>NC_091727.1:44841363-45151931 GCF_042477335.2 Ovis canadensis | reverse complement strand
ATATATATTTGTTTTCTTTCCCTCTGGGTCTTAGTTTAGGGAGCTCAGACCTCTCTCATCCATCCTATAGTGGCCTTTATTATTGACATAGCTATGGTCTCCCTTGTTTTCTCAGTGTTTCCCTGTTATTGAATTTGTCTCTTTTTGTTAAACAATTCGTATATTTGGGGGGTGAAAGAGTTAAAGTAGAAATTAAATAATGATGCTAGTAGTAACCAGCTTGTGGATTGCTCACTTATTTTCCTTTTTCTATAATATAGACTTGGCAACCCACTCCAGTGTTCTTGCCTGGAGAATCCCAGGGACGGGGGAGCCTGATGGACTGCCATCTATGGGGTCGCACAGAGTCGGACACGACTGAAGCGACTTAACAGCAGCAGCAGCAGCACAGTGGTGTTACATATTTTTTTCCTTTGGAACATATTATTCATAATAACAATGACAGTGGCTGAATGAGTTTTTTTTTTTTTTTCCTAAAGCAGGTTTAACAATAATGGTTCAATCAGAGAAGCAGAACTACAGGGAATGAATATATTTACATGTATGAATTTGTTACAGGGATTTAATCTTATGCAATCATGGAAGCTGGTAAAAAAGACTCTTTAAAGTTGTCTTCACGTCTCATGCTGGAAATTCAAGTTCATAAGGCAAGCAGTTGGTAAGGGAAGACGGATGAAAAGCAGGGGAGTGCAAGAACAAGTCAGAACCACAAACACAGGCTTGAGCCCATGAGAACAGACTGAAGCCCATGTTAGTTCTTGTTGCCACTGACCTTGATGGATCACTTGCTGCCACTGCGTCACACCAACAAGATGAGCCACAAGACAAGTGACAACATGTGTGAATCACGAAATGGCTACCATTTCACTTCTGCCTTTCAAATCTCACCCATGGGTTTCACTGGAAACATACCGGAAGGGGAACCCTGGGAAATGCAATTCAACTTAGCCAAGCTGACAAATGACAAACCCACCACAAAGCATTTGTTTTTGTTTTTAAATCAGCTTTGTTGAGGTGTAATTTACAATGACACGAACCGATTTTAAGCCTATTTAAAGCATATAATTTGATGTGGTTTGACAACTGTTACAGAGTTATGTACATGCAATCAGTAACCAGCAGCACAATCAGGATATAGAATACTTCCATCCCCTGCAAAAGTTCCCTTCTGCCCCCTCTCACCCTCAGCTCCAGGCAACCATTGATCTGTTTTCTGTCAATATAGATTAGATTTGACAGTTCTAAAATTCTATGTTAATGGAATCATACAGAATTGTACTCTCTTGTGTCTGGTTATTTTCACTCGGTCTAAGAATTTTGAGATTTATGTATGTTACTGTATGTGTCAATAGTTCATCCTTTTTATTGCTGAGTAGTAGTCCACACCATGAGATATATCACAATTTGCTTATCCATTCTCCTGTTAATGAACATTAGAGGTGTTCACATTATTTAGCTATCATGAATAGTCATTGCATACATTCATCTATCAGTCATTGTATCGAAGTATTCCTTCTCTTGTATAAATGCCTAGGAGTAGATTTCCTGGTCTATTTAAATATTTTGCCCATTTTTCAATGTGATTTGTTTTTCTTCTTACAATTGAGTTGAAAGAGTTCTTTACGTGTTCTGGATGCAAGTTCTTTGTCAGACATATGAAATCATGAATATTTCCCACTAGCTTGTGGCTTGCATTTTTATTTTCTTAAAGATATGTTTCAGATAGCAGTTTTAAATTTTGATTAAGCCCAATTTATCTTTTTTTTTCGGGGGGGGGGTAGTGCTTTTGTGTCCTAAGACATCTTTCCTACCCTGAAGTACACAAATATTTTGTGTTTTTCTTGTTGTTGTTGTTTTTGCAGTGAAGATTAGGGCATTGGGAGGGATAGAACCCAAGCCCCTAGCAGTGGAAGTGCAGAGTCCTAACCACTGGACTGCCAGGTTATTCCCGCTTATGTTCTATTCCGTATGTTTTGTAGGTTAACTTTCATTTTTAGATCCATCATCCATTTGACTCTTTATTTGGTGAGCACTGAGATCAGTTTTTCAAAATATGGATACCTAGGACAGGGAAGCCTGGCATGCTGCAGTCCATGGGGTCAGGAAGAGTCAAACACGACTTAGCGACTGAACAACAACATTTCAGGATTACTTTGTCTCCTTTTCCAAAGATCACTTGATCATATATATGTGGGTCTATTTCTGGACTCCCTATTCTGTTTCATTAATGTATATGTCTGTCCTCAGGCCAATATTTAACTGTTTTGATGACTGTAGCTTTAGCATAAGTCCTGTAAGACCTTCAAATTTGTTCTTCTTTTCCAAAATTGTTTCGGATACTCTTGGTCCTTTTACATTTTCACATAAATTTTATAATCGTTTATCAGTTCTAATAAAGAGCCTGCTAGGATTTTAACTGAGAGTGCATTGAATAGCTATATCAATTTGGGGAGAATTTACATCTTAACACTATTGAATGTTCCAAGCCATAGTAATTTTTGTCTTGTTCTATTTTTAATTTAAATTAATTGTCTTAATTTCTCACAACTATGCTTTATCATTTTCAGTGTAAAAGTTTTGCACATTTTGTTAAATCTACCTCATTTCTTTGTTGCCATTTGTAAATTGTATTTTTTAACATTTCAGTTTCCAATTGTTTATTGGTGGTCAGTGATCTTTATTCTTAGCTTTGTCATTTCTTCATTTCTTTGAATTTAGATTGCTCTTCCTTTTCTAGCTTCTTATGGTGGAAACTTAGATAATTGACTTTGAACCCTTCTTTTTTCTAAAATAAGCATCATGCCTATAGATTTTTTTTTCCTCTAACCAATGCTTTTACAGCATCCCCCACATTTTTTCTTTTTTTTAAATTGACATATAGTTGATTCATACCATTGTATTAGTTTCAGGTGTAATAGCATAGTGATTCAGAATTTTTATAAATTATACTCTATTTAAAGTTATTGCAAAATAATGGTTGTCATTTCCTGTGCTGTACAATATATCTGTGCTGTTTATTTTATATATAGTAGTTCATATTTCTCAATCCCCTACTCCTATCTTGCCCCTTCCCACTTCCCTTTCCCCACTGGTATCTACTAGTTTGTTTTGTGTATCTGTGAGTCTGTTTCTGTTTTGTTATATACATTCATTTATTTTTTATATTTCACATATAAGTAATAACATAGTATTTGTCTTTCTTTGTCTGACTTGTTTCACTAAGCATAATACTCTCTAGGTCAACCCAGTTGCAAATGGCCAGTATCTCAAAACTTGATATTTTTACTTTTATTCATTTTGAATTCTTAAAAATGTCTTCTTTGACCCATTGGTTTCTTAAAAGTAAACTTTTAGTGTCCAAATATTTGGAAACTTTTTCAGTTATCTTTCTATCACTGATTGCTAATTTTATTTCGTTGTGGTCATAGGACACACACTATGATTCCAATCCATTTAAGTTTATTGACACTTTTTTTATGGCATAGCATATAATCTGCCTTGATAACTCTTTCATGTGTACTTGAAAAGGAATGTATATTTTGTTGTTGTTGAGTAGAGTTTTCTATAAATGTCAATTATGTCAAGTTGGTCGATGGCATTTAAGTCTTCTATATCCTTACTTATTTTCTGTCTACTTGATCTATTAATTATTATTGAGAAAGGAGTGTTGAAATCCTGACTAACAGCTGTAGATTTGTCTATTTTTTCTTAAAATTTCCTCAGGTTTTGTTTCAACTCTTTTGAAGCTCTGATGTTTGGTGCGTATTCATTTAGGATGTATGTCTTCTGATGAATTGACCCCTTTATCATTATGAAACATTCCTCTTTATCTCTGGTAACATTTTTTTTTTTTTTGGCTTCCTTTTCAGCAAGGATCTGTTTGTAGTAAACTCTCTCAGTGTGTTGGAAAATGTCTTGATTAAATGATGATTAAGTTGGATATAGAATTCCAACCTCACAGCTGTCATCTCTCAACCCTGTGAAGATGTTATTTCATTATCTTCTGGCCTGTAATGTTCCTGTTGCAATGCTTCTTCTCAGTTTAATTGTTGATCTTGTTTTTTAAAATGCTCTGTTATTTCTCACTGATGGCTTTTAAGATTTTCTATTTCACTTTGGTTGTTGATGTTTCTTTACAATGTGTCTAGGTTTGGGTTTGTTTTTTATTTTTCCTGCTTGATGTGGATGTACTTTTTAAAATTGAGGTTTAAGACTTTAATGAATAGAAAAAAAATTATCAGCCATTATATCTTAAAATACTGACTCTCCATAACTCTCTTATCCCCACAATTTTTCTATTCTTTCCTTAGGGAATTCCCATTAGATATATAGTTGACTATCTAATTCTATCCTTGATACCTCATAATCTCTTTTTCATATACTCCATAATTCATATTTCTATCTTTTTATCTAGCTGTGTTGCATTTTGAATAAATTCTTCAGGTATATTCTCCAGAGAGTTTAGTAATTCTCTACAGCGATGTTAAATCTAATTTAAAAGTTCATTGAGTTTTAAACTTCAGTAATTGTCTCTTTAAATTTTAGGAGATTAGTTTGGTTCAAAATATGCTTGTTATGTTTAAAATAGTGACTTGTTTTTATGGATTACAGTGCTGGCTTTATGTCTTTACTTTTAAAACATACTTATTTTATCCTCTGTATTAGGTTATCCTCTGTATTAGGTTATCCTCTGTATTAGGTTATCCTCTGTATTAGGTTATTCTAGTACCTGAAGTATATTAGAGATATAGATCTGCTAGTTATGTGCCCACTTTTACTCACAGTGAAGTCTTTCTCTCTTATGACTTATAATTTGAAATTTAAACTTCACATCAGTGGAGCTTTATCTGTGTGATACTATCCATCTCAGATTTGGGATAGAGGTCTCCAAAACATTTTTGCATTTGTTTCTCCCAGGCAATAGAGACTTGGAAGAATTTTTTTTTCCTTTGTCTATTTTTTAAAAACATTGAACTATAGTTGATTTGCAATATTATGTTAGTTTCAGGCATAGAACAAAGCGATTCAGTTACACACACACATATATATATATATATTCTTTTTCATATCTTTTGCATTCTGGTTTATCATGGATATTGAACATAGTTCCCTGTGTTATACAGTGGGACCTTATTGTTTATCCATTCTATATACAATAGTTTGTATCTGCTAACCCCAAACTTCCAATCCATTTGTCCCCTCCTTTCTTCCTCCTTGGTAATTTCAAATCTCTGTGGTTCTCTGTGTCTCTGAGTCTGTTTCTATTTCATCAGTCAGTTCAGTCGCTCAGTCATGTCTGACTCTTTGCGAACCCATGGACTGCAGCATGCCAGGCTTCCCTGTCCATCACCAACTCCCAGAGCTTGCTTGAACTCATGCCCATTAAGTCAGTCATGCCATCCAACCATCTCATCCTCTGTCATCCCCTTCTTCTCCTGCCTTCAATCTTTCCCAGCATCAGGGTCTTTTCAAATGAGTCAGTTCTTCGCATCAGGTGGCCAAAGTATTGGAGTTTCAGCTTCAGTAACAGTCTTTCCAAAGAATATTCAGAAATGATTTCCTTTAGGATGGAATGGTTGGATCTCCTCGCTGTCCAAGGGACTCTCAAGAGTCTTCTCCAACACCACAGTTCAAAAGCATCAATTCTTTGGTGCTCAGCTTTCTTTATAGTCCAACTCTCACATCCAAACATGACGGATATGTTCATTTGTGTTGTATTTTAGATTCTGCATGTTAAGTGATATCATTTGATGTTTGTCTTTCACTTCCTGACTTACTTCACTTAGTATGATACTCTCTAGGTCCATTCACGTAGCTGCAAATGGCATTATTTTGTTCTTTTTTATGGCTGAGTAGTATTTCATCATATACATGTACCACACCTTCTTTATCCATTAATCTGTTGATGGACATTTAAGTTGTTTCTATATCCTGGCTATTGTGAACAGTGCTGCTATGAACATAGGGCTGTGAGACTGAGAAGAATTTTTATGTGAATTTTTCTTTTTAGATATTCCTGGACCATGATGAAGCACAGGGTTACATATTCTTTAGGGAAGACTTTTTTCCTACACAGAGGCCGAGGAAAGAAAGAAAAGACTCTTCATTGTCAGTTTGCTCCAGCAGGTGGGTTTTTCCCTTTCCTTCCTTTTACTAATGGTTCATCCCTTCAAGGACCTGGATTTATGTAGAACAGGATGATTCCAATTTCTTGACTTATGTTAGTCAAAGGAATTCATTATGCAGTTAAACCATCATTCAATCAAGAGTGCTACATAAAAACATTTACAGGCAAACACCAACAAATTACCATGAACAAATCATTGCTGAGACAAAAAGCAAAGCAGTTTCATGAGGAAGAAAGAGCTGAAGAAAGATATAAGAATTTCTTTGGAAAGCATGAGAAAAAAGGAATTTGTAAAAATATAAGTAAAGCTAAATAAGAAATTTAACATATTTTAGTGATAATTAAGGGGACATCAACATATAATGGAATATATGAGGATATAATGAAACATAAGAGGATAACAACTTGTAAAATGCAGAAGATTCTATTAAGTAAGACTGGAATGGAGCAGAAAACATAATCAGAATTGGTTTAAACATCCAGAAAAGTTTTCATTCCCATTAACAATAAATCCAGGGATAGACAGCACTGAGGTGGGTTAAATTAAGGACCCCTCAGTGCCATCAAGGACCCGGATTTTTCATCTTCTCTTATACCCATGTTAATGTTAAAACCCAACCCATTTTCCAGATCTTGTCTATCTTTAGAGCTCTCTTTTTTCCATCTGTCTGAAGATCTCCATTTCTCATCTGGAGGCACTTTTCCTGTGCATCTATAATATATATTTTTTCTCCCCAAATTGGAATCATACTGTACATAACTTTTGTTATCTGTCTTTTCAAAAATATTCATTGTGAAAATGTTTGGCATTAAACATAAGAAAACCTTTGATTTCATTTTCTTTCTTTCTTTTTCTTTTGGCTGTGAGGCACTGTATGCGGGATCTTAGTTCCTGGACTGGGGATTGACTCCCTGCCCTCTGCATTGGAAACATGGAGTCTTTACCACTGGACCACCAAGAAGGTCCCCATTTTCCATCTTTTGAATGGCTAATTTGAATTGTGAAAAGAATCCTTAAAATCTTTGACTCAAGCTACAGTTTAAAGTAATTTATTCTCATCTGTTCACTCAAATAAAAATAAAGGAAGAAATGTCCACCTTCAGAAGGTGGAAGGTTAAGAGAATAAACAAGTTGGTGAACGATCCCACATGGAGGGAAGAAATAGAAATCAGGAAAATCTGTTTTTGCTTAGTTAAAATAATTTAATAGTCATTAGAGATTAGGAATCTGATGTTAGTACTTTTATATTTTTATTATAAGATGCTTTATCTTTGCATTTTTTATTTTCAGGATTGCACAAGAAGATTCAGTAACCTGGAGAAGGAAATGGCAACCCACTCCAGTATTCTTGCCTGGAGAATCCTGTAGACAGAGGAGCCTGGCAGGCTACAGTCCATGGGGTCACAAGAGTTGGACACGACTTAGTGCACTGTCTTACCCCAGAGATCCTGCCACATATACCACAAAAACCAAACATTCCCCAATGACTTTGGCCCCACTGTTTCAATCACTCCCAGGTGGGAATTCAGGCACATGTCCACAGAGGTCACAGACAACATACATACGGTTCTGTTATGTCCCATATACTACCCTTTCATGTCCCAAGGAAGACATTTTCTCTTAGAGATTTTCATTTAGTGTATCTTTAAAAAATCTTGTGTTAAACTTGCCTCCATCTTTTTCTTGGGTAAGGACAACCCAGAAATGGCCCTTTTGTGTCTGTGATGTTGCCATTCACAGCTTTGATAGGCCTAGTACAATCTTGAGAACAGGGTTGCTGTATGCTGAATGTCAGACGATAGCTCTTAGCTTTGCCTATCTTAGGTAGTTATGCTGTGCATTTTTTATTGGTGTACCATGTTTGATTTGTCCCTAATACCTTTGAAGTTTTTCTGAGAAATGAAATAATGCAACATGAACTTATTAAAATACATTTTAAGTCTTTTATTTTTTTAAAAAAAGAAGATTCAGTAAGAGTGACTTTATTTAATAATTCTGAAACACTTGGCTTATCGGTGAGTTCTTCCCCTATGGTATTTTGACTAAAGACCTATCTAGGAAAGATGTTAGAAACATGCTGTGGACCTGAGTTTGTTGGGGGAGGGTGGCAGCTGCTCTGGTTGTCTGTTTCAGAGAAGTCACGTGGGTCATTTGATGCCATGAAAAGAGCCCCATCTTTCTGAGTGTATTGTCACCACGAGAAGAATGGCCTTAAAAAAAAAAAAAAAGACACCAAAGGTGAAGGCATTTCAACAGATATATGGGGAAATAAATGTGGTTTATACAAGCCATAGAATATATCAGTCTTTAAAAGGAAGGAATTTCTGATGCATGCTACAACATGGATGAAACTTGACAACATTATGTTAGGTGAAATAATCTAGTCACAAAAGAATACGGGGTTTCTCAAGTGGTGCTAGTGGTAAAGAACCCACCTGCCAACACAGGAGATGTAAGAGACACAGGTTTGATTCCTGGGTCAGGAAGATACCCTAGAAAAGGGCATGGCAGCACAATCCAGTATTCTTGCCTGGAGAATCCCATGGACAGAGGAGCCTGGCGGGCTACAGTCCATAGCGTCACAGAGTCAGACACAACTGAAGCGGCTTAGAACACACATACACACACTTACAAAAGAATAAATATGATGTGAGTACAAATATGGTAGCACTTACATGAGGTTCAACCTGTTCAGTCACTCAGTCATATCTGACTCTTTGCAACCCCACAGACTGCAGCACACCAGGCTTCCCTGTCTATCACCAACTCCCGGAGTTTGCCAAACTCATGTCCATTGAGTAGGTGATGTACTTAAGGTCGTCAAAATCATAGATGGAAAGTAGAATGGTGGCTGCCAGGGGCCGGGGGAGGGGAAAGTGGAAGGAGCTGTTTAACGGGCACAGAGTTTCAGATTTGCAAAATGAAAATTTTCTGGAGGGCAACAATGTGAATACATTAGCATTACTGAACTGTACATTTAAAACCATTTAAAAATGATTAAAGTGAGCAATTTTATGTTATGTGTATTTTTACCACAATTAAAGATTTTTTGATTTCCAATTTGAATAGGTAATACATACATGTGGCACCAAAATTGGAAGGTACAAAGGATACAAGTGCTTTGCTTGTTTCCCAGTCTTGTTACCTGTCCTGGCAACCATCCAGCCTATCTCCCCCTGGACATGAATTGATAGTACTTTCCTGTGTGTCCTTCGTAGATATTCTATGATTCATTCTTTTGAATAGCTGTGTGGTATGTTATTGTATGAGCTTTTCTGGTGGTTCAGATGGTAAAGAATCCACCTGCAATGCAGGAGATGCAGGTTTGATCACTGGGTCAAGAAAATCCTCAGAAGGGAATGGTTACCCACTCCAGTATTCTTGCCTGGAGAATCTCATGGACAAAGGCGCTTGGTGGGCTATAGTCCATGGGGTCGCAGAGTTGGACACAACTGAAGTGACTGAGCACACGCAGCACATTTTATTGTACATGTGCACTATATTTTTACCATTCCCCTGATAGTGAACGTTTAGTAACTTTTAGCTTGAAATCTCATCTTCTAATAAAAAACACACACGCCATTATACATTTAATTTATCATTTTTATTTAAAATTTTTTCATTTTGATAGCAATATATTCACAAGATTCAAAAATCAGAAAGCTTAAGAGGGTAAACATTAAAATGTTTCCCTATCATTGCTGTCTCCCAGGTCAACATATGTCCTTTTGAACTGGTCATTTACCTGCTTCACAAATCCATTCACTGCCCTTTGCTCAGCTCTGTACTGCACGAAAGTACATTTCCCAGACTCCCTTACCTGATGGCTTATGAGTAGCTTCAGGCAATGGGAGGAGAAAGTGAAAGTGAAAGTCGTGTCTGACTCTTTGCGACCCCATGGACTATACAGTCCATGGAATTCTCCAGGCCAGAATACTAGGGTGGGTAGCCTTTTCCTTCTCCAGGGGATCTTCCCAACCCAGGGATCAAACCCAGGTCCCCCTCATTGCAGGTGGATTCTTTACCAGCTGAGCTTTAAAGGAAACCCAAGAATACTGTAGCGGGTAGCCTATCCCTTTTCCAGGGGATCTTCCTGACCCAGGAATCCAACCGGGGTCTCCTGCAATGGAAGGAGGGACACTGGTTAAGACTGGAGGGTGGGAGCAGGGCAGATCCAATGTGTTTTTCTCTCCCCTCCTACTTGAGCAGAACTTCCTGCAGTTGCTGCAGCTTCTTTTTGGCTTTACCTCCTACACTGTGGGCAGAGGGTGAGTCAGCCTCCGCCTCTGTGGTCCCAGCTCCCTCTGGGCAGTCCCCGCCATGGTTCTACTACTGCTGCACCGGCCTAGCTTCTCAGATCTGCTAACACCACTTCCTCCCTGGTTCGCCCCAGTCCCAGGAATAGTAGACATATTTTGCTATTAATAACTTCTGGGCTACCTTATAGTCTCTTATTAAGCATCTTAACTCTTTTTTTTTTTTTAACCTGTGTAACCAGTTTAAAGTATTAAAATTCCTCTGAATGAAGTCCCTAGAGTGATTTCTCAGACTGGGACCCTGACTGACAATCACTCCTAGAAACAGATAAAATGATCAGTTTCTTATGTGGGTCCTTCCAGTTATTTAATGTACATATGAGCAAATTATTTCTCTTCTATCCCTCCCATATTTTTTAATAAGTGATAAAATACATACTATTCTGCATTTTGCTTTTTTTCACTGAGCAATAATGCTGGAATTTGTTCTTTATAAGATTCCAAAGATCTTCCTCATTCCTTTTGATTCATCATGTGGATTTACTATAATTAAATAAATTGTTGAACACAGCCATGCCCATTTACCTATGTATTATCTACTACTGCTTTCACACCAGTCCCTTATTTATGGATATTTAGGCTATTTATGATTTCCTGCTATTATAAATATTTCTGCCATGAATAACTTTAAACTATACCATATCATGAACTGCAGATAAAACTCAAGAACCAGAATTGCTGGGTCAGTGAATATGTGAGTTTGAGAACTTTTTAAGCATAAAAGTTCAAAAATATATATGGGAGCAGAACTTCAAGGGTTCCAGGGAAATAGTGTGTTAAAACTCATCTTTTAGTTGTACTTTGCATATGAAAACATAGTCAAAATAATTTATCATGGAACAACACAATTAAACATTATGAAATGTTCTTTTAAGTTAACTGTTTTTTAAAAAATCCTTCATGTATCAACCAAGTGAAGGCAAAAGGGCAGGCCTCTATAATTACCTTGAATTTTTCAGAAAGCTCAAGTACTGCTAGGTTAACGGAGTTTTGGAGCTCTGTTGGGTTCTCTTGACTGTGAATTGGCACGGTGATTTTCCACTGAGGATGTCCAATTCGCCTATTGAATGATCTTTTTAAAAATCTCTGAACATAGGAAAACTACTGTAAGTCTCTTCCCTGGGGAGAGTGTGATGGTTGCATGGAGAGAGTGAGCCAAAGGACAGGTTCTAAAAGTAATTAAGGGCACAAAATTGGTTTGACTTAAAAGCATCATGTAGATTTTCCATCTTAATATTCTATTATTGAAAGCTTTACATTCCCTCTTCAAGGAATTGTATGGAGTGGCCCAGGGCCTATTTCTGCCAGTTAATGGTAAACCCTGGGATCAATGTAATTTCAGGTGACAAAATTAAGTATGAGAAAAAGTACCATCACTGAATATATACAATCAGTGACTCAGTTGTAAAATCTTTTCTCTAAAGGGCAGAGGGTATGTATTTTAGGTGTTATGGACCATGTAGTTTCTGTTGCAACTACTCAACTCTGCTCTTTTAGTGCTAAAGTAGCTATAGATAACACATAAATGATCAAGCATGGGTGTGCTCCAATAAAACTTTATCTCCAAAAAAGGGCTGGTGGCAGGATTTTGCCAGAGGGCTGTAGTCTTGCCCACCTATGCCATAGAGTCAAATCAATGTTCTCACAGTGCACCAGCCCCCTAATCTGTGCTTGGTGCTCTGGCTCTCCCGACTCGAGCTGAGCTCTCCCATGGGATTGCTGTGATATCTGAAATGATTTTCCCTGGTGACAACCTGGCTATGCTCTTTCCCTAGCTCAAAAGTCTTTTGGATTGAGAGTGAGTGAAGTCGCTCAGTCGTGTCTGACTCTTTGCGACCCCATGGACTATAGCCTACCAGGCTCCTCCCTCCATGGGATTCTCCAGCCAAGAGTACTGGAGTGGGTTGCCATTTCCTTCTCCAGGGGATCTTCCTGATCCAGGGATTGAACCCTGGTATCCCGCATTCCAGGCAGACGCTTTAACCTCTGAGCCACCAGGGAAGAGTAAGGGAAGCCAAATCTGGCCTCTGTACCCCAACACTGAATTCAGTCTTGGACACAGAGATTTTTGTGTAGAAGGGATACCTTTATTGCTTTGCCAGGCAAAGGGGGCCACAACAGGCTAATGTCCTTACTTGGAGAGGGTAGTGAGGAGTTTTATAGCAATGGTTCAAAGGGGGCATGATCAGCTCATGGATATTCTTCTGACTGGTTGATGGTGAGGCAGTGGGGGGTCAGCAAGATCAGCCTGGTTCCAACCTGTCTGGAGCCTATGTGCTTATGGGCAGCGTAGAGTTAACTTCTCCAACCTGGTGGGGGTTTCTGTATCAGAAAATAGTTCAAAGCTATTGCTATGTATATCCCTTAAGGGAGAACCAGGACTCTGCCCTACTGCTGTACTACTATTCCTCTTGACTGCTCTTCCCTGATCTCACATCCCCTCCCTTCTCTAGTTAGCAACTTTTTGCATCTGCCTGTTGGAACTCTGGGAAGATCAAGGAGACTGAATAAAGCCTACTTCCCATTATCAAGAAATGGGAGGACTTTCCTGGTGATCCCGTGGCTAAGACTCCACGCTTGCAATGCAGGGGTCCCAGGTGTGATTCCTGGTTAGGGAACTAGATCCCACATGATGCAGCTAAGACTTCACATGCCACAACTAAAGATTCAACTTAAAATAAAATGGGGGACATAGAAAGGCCTTTGTGCCCAGGAGCTCCACAAGGTCCTGCTTGGTTTCATAAGTGCACAAGATATGTTGATATGATATCCTTCAATGAATTTAGGCATCTGCTGAAACAATGCCATTCATGACAGCATTAGAGAATGAGAGAACAAGAGTAACAAATGGTGTCATTGGTCCCTGAGGCAGATGGCTTGCAAACATGGCTGTCAGCAATCCCTCCCATTCTTACATAGGTTTGCTGCACCTCTCATCAGGATGTGAGATCCATTTCCCTCCACTTGAAAATGAGCTAAACTTGGGACTCACTTTGGCCAATAGAATATGGTAGAAGTGACATGGTGCCAATTCCAAGCCTAGGCCTTAAGAGACTTGGCAACTTTAGCTTTCGCTTTCTTGGAAACCAGCTGTTATGGACAGAAACTTGGACCAGACTTCTGAATGATGAGCAACAACTTGGAAGAGAGAGAGACAGAGGTCAGGTGGAGAACTCAAGTGTACAGTAGTCACTCCTGCAACCCAAGCTGAGGCACCAGACATGTGAGTGAGGCCACATTCCAGCTCCAGCCCAGCTCCCAGCTCAATGTAGCCACATGACCCACTCCAGACAATATCACACAGAGCAAAGATGTATTATCTCTGCCAGTCTCCAGCTAGATTGACTGGGAGCAAATGAAGAGTTGCTGTTTGAAGTCACTAAGTTGGAGGATGGTTTATTATGCAGCAATAGTTCCCTTGACCCCGTGACCCAACAGCAAGGGATTTCCTGGCCTGAAACTCTCCTGACTCTTGACTTTCTGTCTTTTACATCATCTGTAATTAGCAACTCCTTAATCTGGCTTCCAAGGCTCTCCACTCCCTGGCTTTCACTTACTTCATCACTATTTCTGCCTGCTCCACTGCAAGAAACTTTTTTCTAGATATTAGGAGAACTGTCTGTGGAGACAGACTGCCTCTTATTAGCTGTATGACCTTGGTCACGTTGCTTAACCTGACTGTGCTTAGTTTCTTCATATGGAAGAGAAGTAACAATAATCCCTACTTCATGTGGGGTGATGGTGTATATTAATATGTTAATACATGTAAATGTATTAGAACATGCCTGACACTGTGGTGTATACAATTTTGGTAGCCTTTGCTAGTATACTCCCTCCTGCCAAGGTGATCCTCTCTGCTCCTCTTTCTTTTTCTCTTCTTTCCTTCTCTCTCCACCCTGGAGCCCCATCTTCTATGTGGAGTCCCCTGATGCAACACCTCTCACTTATCCAAGTCTTCCTTCTCCAGTTTCTTTTCTGGGACACTAATAAGACATTCAGGCTTTGAGTTTATGTGGTCTCTGAACTTTCTGAAGACCCTTCTGCTTCTTGAGGGAAGGAATTATCGTATAAAGGTAAACAATTTCAGTGCTGCCCTTGCAATGAATTTGTTGCAGGAAGGCGGGATACCTTCCAGGGCCTGAGAGTGGGCTCTTGTCTAACACTCGGAAATGAATTGTCAAAGGAGATACATGAGCTGACAAAGCAAGAGAGTTTATTGGAAAGGGATAACTGCTCTGCCGTGTGGCTCACAGTCTTGGGTTCTATGGTGATGGGGTCAGTTTCTGGGCTTTCTTTGGCCAATCATTCTGACTCAGGGTTCTTCCTGGTGGCATGCATATTTCTCAGTCAAGATGGATGCCAGTGAGAAAGAATCTGGGAGGTGGTAGGACATGTGATATCTCCTTTGACCTTTCCGAAATTCTTCTGGTTGGTGGTGGCTTGTGGATTCCGTGTTCCTTACTAGGACCTCCCGTTGTAAAATAACTCATACAAATGGTTATTATGATGCCTTACATGCTTCCTGAGAAACCTGTATGCAGGTCAAGAAGCAAGTTAGAACTGGACATGGAACAACAGACTGGTTCCAAACTGGGAAAGGCTGTACATTGTCACCCTGCTTATTTAACTTCTATGCAGAGTACATCATGTGAAATGCCTGGCTAGATGAATTACAAGCTAGAATCAAGATTACTAGGAGAAATACAAATAACCTCAGATATGCAGATGATACCACTCTAATGGCAGAAAGTGAAGAGGAACTAAAGAGCCTCTTGATGAAGGTGAAAGAGGACAGTGAAAAAGCTGGCTTAAAACTCAACATTCAAAAAATTAAGATTATGGCATCCGGTCCCATCACTTCATGGCAAATAGATGGGGAAACAATGGAAACAGTGACAGACTATATTTTCTTCAGCTCCAGAATCACTGCAGATGGTGACTGCAGCCTTGAAATTAAGACACATACTCCTTGGAAGGAAAGTTATGACAAACCTAGACAGCATATTAAAAAGCAGAGACATCACTTTGCCAACAAAGGTCTGTCTAGTCAAAGCTATGGTTTTTCCAGTAATCATGTATGGATGTGAGAGTTGGACCACAAACAAGGCTGAGGACAAAGAATTGATACTTTTGAACTGTGGTGCTGGAGAAGACTCTTGAGAGTCCTTTGGACAGCAAGGAGATCCAACCAGTCTATCCTAAAGGAAATCAACCCTGAATATTCATTGGAAGGACTGATGGTGAAGCTGAAGCTCCAATACTTTGGCCACCTGATGCACAGAGCCGACTCATTGGAAAAGAGCCTTATGCTGGGAAAGATTTAGAGCGGGAGGAAAAGGGGACGACAGAGGATGAGATGGTTGGATGGCATCATTGACTCAATGGACATGCGTCTGAGTAAACTCCAGGTTCTAGTGAAGGAGAGAGAAGCCTGGCATGCTGTAGTCCATGGGGTCGCAAAGAGTCAGACATGACTGTGACTGAACAACAACAAGCCAAGAAACAATATTGCAGCCTTGGGGCAGGGTCCCTCAAGGGATATACATAACGATAGCTTCGAGCTATTTTGCAGATACTGAAATCCCTTCCAGTGGGAGAAGTTAACTCTATGCTGCCCACAAGCACAGTAGACCCCAGACAGGTTGGAACCAGAAGGTTGATGATGCTGACTCCCACTTACCTCAGCACCAACCAGTCAGAAGAACGTCCATATGCTGAAAGTGAAACTGAGTACGGCCCTGCGGAGCTCCCAGGCAAGACTTCAGCCATTTTGACCTTCCTCAAGTTCCAAAGGGCAGATTGGAAAAGCTGCTGATCAAGAGAGGAGCTGCCAAGAAACCCTGAGGCAAGATTAAAGGAACAGCTCATCTAACCATTAGGAGAATAACCATCTGAGATGAGGTTAAGGGAGTGGAAGCCCTGCTCACACCCTAATCTTGTCAGAGACCCCACAGTCTCACCCATTATAAAACCCCTCAAGTTCTCTGGGGGTGGAGACACATAGTTTTTTGAGGCAGAAGCCTGGTGTGTCTCTGTTTGCCTGTCAAAGCAATAAAAACTATCCTTTTCTACCTCACCCAAAACTCTGTCTCTGAGCTTTTATTTGGCACCCATGTACAGAGAAGCTGAGGTTTCAATGACAATCACACCCTTTTTGAACCATTACTATGAAACTTCTCACTACACTCTCCAGGGAGGGACATATGGTTTTGAGGGCATGAGTCTGCTGGCCCCTCCTTGCCTGGCAAAGCAGTAAAGCTGTTCTTTTCTACTTCACCCAAAATTCTGTCTCTGAGATTCAGTCTGATACAGAGGTCGAATTTTGGCTACACCAGCAGGAAACAAAACGCATCCTCTAATTAATAGAATCTGAGGAGTGTTCAGTAAGCCAATTTTTGACAAACGTATGGGACAGGGAGTAGGACCATCACAAGGTAGGGTAGTTCTCTGAGGCTTTTAATGGTGGTGAGTGTATACCTACTCTGGGCCCAAAGGGATGAGGAAAGAGAGAGACAGTTAAAGGGAACACAATCTTATTTATTTAGCTGTACCACTTGACTTGTGGGATCTTAGTTCCCTGACTAGGGATTGAACCTGAGCCCTCAGCAGTGAGAGTGCCGAGTCTCACCACTGAACCACCAGGGAAGTCCCAAATGGAACACAGTCTTGGGTCAAGGGACCCAGTTAACCCAAGGCAACCCTGTGAGAAGAGTGCCAGGGTACCATCAGGGCTTCCGCCCTCTGGTTTTCTAGTGCTGCTTATGTGCTTCCCATTGGAAGCCAGACAACAATGGTGCCGCTGATGTGCTCCATTCGGGTCAGCCTCCTGGGTGGAGAGTGAGGGGAGAGGGTGGAGAGAGATATCCTCATATCACAGTAACGTTTCTCAGGGGATTTCCATCTATCAACTTGGAGATTTTTTAAATGTTCATCTATAAACTTTACACATTTATGGTTTATCTTGGTGAGAAGTCAACTATCTAATATGTGTAGGTATTCCATGACCTCCAATTTGTATCATTGGTTAACCAGCTGGTATAGAATTTGAGGGAAGAAAAAGAAAATTATTATAAGATCTGCTTTGGAAAGATGTCATGAGGATACATCTGCTGCAGAAATGTTGGACTAGTCACTGCCTTTTTACTTTAATTTTTTAAACTGTTACCAAGACATGTTTCGTTATTATGTGTTTATGCTGGCAGAGCTTCAAATGTGAAAATTCATTTCTAAGCAGTTCTTTGAAATATTTGGATATTTGCTTCAAACTTTTTGTCATGCCTTCAATTGATTAAAATTTCATTTTAAAGAGTCTGAGCATGGTGTGCTGAATTTGCAATTCTTCATCAGACTTTTAAAGATCATGTCTACACAATAAGAAAAATGGCCTGTCCGTTCAGTGAAATCAAATCAACTTACAGGGAAAAAAAAAAACCACCACAGTATAGCTATTGTGCGGCATCCTGTGTGTAAAAAACAGCTCTTGGGTTGACCATAATTTTTATTTTCCTCGCAGTGGGTTTTGGCACTATTGGGCATAGCTTGGCCAAATCTCTTTCCTGCCCACCCTTAAAGGCTTCTGTCTTCCACTTCTCTTCTATTACTTTCCTTATACACTGTGAGTTTAGATCTTTGCTCTGAACTGTATATTGTGGAAATATAGAATCTTGGAGTTGAAAGTGCCATTAATAGCCACCCTGTTCCTTCTCCTTCCTGGTGAGCACTCTCTTGTGTAAAGTCTCTGACAGATGGCCACCAGTCTGTGTTTGAACATCATCTGAGACAGGGAACCATCTCCTTTGCAAGGCAGCTTGCCGCAATGTGGGTGAACTCCTACTGTTAAACAGGTAATCTTTCCATTGAGCCTAAACTTGCTTTCCTCTAGTTTTCAGACATTAGAGAGAGGCAGTAGAAGGCAGTGGTTAAGTTCCCAGGTTCTGGGCCAGTTCATAGTTCACATTCTGGCTCCCTCCCTTACTATCTGTGTGCCCTTGCATAAATTAAACTTCCTAATCCAGTTTGTTTCTCTAGGGCTTACAGGACAGTGGTGGCTTAGCATTACATCAAATTTGCTAGGTTGGAACTGAGAGTCCTTGAATTCTCTTCCTTGGCTGGTTCTGGGCTCGGGCTGCTAACTTACCAGAGAAATTGGAGGGCAGAGTGAGGCAACAAGAGTGTAGGGGGAGTGCTATTGCAGGTCCCCGGCATCGTCACAGACCTTCTGGTTTGCGTCATTCATGTGTGGCAGGACTAGACCTGCAGCTCATCCAGGTCTTGCCAGATCTTCTCCTTCAGCTTCTCAGAATTCTGGACCAACTCTGTGTGCAATTCCACGGCAAAGTGTGCCGGCTCTTTGGCAGGTCCCCTGCATCGTCGAAGATGGAGGGTTAGAGATCAACAGAGGTTTCAGTGTGAGACCACTATTGCCAATTTGACTTTTTAAAAAATATATATATTTATTTATCTGGCTGTGCTGGGTCTTAGTTGTGGCATACAGGATCTAGTTCCCTGACCAAGAATTGAACTCAGGCCCCCTGCTATGGAAGGGTGTAGTCTTAACCACTTGACCACCAGGGAAGTCCCAATTTGACTTTTTTTAAAAAGCTATTTTTTGTTTTTAATTTGACTGCACCAGGTCTTAGTTGCAGCATGCAGGATCTTCAATCTTCATTGTGGCATGCAAATTCTTAGTTGTGGCGTGTGGGATCTAGTTCCCTGACCAGGGATCAAACCTGGGCCCCCTGCATTGGGAGCTCAGAGTCTTAGCCACTGGACCACCGGGGAAGGCCCCGCCAATATGTTCTGATGAGAGACAGGTGTGGATTTCAACTCCTTCTTGCTCTCCCCACTCCTTCAAGCCGCCTTCCCTTCTCCACCACTGGCCAGGCTGACTTCAGGCCCAACATCAGATACAGAAGTAAGAGCTATACATAGGCGATACAGCTCCCATGACAATAAGGTCTTATCCCAAGAATAAATCTCTTATATTACTTACAGGGATTCTGCTTCTCTGATCACACTCTAAAATACCACTGCATTGTAAGGAATCAACAAAATGACATATGTAAATCACTTAGCAGATTGCTTGGAACATAAATAAGTACCCAGAATCTGAAAACCTATATTATTCATCTCCATGGAATTACCAACTCCATTCTCCAGGACATTACAGAATGCATTTGGTTCCTCTTCCACCTGACAATGAATCTACATATTTAAATCCATATTTTTGAGGACTTTTATACACAGAAAGCTCTGTCAAGTGAAACTTTGTGAGAGATACTGACTAAATATCTGGATTTAGATACATCATCTCATTTAATCTTCAAAAAAACTTTAGGAATTTTATAGATGAGACTGCTATCTAGGTGACAAGGTGACATGTTGAGGGCAATGTCAATCTATGTTAATGACCTAGGCTAGGGAAACTCTTGGACTATCTACAGTTTGTTGGGATTATATTAATATTTGATTTTTTAAACTTACATTTTCTGTTTTCCTCAAAGTGCTAAATTCAGAGCGAGAATATTGCTGGTTATGCTATTTACAAATCTTGTAATTGCTGTAAAAAATAAGGGCAATTACTTTCATTTGTTCTCTGATTAATAGTCAACACAATTCAAAAAGATTAAGTTCACTTTAAACAATTAATCTCATTTATAAACTTACTTAATTCCCCTTTTAAAACTATTCTCATATATTTAACATATTTGAACTTATAAAACCCTTCAAATGCCTGGCAAGGCATAAGTATAATCCTAACAAATAAAATCCTACTAACTAGGTGATTAAATGACTCAGTGAAGATAATAAGCCTGGAAGTCTGTTGAATCTTGAGTTCTGTTAAACATTTCAATACTGTGTATGCACTGAGTGAAATTCTGTTATACTTTTTTTAATCTGACAGATTTCCTAAAATGGCAGATTCTCTTCAACATTATAAAATGTGAGTTTTAATTCACACAAAAGCATTTCTATGATGGTTATTTACTTCATTGTGTGTGTGTGTGTGTGTGTGTGTGTGAGTGCATGTGTGTGTATAATAGTCGCTTAGTCATGTCCAACTCTTTGTGACCCCATGGACTGTAGTTTGCCAGGCGCCTCTGTCCATGGGATTCTCCAGGCGAGAATACTGAAGTGAGTTGCCATTCCTTTTTCCAAGGGATCTTCCCAACTCAGGAATTGAACCCAGGTCTCCCAATTTGCAGGCAGATTCTTTACTGTCTGAGCCCTTCATTATATCATTCGAAATCCGCCCCAGTGTTGAAAAGTCACTCAAATAAGAGTAGCAGGTTTACCATATCAGGTGAATTGAACTGAAGTTAGAAGATGGCTTTGGCCATCAGGGTATGTTTCCTCATTAGTCAGATATTAAGACCAAGATATAGTATTTTAGAGCTTCATGCTTCTCAGATGATTCTACCTTAGCCACCAAGTACAAAAGGAACTCTGTTTTTATAGTCACTTGGTTCATGGGGGAGTTCAATGCCATACATTTTGCTACAAAGTTTTAGCCACCTGAATTTGGCTAGCTGGAAAGCTGCAACCCCACTCTGGTGGCAGCTAACTCTTTTTGCCCCTAGTTGGGTTCTGGATTCCATACATTTCTATTTAATCCTGTCTCTTCTCATAACTCATAGTATGAGCTGGTAGAGCTGGATTTGAACCCAAGTCTCCTTAAGCCCAGAGTTTAGGCTGTGATCCACCATAATACACTGTTTTATGGATCCTCTCATCTTTTTTTTTTTTTAAAGATAAACATTTCCTGAGACGTTTCTGGCTGTCCACTGGTTAATACACCCTGCTTTCAATGCAGGGGGTGCAGGTTCAATCCCTGATTGGGGAACTAAGATCTGATATAACACAAGGCCCCTCTAAAAAAAATAAAGATAAACATTTCCTTCTAGTTATCATTTTATGAATTGTCAAGTGCCCACTCTCCCAATTTCTCTCCTCAGAACTTATCTTGGTTGTCAATATTCTTCCTAGAATGTATTATGGAACTATTACCCACCTGAGTCTATATCAGAGTGAGGAAGATAAGTTCAAGAATCAGTCATGTTGATGTATGGCAAAGCCAATACAATATTGTAAAGTAAAAACTAAAAAAAATAATAAAATTAAATTAAAAAAAACAATGATAGAAATAAAGAAAAACACTAATCATGCAAAAAAAAGAATCAGTCATCCAATAAGTTCTTTAAAACCCCATTGGCCCATTAATTTGTCTCCTTTCCCTCCACCCCCTTATGATACACTTGCTTTTTTAACTGAAGTATAGTTGATTTACAATGTTGTGTTACTTTCTGCTGTACAGCAAAGTAATTCAATATTTGATTCAGTTACATGTACATAAGAGCTTCCCTAGTGGCTCACACTGTAGAGGATCTACCTGTGATGCAGGAGACCCAGGTTCAATCCCTGGGTCTGAAAGGTCCCCTGGAGAAGGGAACGGCTACCCACTCCAGTATTCTTACCTGGAGAATCCCATGGACACAGGAGCCTGGAGGACTACAGTCGATGAGGTCCAAGAGAATTGGACAAAATTCAGTGACTAACACATATACATATGTATATATTCTTTTAAAAAATTATTTTCCATTATAGTTTATCATAGGATATAGAATATAGTTCCCTGTGCTATACAGTAAGACCTTGTTGTTTATTCATTCTATGTATAAATGCTAACATCTGCTAGCCTCCTACTCCATCCCTCCCCCAACCCCCTCCCCCAGGCAGTCTGTTCTCTATGTTCGTGAGTCTGTTTCATAGACAGGTTCAACTGTGTCATATTATAGATTCCACATATAAGTGATATATGATACACTTTTAAGATAAAGATATGGCCCTGGTTTTCTGATTGTCTTAGCCCTTGGGGTGTTGGGATAGAAAGGATTGCAAATTCATGATTTTGATACTTTGTTTCTTTTAACAGGGCTCTGTTTTCAGTTAAGTTTTAGGGGCAACATCAAAGCATTGGTTTAAGTTGATATTATATGGAAATAAAATTCTTAATTTTTTAAAATACCCAAACTGCCTTGTCTTCTCTATTCTGAACTTGTATAATGGAATTATTTAAACTAAACATGGAAATGTACATTGAATTTATTCCTCTTAAATTTCATCTTTCTTACGGGGCATATCATTTCAGCCTGTGAATTTCTCTCTATAACCTCACACTGATGATGCTGTCCTTCTGAGCCTTATTCTTGCTAGTGCTATCATTTTTTTTTTAGTTTTTTATTTTTTTAATTTTAAAATCTTTATAGTGCTATCATTTTTAAAAGTCTTTTTATCTTCATTTACATTGCTAGTAAAAGTGCTGAAGATAACTGACCAAGGATAGATATGATCTGAAAGATTTTCACCCTGGTGGGTATTGATCCATTAATTAAAACCTTGTTGGTATCACTAATCAGTTACAAATTTGCCAAATTCTTGAATGCCAAAGGTATTTCTATATTTTGTCCCTGATATTGTGTGTGTGTGTGTGCATGTGTGTGCTCAGTTGCTCAGTCATTTCCGACTCTTTGTAGACACTTCATTTCCAACTCTTTGTAGACACTTCATTTCCAACCCTTTGTAGACACTTCATTTCCAGTGCTTATCGATATGCCAGACAGTCTGGCAACAAGCAGGTACTCAGCTGAGAGTTAAATTAATGAATATACCATAGCATTTCAGAACTACTAAGTGTATTCTGGAACACTTTATGCATTCTGCTTCCACGTTCTTATCTCTAAAATAAATTAAGGCATATTTGCTGAACACTGGATGGTAAGATAAATGCAAAATGTGACAGCTATATTATTCATAACATTGCTGTTGTTTAGTTGCTGAGTCACATCCAAATCTTTGTGACCCTCATGGACTGTAGCCTGCCAGTTTTCTCTGTCCACGGCATTTCCCAGTCAAGAATACTGGAGTGGGATGCCATTTCTTTCTCCAGGGAATCTACCCGACCCAGGGATTGAACTTGCGTCTCCCGCATTGCAGATAATTCTTTACCACTGCACCACCTGGGAAGCCCATTCATAAGAAGCGCATTCATATTATAAGCCCACAGGCCTATAATACACAGAACAGTTATGGGTTCTAGTTAACCACAGCCCTTTGACACATGTTATTGTTCATTTATGTGGTCTTAAACAGAATGAAATACTGGTTTGTTCTGAATATATTGTGATTCCTTTTCCCCCTTTGGTTTGCTATGTTTGGAAAACAAAAGTGGTTTCAATTTCAAGGCAAATGAGTTCTCTAGGTTGGTTTATTTTCTCTTATTTGTCTTTATTTGTTTTATTGTGGGGGGAGGGGTTGCTCCTTAGTAAATTAGTTTCGTTCATTCCAGTTTTGGTTCACAACTTATGTCAACATAAGTTTTTTATGAAATAGTTTTAATCTCAAGATTG
The DNA here is from genome assembly GCF_042477335.2 of Ovis canadensis. Taxonomy (NCBI): domain Eukaryota; kingdom Metazoa; phylum Chordata; class Mammalia; order Artiodactyla; family Bovidae; genus Ovis; species Ovis canadensis. The sequence goes on along the minus strand of NC_091727.1, from coordinate 45,128,081 downwards.
CCCCAGCATGCTTTAGGGCTTCACAATTCTTCCATTTGGTATATGACTAGAAAATCCAGGTAACATTTAGTAAAAACATGAAACAAGTTTCAGTATGAATAGAGTTTGAGTCTTAAAATAATAATGGCTAAGAGTAAATTATCTTTTTCTTGCCTGTTTTGAATTTTCTTGGGATTACATTGTGCATTTAATCAGCCAAATTGGCATTAAGTTGTACTTGAGTAGTATTTTCTCAGTGTGTGTGTGTGGTGGGGGAGGAGAGTGCACTAGTGGCATCCGAGGTAGGATAGCCCTTTATTGCCGTACATGCCCTCTGGAAATGTAGCATTTTTAGCATCCATAACCTTTAGCTGGTGCTGCTAAGTCGCGTCATTCGTGTCCGACTCTGTGTGACCCCATAAACAGCAGCCCACCAGGCTCTGCTGTCCCTGGGATTTTCCAGGCAACAACACTGGAGTGAGTTGCCATTTCCTTCTCCAAGGCATGAAAGTGAAAAGTAAAAGTGAAGTCGCTCAGTCGTGTCTGACTCTTCGCGACCCCATGGATTGAAGCCTACCAGGCTCCTCCGTCCATGGGATTTTCCAGGCAAGAGTACCGGAGTGGGGTGACATTGCCTTCTCCGAACCTTTAGCTACTAAATGCCATTAGCAACCCCAAGTCATTGTGACAACCCACACCCTCCCATCTGTAACACCTTTCCAAGTGTCCCCTAGGTGGGCCTTCCTGTTGAGAACCATTGGGTAATATAAGAAATAATATACATAATACACTGAAAGTCAGTATACCTGGTTTCTGGCATTGCTGACTCCATGAAATTCATGGTTCATATACTGTTGAAGCCTGGCTTGGAGAATTTTGAACATTACCAGCGTGTGAGATGAGTGCAATTGTGCGGTAGTTGGAGCATTCTTTGGCATTGCCTTTCTTTGGTTTTGGAATGAAAAGTGACCTTTTCCAGTCCTGCGGCCACTGCTGAGTTTTCCAAATTTGCTGGCATATTGAGTGCAGCACTTTCAAAACATCTTTTAGGATTTGAAATAGCTCAACTGAAATTCCATCATCTCCACTAGCTTTGTTCATAGTGATGCTTTCTAAGGCCCACTTGACTTTGGATTCCAGGATGTCTAGCTCTAAGTGAGTGATCACACCATCGTGGTTATCTGGGTCATGAAGATCTTTTTTGTACAGTTCTTCTGTGTATTCTTGCCACCTCTTCTTAATATCTTCTGCTTCTGTTAGGTCCATACCATTTCTGTCCTTTATTGTGCCCATCTTTGTATGAAATGTCCCATTGGTATCTCTAGTTTTCTTGAAGAGATCTCTAGTCTTTCCCATTCTATTGTTTTCCTCTATTTCTTTGCATTGATCACTGAGTAAGGCTTTCTTATCTCTCCTTGCTATTCTTTGGAACTCTGCATTCAAATGGGTATATCTTTCCTTTTCTCCTTTTCTTTTCACTTCTCTTTTTTTCCTCAGCTATTTGTAAGGCCTCCTCAGACAACCATTTTGCCTGTTTGCATGTCTTTTTCCTGGGGATGGGCTTGATCACTGCCTCCTGTACAATGTCATGAACCTCTGCCCATAGTTTTTTCAGGTACTCTGTCTATCAGATCTAATCCCTTGAATCTATTTCTCAGTTCCACTGTATAACTGAAAGGGATTTGATTTAGGTCATACCTGAATGGTCCAGTGGTTTTCCCTACTTTCCTCAATTTTAGCCTGAATTTGGCAATAAGGAGTTCCTGATCTGAGGCACAGTCAGCTCCAAGTCTTGTTTTGCTGACTGTATAGAGCTTCTCCACATTTGGCTGCAAAGACTATGATCAGTCTGATTGCGGTATTGACCACCTGGTGATGCCCATGTATAGAGTTTTCTCTTGTGTTGTTTAAAGAGGGTGTTTGCTATGACCAGTGTGTTTCCTTGGCAAAACTTTAACAGTACACATGATTAATAGACCACCCATCATTACTACTTCTGTTGCCAGGTTCCTGCTAAATGGGATTAGCACTTAAAAGTTACTAATGAAATAGAACACAGATAATTATATCATTATAAATTGATCACCATTAATTTTATTAACATCCCATCATAAAATTGGAAAACAAACGTGACTGAGACTATCTTCCCAACTCATGGTTGTTTTCAACCATGTTGCCTCCACACAAAGGGATTTCTTTTATTCTCACTTTTATTATGATATATTTCAAACATACAACGAAGGAGAGCAGAATCTGCCACCCCAGAAACATCCTCTTTTAGTATAAGGATTATCTTGAGCTGGTTATTTTTGAAGAAGAGCAGATACAAGAGAAGCTCTGAAAATCCAGCAGAAGTTGCCTTTTGTAGAGACTTTTATATTTATAAAGGAAATTCCCATTTGTAAGGGTGTTTCCCCCTGTGTACTTAGAAGAGGATGACTAAATCTTTAGAAACTCTTGTCAATGGGGAAATCAAAGATTTAAATCTGCCTAACAGTCATTCCCTTGTTTACTGTGCTTTGCCTGGTAACTGCCCTACCCTTCCTCCACAACATCTTCCTTTCTCTTTAGCTGGAGATACTATTTAAGGTGGTAGCTTGGGCTACTTCAATGAGGAACTCAATTTTCCTGGGTATCTCCCATCTGTGCAGGAGATATACATATTACTAAACTTCTTTTGTTTTTCTCCTGCTAATCTGTGTTGATAGCAGGGGATATCTCAGTCAAGAACCTAGATAGGAGGAAAGAAATTTGCTTTTCTTCCTCTACAACAGCAAAAATAGAAAGAAGAGGAAATTGAAGTTGCAACAACTAAACGTTTTGCCTTATTTGCTTCATTTCTAAACTTTTGTAGAGTATGGTTACCACGATACTTCACTTCTAAAAACTTTAGCATCTTTCTCCAAATAGATACCTTTCTTTCACATAGCATCATCATAATACTAAGAAAAGAAGTAATTCTTATGATCACAAAATACTCATTTCCTTTACTAGTGCCCCCAATTGATCACTTTTTTTAGAGTTAGAATCCAGTCAAAGATCTTTGTAATCATGTCTTTTCAGTCTTTTTCACTCACACATATACACTTGTTGTTTAATTGCCCAGACTCTCTTCCAATCCCATGGATTTTTTGCCAGGCAAGAATACTGGAACGAACGAGTTGTCATTTCCTACTGCAGGGGATCTTCTCGACCCAGGAATTGAACCTGCATCTTCTGCCTGCATCTCCTGCATTGCAGGCAAATTATTTACCACTGAGCCACGAGAAAAGCCACTCTTTAGTCTTTTTAAATTTAGACCTTTTTCCCCAAATTTCATGGCACTGACTTTTGGAAGAGAACGATCAAATATTTCATATAATGTCTCACTTTCTGACTTTGTATCATTGTTTTTCTGTTGGAGCCTTTAAAATGTTTCTTTTCCCACAGTTGATTTATAAATGAAAGTTAGATTTAAAGGCTTGATTAGATTTAGGTTAAACATTCTTTTAAAGAACACTATAGAGGTGATGTTGTATGCTTCATATATGTCACTTCAAAAAGCCTATTTTTTAATGTGTCCATTATTAATTATGCTAACTTTATTTGCTGGGTTAGAATGATTCCTGATTATTAAAGGACAATTTTTATGTATTTATTTTTTTAAACACCAGAAGCACTTTGATTTTTGACAAGGGTAAACTCAGGACTCTCAGACAAATATTAAATGAATATGTGTCAAAGATTTTATTTAACTTATTCTTTAATGAGGGAACCAATAAGATGCTACAGCTGGTTCAAAGGAAAATCCAAAGAGCAGACACATATACAGGCTGTAAATTGGTCAATATCCATAGGGAAACAGCCAACTGTATTTCTAATAGACAAGTTCCACTTTTGTAGACAAGAATCATCTGCAGTCTCAGTATTGTACAATTTAAAGAGTCATAAAATAGCTCAAAGACAATGAAAGTAAGACCTAGAGACCCAATAGAATCAGATGACCTGTATGACATTTACTTTTCCTTTGAAGAATGGAATCTTTGGTCCATTCCAAAGCCTTTCACAGTTTTTCCTATACTCTACATCTCTCCATTATTAAGTTAACATTAAAAGAAAATCGTATTGAGCAAGTTATCTGTGATACCATGGGACTATCCAGTTCTCCATGAGGTAACAGAGATGTAATGATTTCAATGATTTTTGTCTGAACCTATTATTTCCCTGAAGGTAGAAAAACATTGTTCTAATGTTATCAATTCTTCTCTGTTTATTAGCAGATGTTTTGCATAAATGAAGAGCTTTCCCTTATGTCTGGGACTATTTTTCTACTCCTGAAATAGAAAATGGAATATTATTTAATCATAAGAAGGAAATCCTGCTAATTGCAGTAACATAGAAAGACTTTGAAGATATTCTGCTAAGTGAAATATATTAGATAGAGAAAGACAAATGCTGTATGATCTCACTTATATGTGGAATCTACAAAAGCCAAACCCAGAGAAGCAAAGAGTAGATTGGTGGCTGCCAGAGGGTAGAGGGATTAGAGAAATGGGAGATGTTGGTCAAAAGGCACAAACTTCCAGTTATAGGATGAAAAAATTCTGGGGCTCTACTGTACAGCATGGTGACTATTGTTAACAATACTGTATTATATACATGAAAGTTGTTAAGAGAATATATCTTAAATTTAAGTGCTCACCACACACACACACAGAGACTCAAAAGGTAATTATGTGAGGTGATGGATGTATTAACCACCTTTATTGTGGTAATTATTTTGCAATAGACATATATCAAATTGTCATGTAGTACACCTTAAACTTATACAATGTTATATGTCAGTTATATCTCAATCGAGCTAGAAAAGAGTTAAAAGAAGTTTTACTTGTATCTCTTTTCTCTTACATTGAACATATTGGTTCCTAATAATATTAACATAATTATTTATTTGCTGTCTCTTACAATATACATAAAATGGGTTTTAAACAATGACACTAATGTTACTACTAAGAAAATATGGAATGAAGTTAAGTATTTGTTATAGCTTTTTTAATCTCAGAATATGTCCCAATGAAGAGATACAGATTTCAGTATTATAATGTCACATCAATAATGATTTTCTCTGTGTAGTAATATTATCTGATAAAGAGTTAGGTTCATTTACTCAAATTCGTCTTCTGCTTTAGGGTTTTAAAAATATTAAATTTTATTTTTGTATAGGTAGAACATTTATGTTTCAAAAACCGAAACAATACTTATATACTCAAAGGTGTATTCGTAAGTCTCCCTTCTATTCCTGTCTTGTCACCTCCCTCCCCACCCACAAAGTTAACCATTGTGATTAGTTTCTGGCTTATTATCCCACTGTCACTGTTTGAAAATATATACATGTGTATATACATATGTGTGTGTGTGTATTCTTATATCTCCTCCTTTCTCACATTAAAATATAGCATACTATGAACATTGCTCTGCCCTTTGCTTCTTTAGCTAGACATATTCTAGAAATTAATTCATAGTATTACATGGAGATTGTAGTGGGCTGAATCGTGTCTTCCAAAAACGATGTCCACCTGGAGACTTAGAATGTGTTTTTATTTAGAATACGGGTCTTTGGAGATAGAATTAAGGCCAAGATCTTAAGATGAGATCATCTTGAATTAGATTGAGCCCTAAATTCAGTCATGAGTGTAGATACAAGAGAAAGGAAAGGGAAATTTGAAACACAGAGAAGAAGCTCATATGAATGCTGAGGCAGAGATTAGAGTGAGACGGCTACAAGTCAAGGAACACCCAAGACTGTGGTCAGTGACCAGAAACTAGGAAAGAAGCATGGAATGGATTCTCCCCCAGAACCTCCAGAAGGAACCAACTTTATTGACACCTTAAGTTTGGACTTCGAGCTTCCAGAAATATGAGAGAATACATTTCTATTGCTTTAGGCCACCAAGCTTGTGATCATTTATTAAGGCAATCACAATAAACTAATACAGAGATCTTTCTTATTCCTCTTTTGCTTTAATAACTGCATAGTATCCCTTGTGTGGCTATACAATGGTTTACTCAGTCAATTGCCTATTGATGGACATGTGGGTTGCTCCCAAATTTTTGTTTGTACAAATAATGCTCAGTAAATAACATTGTGCGTGTTCTTTCAAGTCTGTTCCGGTATAATTTGCATTTAATTCTCAGAAGTGAGATTGCTGGGTCAAACTGTAAATGCATTTACATTTTTGCTAGGTATTGCCAAATTCCCCTTTATAGGGGCTGTAACATTTTGTACTCCCACCAGCAATGCATAAGAGTGCCTGTTTCCCCACAAGCTTGCCAACAGAGTGCATTTTCAATCTTGAATGTTTGCCAATCTGATAAACAAGACATGGCGTTTCAGTGTAGTTCTAATTTGCATTTCTCTTATTATGGTGAAGTTGAGCACTTTTTCATGTTTAAGATTCTTTGCTTTTCTTTTCATAGGAACCTTCTGATCTTTTATCTATTTTCCTACTTTTTTTTTTCTCAATTGTAAAGAGCTTTTTCAATATATAATTTGCAAATACTTTTTCTGTTTCTTTTATTTCTTGAACAATATCCATGGCTTTTTGCCATGTAAAATGTTTTTTTCTCCTTCAGTTTTTAATGCACAAGAATTCGTGATGCTCCCAGCCCAACAAACCTTCCTGAACTATATCCTTCTCTGAGTCATTGCTCACCAAAGTCTGATTCCTTTCTTCTCATGAGCCCTTCTCAATTAGAATCAGAGATTTTAGCTACGCTATAACTCCTGTTACTCCTTTTTTCCTTTTAAGTCTTAAATTGGTTTCCCTGGAAAGCAAAGCCTGAAGCAGAAGTCGTATATGCTGTTACCTCTTTGGGCAAGTGAAGCAGAGAAGAGAGAGTCAATACAAGGGTGTGTTATCAAGCTGGTCACCTCTAAGCGCAATATTTGCTTGATCAGTATGTGCAGGACACCCAAATCTCTATCATCTGTATGTTAGGACTTTCTTGGCTGGTGGAAGCAGGAGGAAGAGGGAGAAAGCAAAAAAAAAAAAAGGAATGAATTTATCTCCTTGCTGATTCATCAGTCATCAGATCTAAGCTCTTCATAAGGTCAATTCCCTAAAACATAGTTTTCTGGTAGGATTGTGGCTAGTTTATTAAAAAATGAGCATGGAAACTACTCTTTCACCAGGCGCCAGGCCATATTTCTATGATCAAACTTAATAATCCAGGAATTTATTCAGCACAAACAAGCAATGCATCCTTTGTGCTGGCACATGGTTGAAGAGGACTGGGAGGAAAGCACCCAGCACCTCGTCTTCAAGTGGAGATAACAGAGCAGGAGCAAAGGCTCCCTATAGAGCGGTGACTGTCACTAGGCCCACCAGTAGTAATACATGATGTTGTGAATTGTTTCTAAATCTTCACACAAGGTGTCCATTGGGAAAGTAAGAGATGCTTTCTGATGAAGTCAGAGGGTCATTCTGAGTTACCAGAGAGAGGGCAGGGATGGATGAAACATTGCCAGGGTGCCCTGGGTGGGGCCAGGGGAGGGGAGCATTGGTGTCTCACAAAGGCCTTGAAGAGAATAATAACACTGTCTTAGTCTGCTGAGGCTGCTATAACAAAGTATTGGGTTGGCCAAAAGGTTTGTTTGGGTTTTTCTGTAAACAGAATTTTGGCCAAACCAGTATCATAGGCTGAGTGGCTTACAAACAGCAAACATTTTTTTCTTCAGAGTTCTAGGGGCTATAAATCCAAGATCAGGGCACCAGCAAGGTCAAGTTTGCCCTTCTCCAGGTTGCCGATGGCCATTTTTTCATTCTATCTTCACATAGTAGGGGTGGGAGTGGGGAGCTCTCTGGGGTCTCTCTTTATCCTTTTTTTTTTTTTTAAACTTTTTATTTTGTATTGGGACATAGCCAATTCACAATGTTGTCATAGTTTCAGGTGAACAGCTGAAAGGGACTCAGCCATACATATACATGTATCCGTTCTCCCACAAACCCCCCTCCCATCCAGGCTGCCACATAACATTGAGCAGAATTCCATGTGCTATAAAGTAGGTCCTTGTTGGTTATCCATTTTAAATATAGCGGTGTGTACAGGCAACCATAAGTTCATTTTCTAAGTCTGTGAGTCCCTTTCTGTTTTGCAAGTAAGTTCATTTGTATCATTTCTTTTTAGAATCCACATATAAGGTATGTCATACAATATTTCTCTTTCTCTGACTTACTTCACTTAGTATGACAATCTCTAGGTCCATCCATGTAGCTGCAAATGGCATTATCTCATTCTGAGTAACATTTCATTATATAAATGTATGGGGTCTCTTTCATAAGGGCATTGATCTCATCCATAAAAGCTCTAACCTTAAGACCTAATCACCTCCCAAAGACCCACAACACCACCACATGGGGCTTGGTTTCAACATTTGAATTTTAGGGGGACACAAGTATTCAGTCCATAACAGATGTTGACAGAGGCAGAGAGCAACAGAAAAGAAGTGAGGACAAGTGTTGTCTACATCACACTGGGGGGTCATGCTTGCCTGTCCTTCCCGGAAGACTCTAATGTTACACCACTGAGTGGCTACAGCGCTCCGGAATCACTATGGAGCAGGGAAGAACACTACACAGAAACCACACACAAGAGTTGTATGCGGGTCTTAAGTCATTAAAAAAATGTATATGTGCTGGTGGGAGATGGGGGGATGGAGGGTGGGTGGGTAACATATATGCACTATTGATACTGTGTATAAAATAGATAACTAGTGAGAACCTACTGTACAGAACAGGGAACTCTACTCAATGCTTTGTGGTGACCTAAATGGGAAGGAAATCTAAAAAAGAGGGGATAAATGTACACATATAGTTGATTCACTTTGCTGTTCAGCAGAGACTAACACAACATTGTAAAGCAACAATACTCCAGTAAAAACTTGAAAAAAAAAGTATATGTGTTGGTGGGGGGGTCAGGGGATGAGGGATGGGCAGGGGTGGGTAATATATAACAAATATGCCAATGCATTTATAGATTGACCCAGTAATCCCACTTCTAAGAATCAAATGTGAATCACATCTGTATAGATTTTAAAAAACATTTACACAAAATTATTTATTGAGTTTAGTGGAACAAACCCAAGTTTGGGAGCAACCCATATGGCTGTCAATAGGAATTTGATTAAATAAACCATTGTAGAGCCACACAAGGGATACTAATCAACAGCAGATATCCCACAGATATAGGTTTGCATATTCTTGAGCAAACTCCTTTGGAAACATTTAATCTCACTGCATTAGATCGACAAACAAGGATAATGTTTGGAGCTTTAGAAGTTTTAACATTTTACAGGACTTGAATGACAGTAAAGTGCACTAATGGAAGATACCTCTTGTACCAACGTCTGCCTCCACCCCACAGCCTTTTGGGCTTTTAATGAGGCCAAAGGAAACTTAGCCTCATCATATGAAAGGCTTAAGTCAGGACTTAATATAGAAGATATTTCTTAGACATGACTCTAACTTGATGACATAACCATCTGATATACTGAGCAAGGAAAGTGATGGTTTAAGACTATAATGCTCAGGACTTCCCTGGTGGTGCAGTGAATAAGAATCTGCCTGCCAGTGTGGGGGACATGGGTTCGATCTCTGGTCCAGGAAGATTCCACATGCCAGGGAGCAACTAAGCTCGTGCACCACAGCTACTGAAGCCTGCAGGCCTAGATCCTGTGCTCTGAAACAAGAGATGTCACCACAATGAGAACCCTGTGCACTGCAATGAAGAGTAGCCCAGGCTCACCACAACTAGAGAAAAGCCTGTGCAGCAACAAAGACCCAGCACAGCCAAAAACAAACAAATCCACTAATACAATTTAAAAAGGACTATAATGCTCAGAAACCCAGGAACAGAAGAACTGAAAACATGCAAAAATTGAAGAAAGTAAAGACTTTATGAACTTCAGAAGTAAGCAAATCTGGTAAATATTTCAGAATTCTAGCTATTTCAAGATTTGAGAGCATAATATGTATATTCCCAAGAAGACCTTGAAATATTTTCAAAACAGCAGATGCATAAATTCTTTTTAAAGGGTAAAGAATAAATGTTTTGAAAGGGGAAAATGACAAAAAGAATAAGAAAAATCTCCTTTGAAGAATCCTCAAGGGACTGGGCCTCTAGTTCTTAAAAACAACTTCTTATGTGTTATAAGAAAAACACTTTTTATTATTTTGTGTTTAAATGGAGCTTTACTTTGGGAAAATTACATATGTTTATAAGTAGCATCGAAGATAAAATCAATTATTAAATCAAAGAACAGTAAACACTTCTCAACATTAACACTTAGTTCCTCTTTTCTTGATTACATAGAAGGGAAATAATTTTATTTTGAGGTCCGCTATATCAGCATAGAGTATAAAAAAAGATAGTCCCTAACTTGCAATGGTTCAACTTAACAAGTTTTCAACTTTACAATGGCGTGAAAGCAATAGGCATTCAGTAGAAACTTTACTTTGAATTTCGATCTCTTCCAAGGCAGAGGAACCAGAGATTAAATTGCTAACATTCACTGGATCACAGAGAAAACAAGGGAATTCCAGAAAAACATCTATTTCCGCTTCACTGACAATAGCCTTTTTGAAAAGGCTTTTACTTTGTGGGTCATGTGGATCTTAACAAACTGAAAATTCTTGGATGGGAGTACCAGACCATCTTACCTGTCTCCTGAGAAACCTGTATGTGGGTCAAGAAGCTACAGTTAAAACCAAAATTAGGAAAGGCGTACAACAAGGCTGTATATTGTCACCCTGCTTATTTGCATATTAACTCATATAACTCATATTAACTTATATTAACTTATATGATCCCCTGGTAGCTCAGTTGGTAAAGAATCTGCCTGCAATGCAGGAGACCCCAGTTCGATTCCCGGGTTGGGAAGATCTGATGGAGAAGGGATAGGTTACCCACTCCAGCATTCTTGGGCTTCCCTAGTGGCTCAGCTGGTAAAGAATCCACCTGCAATGCAGGAGACCTGGGTTCAGTCCCTGGGTTGGGAAGATCCCCTGGAGAAGGGAAAGGCTACCCACTCCAATATTCTGGCCTGGAGAATTCCATGGGGTCACAAATAGTTGGACATGATTGAGCGACTTTCACTTTCTTTTCACTTTTTCATATGCAGAGTACACCATGTGAAATGCCAGGCTGGATGAAGCACAAGCTGGATTCAAGATTGCCGGGAGAAATATCAATAACCTCAGATATGCAGATGATACCACTCTAATGGCAAAAAATTAAGAGAAACTAAAGAACCTCTTGATGAGGTGAAAGAAAGTGAAGAAGCTGGCATAAAACACAACATTCACAAAACTAAGATCATGGCATCCAGTCCCATCACTTCATGGCAAATAGATGGGGAAACAATGGAAACAGTGACAGACTTTATTTTCTTGGGCTCCAAAATCAGTCCGGAAGGTGACTGCAGCTATGAAATAAAAAGACACTTGCTTCTTGGAAGGAAAGCTAGACAAACCTAGACAGCATATTAAAAAACAGAGACCTAATTTGCCAACAAAAGTCCATCTAGTGAAAGCTATGGTTTTTCCAGTAGTCATGTACGGATGTGAGGGTTGGATCATAAAGAAGGCTGAGCACAGAAGAACTGATGCTTTCGCGCTATGGTGCTGGAGAAGACTCTTGAGAGTCCCTTGGACAGCAAGGAGATCAAACCAGTCAGTCCTAAAGGAAATCAACCCTGAATATTCACTGGGAGAAATGATGCTGAAGCTGAAACTCCTGAAGCTTTAGCCACCTGATGCAGGGAGGCAACTCACTGAAAAAGAGCCTTATGCTGGGAAAGATTGAAAGCAAAAGGTGAAGTGGGTGGCAGAGGATGAGATGGTTTAGATAGCATCTCCAAGTCAATGGGCATGAATCTGAGCAAACTCCAGAAGATAGACAAGTAAACCTGGCCAGCTGCAGTCCATGGGGTTGCAAAGAGTTGGACACAACTTAGCAACTGAACAACAAAAACTCCCATGATGTTGGGCAGAGGAGAGGCAAGCCACAGCTCCTAGTCAATTACATGATCACAAAGGTAAAGAACCAATACAGGGACTTCCCTGGTGGTCCAGTGGCTAAGACTCTGTGCTCCCAATACAGGGGGCCCGGATGTAATCCCTGGTCAGTGAACTAGATCCCACGTGCTACAACTAAGAGCTCTCATGACGCAACTAGAAGATCCTACATGCTACAACTAAGACCTGGGGCAGCTAGTTAGATAGATATAATAGATAGAGATAAAACTTACGTTTTAAAAAAAGGAAAGAACCAATACACTTATAACCATTCTGCACCCATACAACCATTCTATTTTTCACTTTCTGTACAGTATTCAGTAAATTACATGAGATATTCAGCACTTGAATGTAAAATAGGTTTTGTGTGAGATGATTTTGCCCTACTGAAGGCTAATGTAACTGTCCTGAGCACGTATAAGGTAGGTTAGGCTAAACTATGATGTTTCAGTTCAGTTGCTCAGTTGTGTCCGACTCTTTGCGACCCCATGGACTGCAGCATGCCATCTCGTGTCCATCACCATCTCCCAGAGCTTGCTCAAACTCATGTCCATCGAGTCAGTGATACCATCCAACCATCTCATCCTCTGTCATCCCCTTCTCCTCCTGCCTCAGTCCTTCCAATGAATATTCAGGACTGATTTCTTTTAGGATTTATTGGTTTGATCTTCTTGTAGATGTTTAGGTTAGGTGTATTAAGTGCATTTCTGACTTGGTACATTTTCTGCTTACAGTGGGTTTGCCAGGACATAAGTCCTTTGTAAGTCAAGGAAGATCTGTGGTTTGATTAGACTTACAGAGTGGCTATTAGGTTCAGACTGTGCAGTTATAGTCTTCTCAGGCACCAAATTATATAGAGTGCCTAGCTGTATAATAAAATTAGTTTCTTCTTTGTTTTCTTTTCTTTAGACCATACATTTAACATTGGAAATAAGTGGAATAAAATAGATATTTGGTATGGCTAGGATTGCAGTTATTGGTTTGCTTTTTTATTGTACTTGGACATGCAAATAAGGCTTTTGGGGAGATGCCCTTTTTTGAACTCATAAAAGAATAAAAACACTCCTACACATGGCTATGGTAACATGTAGTCTCCCTAATGAGAGCACAAGCAAGATGCTTACTCATCTCAAACAAATTTAAGTATAAGACACGAACAAATGAAACATTACAGATGAATGTTCCTGGGTATACCCTGATGGAAAATAAAGACTCATGTGTAGCAGGCTGGATGGACAGCCAGAAAATGAAGGCGCTGAAATGAGAAAATATAATCTGACAATGATGTATGCTACTTAGGAGTTGATTAGATGTTACCATAAATTCTAAGCATGGAACTTGGGACTGATATTCAGAGAGATTCATTACTTTTTTTTTTTTCTTTAAAGGAGAATGAATATAACCAAATTTAGTTTAACATTGAAAAGCTATTAGCCTCCTCTCTAAAATACTCTGCTTTCTTGGTCAAGGAAACTCCATTACACAATTCTCCACTTTCAGTAAATAGTTATAGCTCACTAGCTGTTGAGTGGATGCTCAGTAGTGTCTGACTCTTTTGCGACCCCATGGACTGTAGCCCACCAGGCTCCTCTGTCCATGGAATTTTCTGGGCAAGAATACTGGAGTGGCTTGCCTTTTCCTTCTCCAGGGGATCTTCCCAACCCAGGGATAGAACCCACATCTCCTGGGTCTCTTGCATTGGTAGGTGGATTCTTTACCACTGAGCCACCTGTGAAGCCCATAGTTCACTAAGTCATCTTCAATTAAATATGATTTTTGTGATCTAGGGAATTTAGGTAGCAATGAATAGTTTTCTGATCTCACTGGATCAGGAGCACTTGCTCTTGTGCACACTCAAATAGTAGACTTTAGGTCTTGTGCTACCTCACCCTTAGCGTTATTTCAAAAGTTCAGGGACTCAGACAAGGGCCTCTACGTTCCCTATTTAAATATTGTAGATCTAGGCAGCCCTCTCCCCCATCCCTGTGCACTTCTGAATCCCCACACATGTAGCTCACGGACAAGTCTTTGTCTCCAAGCCAAACTTGCTATATGAGGTGGGGACTTAGGTGTAAGATCCCTCCTGAGTTCTGTTCCACATATAAGGAAATATGTGGTGGCATTTAGGGTCCACCCTGATAATCAGAGTTATTGCTTCATTTGAAAACCCTTGATTTAATCACATCTGCAAATATCCTTTTTCCAAATTATGTGATATTTACAAATTCCAGGGATGAGGATGGGGTATTTTTGGGTGAACATCAGTCAACCTACTACAATACCAATTGAGTTCTTCCCTTTCTCTCTCACACTAGAGTTAAGACTGTTTAGAAAAGAGTAGCTATTGAGATCCTGAGGGTGGAAGGAGGATAATGATTTAGAAAAGTTCACTGAGGCAAGAAGAAAGCAGCAATTCTTTACAGTCAGTGGAGAGAGGTTAATAGAAACTCAATGAAATGGAAATCTCAATGAAATGAAATGAAATGGTAGAGGAACACATTTTGATTTCCTTGGCACACTTCACACATTCTATATCAATAAGTTTATTAAATTTTCTTTAATCTAAATTTATTTATTTTCTTTTTCAAAATATTACCCTGGTTATTAGACTAATCCTGGTGACCATTTTGCACAATCTACAAATATCAAATCATTATGTTTTACAGTTCAAAACAGTATAATGTTATATGTCAATTACATCTCAATTTGAAAAAAAAAAAGTCCCCATACAAGATACTTGAAGATTTTAAATGGTCTCATTCACTTATTTTTATCTTATTGTGTGTGTGTGTGCTAAGTTGTTTCAGTCATGTCTGACTCTGTGATGCTGTGGACTGTAGCCTGGCAGCCTCTTCTTTTCATGGGATTCTCCAGGCAAGAATATTGAAGTGGATATTTCCTCCTCCAGGGGATCTTCCCAAACCAGGGATCTAATGCACCACCTGGAAAACCCCTTTATCACTTCATTTGAAAATGAATGTTGACTCTGGAAGCATTCATATTTTGCTTTGTCCAGAAGTGAACCTTTTCAGGAAGACAAATCATAAGGTCATGTTGACTAAAAATAAGCATGAAAAGGTTTGCTTTTCCCTTTAAAAGATCTACACGAGGATATTTTTAGTACGTATTGAATTCTGTTAGATTCTAAGGAAAATAAAACCAAAATTTAAAGTAAGTGAAGAAAGGATTCTGTGGCTTGAACACTCTTGCTCTGTGCTTTGAAGTTGGTTCTTTGACCTTGGATGAACCACAAAACGTTCTGAATCTTAGTTTCTTCATCCTTAAAGTCAGAAAGCCTGATCTAAAACATTTAAAAAATTTTAATTGTGATATTAAAGAGAACATTACATAAAACTGACCATTATAACCATTTTTAAAAACAGTTTTCTCATGTAAGCTATATGTAACAGGTCTCCAGAACTTGTGCATCTTGGAAATCTGAAATTCTGTGTCCATTGAACAATAATACCCCTCTTACTCCTCCCCTCAGTCCCTGGCACCTACCACTCTGCTTTCTGCTTTTAAGAATTTGACTACTTTAGATATGTTAGTGAACTCATACAGTACTTGTCCTTTCATGACCTGTTTATTTCCCTTAGTATAATGTCTTCAAGGTTTATCCATGTTATAGCATGTAACAGGATTTTTTAAAGTGGCTGCATAATATTCCACTGTATGTATACACCATATTTTGTTTATCCATTCATCTGTCTGTGGACACTTGGGTTGCTCCCACCTCTTGGCTATTATGAGTAACACAGCAATGAGAACAAGTGTGCAAATATCTTTTCAAGACACTGCTTATGTCAGATATATACCCAAAAGTGGGATTACTAGATCATATGATAGTTTTATTTTTAATTTTTTTAAGGAACCTCCCTGCTGTTTTCCTTAGTAGTTGCAGCATCTTACATTCCTACCAACAATGCACAAGGGTTTCAATTTCACCACATCTTTACGAATACTTGTTATTTTCTGCCTTTTTTTTTTTATGGTGATGATCATAATGGGTATGAGGTGATATCTCATTGTGGTTTTGATTTAAGAAGGCCTGACTTTTACAAAGTAATTCTTACTTCATCAAATTTTGATAAGGCATACAAAACATTTGGCACAATGCCTGGAATATAGCGCTTGCTCAGTGAGTGGTGCTTATTGATAATGTCATCTTCTGTCATGGTCCAGGCATTGTGCTGGAGGTTTGAGATTCATAAACAGGGAGACCTGAGGCCATTGCTCTCAAGAAGCTGTGTACATGGAGAGTATACTGGGGCTCCAAAACCAAAAAAAAAGAGAAATCCAAATATTTTGAAGATGAAAAAATGTAGTGACATTATAGACAAAATTGATCAAAATCAAAACTAATATATTTAAGGGCAAAATGTGAGCTGTTATTAAGTCAAGCCAAGAAAAAAGAAGTTTTTTAATGCACATACCCGCAAGTGAAAATGGCAGAATTAAATATTTACATGCAGAGCAAGTGTAAGATTCATCCTGAATATAATGTACATGGCAAATTGCAGGCTAATGTCTGTAGCCAAAAATAACACTTAGCAAATTCATTAATTTTGTTTAGGTTTAAATTGATATCATTAAGGTTAATACTTCCCTTGCTCTAAGTAAGATATCTTTACTTGGAAAAAATGCATATTCATACCAGATAATAGCAAGTAGTAAAACATTCTGTACTCTAAGATCATATTTTTGAAAGGAATAATAAGCAAATAGATCATTTGCTACATTCAACACGTCAGTTACTTATGAAATTTTAAAATATTGACCAAGCATTAATTTTTAAATTAGAAGGCAGCAATAAAGATACTGAAAACTTACAAAAGTAATTCCCAGGGGAAAAAAAAAACAGACAATATTTTTATGCAAAGCACTTATGAAAATGTTTTTACAAATTAAAGACAAATCTCTAAGAAGACTGATTAAGAAAAAAATGAGTGAAATGAAATTAGGAATAAAAAGTATTTCTTATTAAGTTAATGTAGAAATGCAAAAATAGTAAGAGAATACTGTTAACAAATTTATGCCATTAAATGAAAGAACATATAAATGTGTAATTAAGGGGTTTAGTAGTTAAGACTCTGTGCTCCCAATGCAGGGGGTAGAGGTTTGATCCCTGGTCAGGGAACTAAGATCCCAAATGATGCACAGTGCAGCAAAAAGAAAAAGGTGGGGTAATTATAATATATATATTTATATATACTATATATATATATATATATACTATATACATATATACACACACACACAAAGTTGATTCAAGAAGAGATAGAAAACTTGAGCAGACTATTAACCAATTTAACTGGTAATAAAATATACCTCCACCAAAGTCCCAGATTAAGACAGTTTTACAGGTGGTGGTGGTGGTGGTTTATTCGCTAAGTCGTGTCCGACTCTTGGGACCCCATTGATTGTAGGCCGCCAGGCTCCTCTGTCCATGGGATTCTCCAGGCAAGAATACTGGAGTAGGTTGCCATTTCCTTCTCCAAGTTTTACAGGTTAGGTTTTATGAAATCCCACAAGCTCATTTTATACAAGTTGTATCAGAGAATAGAAAAAAGAGAGAGAGCTACATACTTTATTTTATGAGGTATAAGAAAAATTATAGACTAATCTTACATGGAATTGTGGATTCAAAGATTCTAAATAAAATAATAGCAACTTAAATGACATCCTACATAAAGAAGTAATACATTACAACCATGTAGGCTTTATGCCAGGATTGCAAGGATTGTCCGAAATTAGAAAATTTTATCAACAGGATTCACACTAACAGAGTGAATTAGAAGAACCATTAATATATGGTCCTGTTAGTAGAAAAGGCCTATGATAAAATTTAACACTGATTCAAGATTAAAATTTATAGCAAACCAGTAATATAAGGGAATGGCCTTAATTTGAAAAACCTAGAGCAAACTTCTTGTTTAGTGATGAAATTTAAGAAGTATTAACTTTTAAACAAGACAAATATGCTCATTATAACCACATCTATTCCAAATTGTATTAGTGTCCTAACCAGTGAAAACAGAAAGGGAAAGTAATTAAGAAGTATAGACTGCCAAAGGAGAGAAATAGTGCTGTTTTTTGTAGACAACATTATTTGTCTGGATAGAAAAATCTAAGGAAATCTATAGAGTTAGTAAGAAAGTTTAGCAGGATTACTGAATATAAAATCAATATATAAAACAAAAGTAATATTCCTAAACCCAATAATCAACTATAAAATGTAATTGACTACAATATAGCATTTATAATGCCAAAAACATTATCAGAAAATACCAAACATTATTAAAATACACAAAGAAGATCTATATTAAATCTCCATTTATGATATTTAAGAATTCTGTAACTCTATTTATTATAAGGTGACAATTCTACTATAATAAATACCATAGTTCATCAATTATAAACATACTTTTTAAAGCATCTCTAAGGTTGGGATGTAGCTTACAATGAGTGATTTCTTATACCTTGTACCCAGGATAGACTATGATGTAGCTGTCATTGTCTGAACATGAATAAACTTTTCATCATAGCTGGTCATATTCTTGTCACTTCAGTTGAGTTATGTGCATTTTGGGACTGCATGTGTTGAGTTGAATAGCTATTTAAAATGTCCTAAAATGGTAATATTATTATTTAGCATTAAAATGAAAATTTATTGTAAATGCAGGAAGATACAGAAACAGAGCAGGAGGCATATATTTGATATCAAGGAAGCAAGTCTCTTTTATTATAAGAATGACTGAGATTGCATATTTTCCTGCCAAGAACAGTCAAGGACCCAAGAAAGGGGAAATATTTCACAAGTATGTGAAGCTGAATTATGTTTGGTACTGTGGTTGGGAAGAATATTTCAGAGACAGAAGTGGATGGACTTTACTTATAATAAATGCTGCATTACCAATGTCCTTGATGGCACAGAAGCTATTATTGTGTGAAAAAAAAAATAGATATTGAAGTTTTATATTGATTCAGAAAAGCCAGATTCTGAATGCCACGAAGTTTTAAGGATATCTTAACCACTATATTTCACTTACATTCTCATTTTTGTGGGCCCACAAGAAAAAAAAATGTGATAAAAGTATGTATCTAAATAAGTCTAAGGGAGCTTTTTCAATACATATAAAACAAAAAATCTAAGTGATAAGAAAGCATTATGTCATAGTTTAATGGGAAGCAATTTTTCTTTCTTGGTGACACATAAAATAATGATGTGTCTTACAATCTATGGCATTGCAGAACAGATGTAATCTACAAATGCGATGCAATTTTAAACACAGCTAAACATGAATTTACTTGGAACTTGACAACCCAATTCTAAAAATCCATATGAAAGATTAAAGGCAAATGATGGAATGTATAGGAGACAGAGCACAGAGGGTTTTGTGAGTTAGCGTTAAGGGATTTAGACATTTTTCTACGTGTGGTGAAAACTGACATTTGCTTTTTAATCAAATTAGTGCTCATTTACAATCAAAGAAAATTACAATAAAGATAATAAATTATATCTGCAATGAATAAATTTTATAGAATATCCCCAAATCTCCTGTAGAACAGGAGGTGAGATTTTCCCTACTGAATATTAAGACTTATTACAAAGCTATAGTAAAATAAACCAGTGTGCTAATCATCAGAGATAGATAAATAGATTGAATATAGTAAACATTTAGGAACTCACGCAATTATGGAAATTTGACATAGAGCAGAGGCAGCATTATAAAGCAAAAGCAAGAAACTGGATTGATATTGGGGCAACTGGGACAAATGGAAACAAAATACCAATTTGATCTTTAAACAAAAATGAATTTCAGGTAAATTAAAGGCTTAAATGTGAGAAGAAGACTTGTGAAACTTTCAAAAGAAAATATAAGTGTCTTCAGTAACACATAAAAATAAATGCAATCCTTCAAAGAAATATCAATAAATTTGACTGCACTAATATAAAAATCTATACAAAAAAGACCCCTTAAACAAAATGGAAAAACAAGTCATAGACTAAGCAAAGGGTTTTACAATTTATGTAACTGACTGAGAGTCAATATACAGATATATAAAGAATGACTATAAATCCAACAAATAATAAAATGGAGCAATAGGGCTTTCATAGATGAAGAAACCTAAGCAATCAATAAATATGTGGAAGGTATGAAAAGATGCTTAATATGTAAAATGAAATGAGATATCATATTCTTACCTATGAAGTTGATGAAAGTTAAACAATCTGAGAACATCAAGTAAGGTCATGATAAAATAGGACTTCTCATTCATTGCTGACAAATCTGTAAATGAATGCAATTACTTTGTATTTCTAGTGAAGCTGAATATGCACATGCTCTCTGACCTTACAAATTTCCTTCACTGATAACCTAAAGAAGCCCTCATTCACAATACAAGGAAAAATGCACAAGGATGTACATTTCTCATATTAGGTAAAATTGGAAACCTCATGTAATTTTTTTCAATCTCTCTTCAATACTTTCAGTATATGGCTTCATATATAGTATTAAGAGGACTTCCCTTGTGGCTCAGCTGGTAAAAAATGTGCCTGCAGTGTGGGAGCCCTGGGTTCAATCCCTGGGTTGGAAAGATCCCCTGGCGAAGGGAAAGGCTACCCACCAGTATTCTGGCCTGGAGAATCCCATGGACTCCAAAGAGTCGGACACAACTGAGTGACTTTCACTTCACTTCATAGTATTAGAACCTTATATTATACTCCTTTTTCTCCCCTACAGGCTTATGTGCTATTGTTGTCATATATCTGACTTTTACATGTTATAAACCCCAAAACATAGTGTTTTTATTTTAGCTTTAAACAGTCAAATATCTTGAAAGTTATTTAAATAAAAAGAAAACAGTCTTCCAAATTTACCACTATGATAAGCAGAATATTAATCCCCCCAAAGATGTCCATGTCCCAGTTTCAAGAACCTTTAAGAATGTTATCCTATAGCACAAAAGAGACTTTATAGATGAGATTAAGGATAAGGACCTTGAGATGGAGAAATTATCCTGGATTATTAGGTGGGCTCATTCTATTCACAAGAGTCATCAGAGAAATGGCAGTGTGAGGATACTGAGATGTAGAGGGTTATGTGCAGGACCAAGAACTCTAAGAGCTAAGGGTAGTCCCTTGCTACAGTCGGCAAAGAAATGGATTCTTCCCTAGATGCCCCCAAAAGTGAAGCCAAATCCAGCCTCTGCAGTCCAACACCAAATTACATCTCAGAGACAGAGTTTTGGAAGAAGTAGAAAAGGATAGCTTTATTGTTTTGCCAAGCAAAGGGTGCCACAGTGGGCTAATGCTCCCCAAATTGTATGTACCAACCTGGAGTGGGTAGTGAGGAGTTGTATAATGATGATTCAAAGAGGGTGTGATCAGCTCATGGACATTCTTCTGATTGGTTGGTGGTGAGGTAAGTGGGAGTCAGCATCATCAGCCTTCTGGTTCCAACCTGTCTGGGGGTCAGCATGCTCATGGGTAGCAAAGAGTAACTTCTCCCATCTGGTGGGGGTTTCAGTACCTGCAAAACAGCTCAAAAATATTGTTATGAATGTCCCTTGAGGGGGAACCAGGACCCTCTCCCAAGGCTGCACTATTGTTTCTTGACTGTTTCCCCCCTGTCTCTGCATCCCCTCGCTTCCCTGATTAGCACCTTTTTGAACCTGCCCAACTGTTGCAACTGTTGGAATTCAGGGAAAGTCATAGAAGCTGAATGAAGCTCATTTCCTGCAATCAAGAAATGGGGGGAAAAAAACGAAATGGGGGACACAGAAAGGTTTTTGTGCCCAGGAGCACCACAGGGCCCTGCTCAGATTCAAAAGGACCACAGTCCTGCCAACGCCTTGATTTTAGCTGAGACATGTGTCAGACCTCTGATATATAACTGTAAAAGAATACATTTCTATTATTTTAAGTCACCAAGTTTGTGGTAATTTGTTACAGCAACAGTGGAAAACTAGTACACCCCTATATATATATATATATATATGTATATATACATATATATATATATATATATACATTCACAGTGTTCATCACTCTTTTGTGTAGATTCAAATTTCCACCTAGTAGTACAATCCCTTTTGCCTGAAGGGCTTTCTTTAACATTTCCTGCAGTGCAGATCTTCTGGTAAAGAATTCTTTCAGGTTTTGTATGTTCAAAAAAGTCTTTATTTTGCTTTAACTTTTGACAGATATCCTCAATTGATATAATATTCAGTACTTTAAAGATGTTCCTCAACAGTCTTCTACCTAATATATCTTTTTTCTCCCCTCGGGCAGATAAATAAGAGGAAATATTTGTGATCTTGGATGAAGGAAAGCTGTCATAAATACAGCATCAAAAGTGCAATTGAAAAAAAGGGAAAAGAAGATATATTGTACTTCATCAAAATTAAGAACCTCTGTTCTTCAAAAGATGTGGTTAAGAGGATGAAAATATAAGACATAAATTGGGAGAAAATAATTAAAAGTCACATAGCTGATAAGGATTTGTATTCTGAATACCTAAAGAACTCGCAAACCCACTAATAAGCAGACAAGCAACCCAACAAAAGAATAAGCGGAAGTTTTGAGTAAGCACGTCACCAATAAGGACATGTGTGCTGTGTGCTCAGTCATGTCTGACTCTTTGCGACCCTCTGGACTATAGACCCCAGGCTCCTCTGTCCATAGGATTTTCCAGGCAAGGATACTGGAGTGGGCTGCCATTTCCTCCTACAGGGGATCTTCCCGACCCACAGATTGAACCCAGATCTCTTGCATTGGTAGGCAGAGTCTTTACCACTGAGCCACTTGGGAACTCCAAAAAAGACATAGAGCTGGCAAATAAGCACATGAAGAGATGCTCAAAATTATTAGTCATTAGAGAAATGCAGATTACAATGAGATGTTACTATTACATATTAGATGACTTAAAATGCAAAAAACCCCCAACAACAACAAACCAAAACTGTCTAAACCAAGTGTTGACAAGGATTCGGAGCAACTGGAACTCCCATACACTGCTGATGGGAATGTTGAATTACACAACTGCTTGGAAAACAGTTTGGCAATTTTTTATAAAATTAAACCTATGCTTACCATATGATATGACCCAGGAACACCATCCTTAGGTATTAATATTTACTGAAGAGAAATGAAAACATATTTCTACACAAAGACATTTGTGAAAGCCAAAAGCTAGAAATATCCCAATTATCAGTGAACATATGAATGGATAAACAAATAGTAGCTTAACCATACAGTGAAATACTAATTAGTAATAAAGAGAAATGAATTACAAGCAACATGAATGAATCTCAAAATAAATATACTGAGAAAAATGAGACCAAAAAGAATATGCACTGTATAATTCCATTTATATAAATTTTACATAATGCAAAATAATCAATAGTTATATCAAGTAGATCAGTGATTGACTTGGCCTGGGGGTAGTGTAAGAGAAATGAGAGGATAACAAAGGAGCACAAGGAAACATTCTGTGATGACAGGTATGTTCATTACTTCTTGCCACAATACAGCAATGGTTTTATGAGTGCCATTGCTTATCAATGAAAACTTAAAAATCAAGTTATACACTTTACAACTAGAAAGCCTCTTGATGGAAGTAAAAGAGGAAAGTGAAAAAGTTGGCTTAAAGCTCAACATTCAGAAAACGAAGATCATGGCATCTGGTCCCATCACTTCATGGGAAATAGATGGGGAAACAGTGGAAACAGTGTCAGACTTTATTTTGGGGGGCTCCAAAATCACTGCGGATGGTGATTGCAGCCATGAAATTAAAAGATGCTTATTCCTTGGAAGAAAAGTTATGACCAACCTAGATAGCATATTCAAAAGCAGAGACATTACTTTGTCAACTAAGGTCCGTCTAGTCAAGGCTATGGTTTTTCCAGTAGTCATGTATGGATGTGAGAGTTGGACTATGAAGAAGGCTGAGCGCTGAAGAATTGATGCTTTTGAACTGTGGTGTTGGAGGAGACTCTTGAGAGTCCCTTGGACTGCAAGGAGATCCAACCAGTCCATTCTGAGGGAGATCAGCCCTGGGATTTCTTTGGAGGGAATGATGCTAAAGCTGAAACTCCAGTACTTTGGCCACCTCATGCGAAGAGTTGACTCATTGGAAAAGACTCTGATGCTGGGAGGGATTGGGGGCAGGAGGAGAAGGGGACGACAGAGGATGAGATGGCTGGATAGCATCACTGACTTGATGGACGCGAGTCTGAGTGAACTCTGGGAGTTGGTGATGGACAGGGAGGCCTGGCGTGCTGTAATTCATGGGGTCGCAAAGAGTTGGACACGCCTGAGAGACCGAACTGAACTGAACACTTTACATACTGCAATTATTGTAAGTCAATTATATCTCAATAAGGCAGTTACTAACAAACAAAAGCCAGTGATACCATTTCAGACTCATTACTTTGACAGAAACAAATACCAAATGTTGGTGAGAATTTGAAAAAAATAAACTTTTACACTGGTGGGGGGAAGATGAAATGGTACAAATACTTTCCAGGACAATTAGATGACATATAATAAAATTTAAATTCAGCTTTTAAGGCTATAATCTAGAGAGGCTCCTCTCACAAACACCAGGATATGCAGTAGTGTGTGGGTCCATATGTGACTGCTGGCTCTTGGAGGAATAAAGAGCCCTGTTTTCTGACATTGTAGATTACTCAGATGTGAATACATTGTGGTTGATTTCTAGCTCCTGACATTAGTAACTACAGAGTTGAGAAGAGATGCATAAACCAATTAAATATTCATCAATAACAGAATGGATAAACAAATGTAGTGCACTTGTACAATGGAGCTATAGGCGTATTTCAGATGTACAGTATCAAGAGAAAAATGCCAGTTGCGCAATATGTACAGTGTGATACCATTTATGTTAATCTAAAACAACAGAAGATTCTTAGTTTAATTTTTGACATAGCTTATTAATAATACCTGAGACATCTCTGCTTACAGTTTTTAGATTTAAATCCCCTCAAGATAGGAGCCATCTTTGTTTTTAACTACTGTATAGTTAAATTAAACCATCTTTCAGGAGGTGACCCTGTAAAGCAACCTTTATTTTGGATAGGTTTCTGTAATTCCTTCCAGTCTCTTGACTCCCAAGTCTTGCAGCTGCTGCCTGGGTTGTAGTTACAGCTACATGGACATTTCTGCATATATTGGCGTAAAGTGTAGAATTAAGTTTATGTGTGTTTTGTCATTGTATTTGAGTTTTGAATTCATTTTTCCTTTGGATAGGAATAAAATTCTTTATCCTAACAAGCAAAATATTACTATTGACTTCTCAGGAGCTAAATATAGCATTCTTTTAATTTGTTTACAATCTGAAACTCACAATGACAAAATGGATCTCTGTATTTTCTGTTTATTACAACTGTTGTCACTGTGCAGTCTGCATTTATTGAAAACACAAAATTTCTCGTTGCATTAGAAGCAAAACAGCATGACATAAAATGTCCATTTTGAATTAAAATTCTATCATTTCTCAACTTTTCTTCATTAATATGCTAGTATAATCTTTTTTTTTTTAGTAAAAGGAGGAATACATTTTTACCTATTCGTATTTGAAGTATTTCTTATTGAAATTGGATTAGACATAGAAATATAGAAAGCATCAAACCACATTATAGTTAGACTATAGCTCTACTACCAAAAAGGGAAAATTAATAAATTTATACTTCTGTGATGAAGGAAGACAACTGTTGGTTGGATCAGCTAGTGGTTTCAGTGAACATCTACTTAGTTAATTATAGCATTTTATATTGTGTTAGAGGAAGGCCAGAACTTATTATAGTCTCCTGTAGGGAGGACTGCTATTAAAAGATAGTATTTGCTCACAATATAGTAGTCTTTGGCCACAGAAAATGTAATGTTATCATCAGTGGTCTATTTTACAAACATGTAGTCATTTAACTACTTAGCTACTAAAACAACAACAACAAAGTTATTTAGCACATCAATATGGAGGGTCAATACAATTGGTGAGCCTCTTAATGAAAGTATAAGATGAGAGTGAAAAAGTTGGCTTAAAACTCAACATTCAGAAAACTAAGATCATGGCATCTGGTCCCATTACTCCATGACAAATAGATGGAGAAACAGTGGAAACAGTGACAGACTTTATTTTTGGGGGCTCCAAAGTCACTGCAGGTGGTGACTGCAGCCATGAAATTAAAAGACGCTTGTTCCTTGGAAGGAAAGCTATGACGAACCTAGGCAGCATATTAAAAAGCAGAGACATTACCTTGCCAACAAAGGTCCATCTTGTCAAAGCTATGGTTTTTCCAGTGGTCATGTATGGATGTGAGAATTGGACTATAAAGAAAGCTGAGCACTGAAGAATTGATGCTTTTGAACTGTGGTGTTGGAGAAGACTCTTGAGAGTCTCTTGGACTGCAAGGAGATCCAACCAGTCCATCCTAAAGGAGGTCAGTCCTAAATATTCATTGGAAAGACTGATGCTGAAACTCCAATACTTTGGCCACCTGATGCAAAGAATGGACTCATTGGAAAAGACCCTGATGCTGGAAAAGATTGAAGGCAGGATGAGTAGGGAACGACAGAGAATGAGGTGGTTGGATGGCATCACCAACTGGACGGACATGAGTATAAGCAAGCTCCGGGAGTTGGTGATGGACAGAGAGGCCTGGCATGCTGCAGTCCATGGGGTTGCAAAGAGTCAAAGACACAGCTGAGCGACTGAACTGAACTAACTGAATACAACCGGGAGATAGTGGAGGACAGAGGAGCCTGCATGCTACAGTTCATGCGGTCGCAAAGAGTCAAACACAACTGAGCAACTGAACAATAACAAATACAACTGGAAACATAAATGTGAGTGAGACACAGCCTGCCCTAAAGAAGTTTATAATTCAGCAAGGAAGGATGTACTTAACTAATGGCAACATAACAATAACTTTTGCAGGAGAGATAGAAACAAGAAGAGTACCATGGAAGTTCAGAAGAAAAGCAATGATAGCCACCATATACTTATTATTATTTATGTGCCATGTACCTTACAATGGTGATTACTAATATTAATACTCTAATACTAATACTCACACATGTGAATTGGATACTTATTATGTGCCAGGCACTGTTCTAAGCATAATACACATGTAAGGGATTATAATATGCCACTCCAAAATATGTCATTTTGACATAGGGATCATTTTGAGCTGAAGACAGATGAGAAACAGCAGTCTCCCAAATATCTCTTATGATCTGTATTGTCTACCCTAACTTAAGGGAGAAAAAGAAGGAAGGGAAAATGAGAAAAGTAAAAACTCAATCACTATAGTGCAGTGCTTCAAATGCTATCCATTGTAGACCAATGCAAAAAAGGGATGTAATTGCAGACCAATGCAAAAAAAGGGATGAGGACTGAGGGGGAGTGGGTCTGTGAATGGTGAGGTAGCTTCAGAGGAAAAAGTACTGAAACAATTCTGATCATCCACTTTCATCAAAGTTGAAATAAAAGGTTAATTGTTATTTTCACAGTGATCCTATTACAGTTGACCCTTGAACAATGATAGGATTAAACCTCCTACAATTTATAGTCAGCCCTCCCTATCCAAGGTTCCTCTGCATCCAGGGATTCAACCACAGTGTAGTACTGTAGTATTTACCACTGATCCACCATATAAGTGGATCCATACAGTTCAAACCAGTATTGTTAAAGGTTCAGCTGCATTTCATTTTTTTAAATTTATTTTTTATTGAAGTATAGTTGATTTACAATGACATGTTAGTTTCAGGTATACAGCAAAGTGATTCAGTTATATATATATATTTTTTCAGATTCTTTTTCTATATATGTTATTACAAAATATTGAGGCTGTGCTATACAGTAGGTTCTTGTTTATCTATTTTATATATAGTAGTTTGCATAAAGTGTTAATTGCTTAGTTGTATCTGAGTTTCTGCGACCTCATAGACTGTAGCCCACCAGGCTCCTCTGTCCATGGGATTCTCCAGGCAAGAATACTGTAGTGGGTTGCCATTTCCTTCTCCAGGGGATCTTCCTGACCCAGGGCATCTTCCTGACCCAGGGCTTGAACACAGGTCTCCTGCATTGCAGGCAAATTCCTTACCATTTGAGCCACCAGGGAAGCCCTCTGTTTATGTTATTCTCATATTCCTAAGTTATCCCTCCCTCCACCTTTTCCCATTGGTAACCATTTGTTACCAGTTTGTTTTCAATATCTGTGAGTGCCTTTCTGTTTTGTGAATACATTCTTTTGTATCATATTTTTAAACTTCACAAATAAGTGCTATCATATGAAATTTGTCTTTGTGTGACTTACTTCACTTAGTATGATACTCTTTAGTCAACTGCATTTTCTTAATGAGCATTGCCTTTTTAGTGTAGCTGGGAGATGCAGGAGTGGTGAGTAGAGAAAATCTCTCAGCAGATCCTTCAAAAAGTTTAACTTTTCAGCAATGTTTAAGATATCATGTTGGCTTGACAGTTGTTAACATTGTGCTGAAAAGCTGTTAGATGAAACTGTGGGGAAAAGCTAGACCTTAATACAAGGAGATTGCAAGATGGTGGAGTAAAAGGATGTGCACTCATCTTCTCTGGGGAGAACTCCAAAATTACAACTCACTGCTGAACAACTGTTGACAGGAGAATGTTGTATCCTATCAAAAAAAAAGATACCCCATGTTCAAGGGCAAAGGATAAGCCCTAGCAAGATGATAGGAGGGGCAAAATCACATTTAGAATCAAACCCCATACCTGTCAGAGACGCTCAGAGGGCTCAAACAAAGCATTATGCACACCAGGAGATCCCACAGAGACTGAGCTAGACCTTCCTTTCAGTGTTTGAGTGTCTTCTGTGGAGGTACAGGTCAGAAGTGGCCTGCCACAGGGGCAGGGGCTCTGGGTGCAGCAGACCTGGGTATGGCATAAGCCCTCTTGGAGGAGGTTACTATTAACCCCACCATAGAGCTGCCAGAACAGACTCTTGGAAGGCAAAAACAAAACCTTGTATGAATCAGGACCCAGGAGAAAGGAGCAGTGACCCCACAAGAGACTTACCCAGACTTGCCCATGAGTGTCCAGGAGTCTCCAGCGGAGGCATGGGTCAGCAGTGGCCTGCTGCAGGGTCGGGGGCACTGAGTTACAGCAGTGTGTGCACGGGATCTTTTGAAAGAGGTCACCATCATCTTCATCACCTCCACCATGCTTCAGGTCAAACAATAGGGAGGGGACACAGCCCTGCCCATCAACAGAAAATGGGATTAAAGCATGGCCCTGCCCATCAGAACAAGACCCATTTTCCCCCTCAGTCAGGCTTTCCCACCAGGAAGCTTCCATAAGCCTCTTATCCTTACCCATCTGATCGCAGACAGAATGAAAACTACAGTCTCAGAAAACTAACCAAACTGATCACATGGACCACAGTCTTGTCTAACTCAATGAAACTATGACCCATGCCATGTAGGGCCACCCAAGACAGATGGGTCATGGTGGAGAGTTCTGACAAAATGTGGCCCACTGGAGAACGGAATGGCAAACCACTCCAGTATTCATGCCTTGAGAACCCCATGAACAGTAGGAAAAGGCAAAAAGATAGGACACTGAAAGATAAACTCCCCAGGTCAGTAGGTGCCCAATTTGCTACTGAGGAACAGTGGAGAAATAATTTCAGAAAGAATGAAGAGACAGAGCCAAAGCAAAAACAACACCTAGTTGTGGATGTGACTGGTGATGGAAGTCCGATGCTGTAAAGAGCAATATTGCATAGGAACATGGACTGTGAGGTCCACGAATCAAGGCAAATTGGAAGTGGTCAAACAGGAGATGGCAAGAGTGAACATTGACATTTTAGGAATCAGTGAAGTAAAATGGACTGGAATGGGTGAATTTAACTCAGATGACCATTATATATACTACTGTGGACAAGAATCCCTTAGAAGAAATGGAGTAGCCCTCAGAGTCAACAAAAGAGTCCAAAATGTAGTACTTGGATGCAATCTCAAAAACGACAGAATGATCTCTGTTTGTTTCCAAGGCAAACCATTTACTATCACAGTAATCCAAGTCTATACCCCAACCGTAATGCTAAAGAAGCTGAAGTTGAACGGTTCTATGAAGACCTACAAGACCTTCTAGAATTAACACCCCCAAAAAATATCCTTTTCATCTTAGGGGACTGGAAGTAGGAGGCAAAAGAGGAAGTCAAGAGATACCTGGGGTAACAGGCAAATTTGGCCTTGGAGTACAGAATGAAGCAAGGCAAGGGCTAACAGTTTTGCAAAGAGAATGCATTGATCATAGCAAACACCCTCATCCAACAACAGAAGAGAAGACTCTAAACATGGACATCACCAGATGGTCAATACCAAAACCAGATTGATTATATTCTTTGTAGCCGAAGATGGAAAAGCTCTATACAGTCAGCAAAAACAAGACTGGGAGCTGACTGTGGCTCAGATCATGAACTCCTTATTGCCAAATTCAGACTTAAATTGAAGAAAGTAGAGAAAACCACTGGACTATTCAGGTCTGATTTAAATCAAGTCCCTTACAATTATACAGTGGAAGTGACAAATAGATTCAAGGGATTAGATCTGATAGACAGAGTGCCTGAAGAACTATGGACAGAGGTTCATGACATTGTACAGGAAGCAGTGATCAAGACTATCCCCAAGAAAAAGAAATGCAAGAAGACAAAGTGCTTGTCTGAGGAGGCCTTAAAAATAGCTGAGAAAAGAAGAGAAGTGAAAGGCAAAGGAGAAAGGGAAACATACCCATTTAAATGCAGAGTTCCAAAGAACAGCAAGGAGAGATAAGAAAGCCTTCCTCAGTGATCAATGCAAAGAAATAGAGGAAAATAATAGAATGGAAAAGACTAGAGATCTCGTCAAGAAAATTAGAGATACCAAGGTAAGATTTCATGCAAAGATGGGCTCAATAAAAGGCAAAAATAGTGTGGACCTAACAGAAGCAGAAGATATTAAGAAGAGGTGGCAAGAATACACAGAAGAACTATACAAAAAAGATCTTCATGACCCAGATAATCACGATGGTGTGATCACTCGCCTAGAGCCAGACATCCAGGAATGTGAAGTCAAGTGGGCCTTAGGAAGCATCACTACGAACAAAGCTAGTGGAGGTGATGGAATTCCAGCGGAACTATTTCAAATCCTAAAAGATGATGCTGTTAAAGTGCTTGCATTCAATATGTCAGCAAGTTTGGAAGACTTAGCAGTGGTTACAGGATTGGGAAAGGTCAGTTTTCATTCCAATCCCAAAGAAAGGCAATGCCAAAGAATGTTCAAACTACGGTACAATTGCACTCATTTCACATGCTAGCAAGGTAATGCTCAAAATCCTTCAAGCTGGGCTTCAACAGTACATGAACCAAGAAATTCCAGTTGTACAAGCTCGATTTAGAAAAGGCAGAAGAACCAGAGACCAAATTGCCAACATCGGTTGGATCATCGAAAAAGTAAGAGAGTCCCCCCAAAACATCTACTTCTGCTTTATTGACTATGCCAAAGCCTTTGACTGTTTGGATCACAACAAACTGTGGAAAATTCTGAAAGAGATGGGCATACCAGACCACCTGACCTGCCTCCTGAGGAATCTGTATCCAGGTCAAGAAGCAACATTTAGAAGTGGATATGGAACAACAGACTGGTTCCAAATCAGCAAGAAGTACGTCAAGGCTGTATGTTGTCACCCTGCTTATTTAACTTATATGCAGAGTACCTCATAAGAAATGCTGGGCTGGATGGACCACAAGCTGGATTCAAGGTTGCCAGAAGTAATATCAATAACCTCAGATGCACAGATAACACCACCCTTATGACATAAAGCAAAGACGAACTAAAGAGCCTCTTGATGAACGTGAAAGAGAGTGAAAAGTTGGCTTAAAACTCAACATGCAGAAAACTAAGATAATGGCATCCAGTCCCATCATTTCATAGCAAATAGATGGGGAAACAATGAAAACAATGAGAGACTTTATTTTCTTGGGCTCCAAAATCAGTGCAGATGGTGACTGCAGCCATGAAATTAAAAGACCACTTGTTCCGTGGAAGAAAAGCTATGACCTACCTAGACAGCATATTAACAAGCAGAGACATTACTTTAGCAACAAAGGTCCATCTAGTCAAGCTATGGTTTTTCCAGTAGTCATATATGGATGTGAGAGTTGGACTATAAAGAAAGCTGAGCACTGAAGAACTGATGTTTTTGAACTGTGGTTTGGAGAAGACTCTTGAGAGTCTGTTGGACTGCAAGGAGATCCAACCAGTCAATCCTAAAGAAAATCAGTTCTGAATGTGCATTGGAAGGACTGATGATACAGCTGAAGCTCCAATGCTTTGGCCACCTGATACAAAGAATGGACTCATTGGAAAAGACCCTGACGCTGGGAAAGATTGAAGGCAGGAGGAGAAGGAGATGACACGGGATGAGATGTTTGGATGGCATCACTGACTGGATGGACATGCATTTGAGTAAGCTCTGGGAGTTGGTGATGGGCAGTGAAGCCTGGCATGCTGCAGTCCATGGGGTCACAAATAGTCAGACACAACTGAGTGGCTGAACTGAACTGAACTGAACACAAGGATTAGGTAGCCTAAGGGTCTAGGTCTTTTTAATGTGCTCCTAAGGTACTCGCTCTCCCCTCAACCAGAGGTATGGACCCAGTCCCTAAATCTTACTTCAGCCATGCTTCCTTTCAGTTCCTGAACTTGTATATCTTCAGATAAACATATTCTGCAAGCACCATTATAGCTGGTTCATTACTGCTGACATTAACAGCATTGTTTGGCTTGGCTAATATTATCTCTCATTGTTTCCAGGCTATTGAGTACACTTGGTAAATCTGTGTTTTTTCTTATTTACCATTACATTGTTATGTTGAATCCACAATTCATCTAAATGGGTCAATGATTCACGAGTGTTTCATCGAAAAGCAGTGATGAAAATAGTGATATGAATGCTCCAACTTAAAATAATATCATAAATATAGTCAACAGGCTCCAAATTAATTTTTACTGTTGAGTCTGTAAATGCCACTACAAGTGAATCTGCTAGTGATGACTTCTGACAAGTAGCTGAGAAAGGAAAGTTTGAATTGGAACTGTAATGAGCAATATCTGAAAACTGAATTTTATTGGACCTGTGATCTGCTTAAACACCCTATTATGCAACTTTGTTAAACAGTGGGATGAAGACATTGAAACTCTTGTCATTTTTCAAATCAGGGTGATCTCCCCGGTAAATTTATCGTGTTTATTCAAAGCAAGTAAAAAACAATGCTTTCCACTATGTAAATTATGAATTTTATATCTCAGGATAGAGAAAAGACCAACCTGAATACTCATGATCCAAAGTCGCCCTTCCTGTGGCCATGCATGCACGCTAAGTCACTTCAGTCGTGTCCAACTCTTTGTGACCCTATGGACTGTAGCCTGCCAGGCTCCTCTGTCCACAACATTTTCCAGGCAAGAATACTGGTGTGGGTGGACATTTCTTTCCTTTCTTCACCGCCCCCCCCAACTCCCCACCCCCATCCCGGGGATCTTTCTGATCCAGGGATCGAAACTGCATCTCTTATGTCTCCTGCCTTGACAGGCGGGTTCTTTACCACTAGCACCACCTGGGAAGCCCCTCTTCTGGCCGACACACACGTGAATCACATTACTTCTGGAAGCTTGTAATAGCAAATTCAAAATAGATTATATATATAATGCTCAAAGAAAAAGCAGATTCGCGACTGGCAAAAACAATATCATGTACTAGGTTCCTATTTTGCTTTACAGTGAGGCGAAACCAGTGAAGTGTCAAGTATGACTCAGTGCTTAGCAAATATGTAGCACATACAGGAAGAGAAGGGCTGACTGACAGCTTGCTCTGTTCTAACTGAGACGTGATACTCTGGGAGGAGAGAGGTTTTTGTTCACTAGCGTTTATTTGATGAGCCATGATGTAGCCTGGCAAAGTGAGGGGTGTACCTGGAACAGGTTCAACCTGATGCTGATCCACAGTTGGCTGTATTTATAGAAAATAATCCATGGGAAACCACCAAACCACCAGACTGGTTGGGCATTGCAAGAAAAACAAGAGCTCTGAGTGTGATTAAATCGTGTGGTTTTTCAGCATCATGTGGGAAGAAATGAGCAATATGTAAAAAACTGGAAGCCTGCTTTTCCATACTGAAATTTGTTCCCTGGTGAGGGGAAAGTTGCCCACATGAATTTGGGGAACAAGGAATGTGATTATTTTAAAAAAAAGTCTGACAGTGATAATGTCGGGAAAGACTATTGCGATGACTTCAAATGTCTTGTTCACATAGTGTACCTTGGTCAAATAATCAGTCTTGAACAGACAAAACATGTCACTTGAAGGCCTGTGTTTAATCATTCATTCATACTATGTATTGGCACTATGTATTGAGTGCCAGCAATGTGCCAAATGGATGGTCAGCCAAAAAGCTCTCTCAAATTTCTGGTCTTTGAGTGACACAGTATACAGATAAATTACCTACATTTCCGAAGTGGCCAGTGTAAATTTTTTTTCCCCCTTCAAATTGTAAAACAAAGAGTATCATTTTCTGTGTACAAAATAACATATTCAGTGGCCAATAGGATTTATATAGTCATAGGAATGTAAGTACCTAAAGGATCTAGCCAAAATGATACTGTGACTATATTGCTGCTGCTGCTCCTGCTAAGTTGCTTCAGTCGTGTCTGACTCTGTGTGACCCCATAGATGGCAGCCCACTACCCTCCTCTGTCCCTGGGATTCTCCAGGCAATGGCTATAAAGGGGGCTGAAACTGTGCAACTCGAACTGGGACTTGAACCCACATGCCAGGACTTGAATCCAGCCAAAACCCAGATTGGGACTTGAACTCACGCTATTTTAACTGAGATCACACACCTGATTTCAGGACTTAATGAAGCTCAGGTTATTGATACCACATCCCAGAAAGAATTCAGTAAGAGACAGAGAGATAGGTAAGAACTAGATTTATTTAGAGAGAAACACACTCCAGAAGGTATAGGCCATCTCAGAAGGTAAGAGCGTCACCAGGGTATGGAGTTGTCAGTTTTTATAGAAGTAGGTAATTTCATAGGCTAGTGAGTGGGAGGAGTGTTCCAGCTATTTTGAGGAAACAGTGGGGATTTCTAGGAATTGGGCCCACTTTTGACCTTCATAGTCAGCCTTGGAAATGTCATGGTGCCTGTGGGTGTGTCATTTAGCTTGCTGATATGTTACAATCAGCATATAATGAGGCTCAAGGTCTAGTGGAAGTGGACTCATCTGCCATCTTGGATTTGGTTCTAATCAGTTTATATTGTGTTCTTAGGCTATGTCATTCTTTTAAAGGCTGTGCCTTGTCTCCTTCCCTCCTGTTTTAGGATGGGAGTCATGCCTGTATGAAAGAAGTAAAAACTCTTCTACTATAGAGGGAAGTCAATAGATAGGGCCTGAAACTACAAAATCAAGAATATTTGGAGATATCAAGGTAAATACAATCAGTCAAAAGAGTTGAAAATTGTCGTCTCTGGAGATACGGGCTTTGTGGGACTGGGGAACTGCTGTTCTTTGCAACAATCCTTGTATACCAGTTACATTATAGGAGTGTAAACTTTACTTTCAAATTGTTTTTAAAAGTAATGTCATAGAAAAATTGGAAAATACAGAAAATCATAAATAAGATAAAAATCCCACTTCACCCAGTCTCTTAAATCCCATACAATAGCTTCAAAATGGTTTTAAAACAACTCTAAAATTGCTCTCAAGGAGCTTTTTAAAATCAGCAGATGGGTATGTTTATCCTTTTCATTTTTTCAGTGATAACAGGAATGATGCCTTGCATGTCAGTATTTGAAATCTTTTTTATGTACAAAGAAACATAAAGCTGCCCCACCACCAGAGTATCTGTTAAAAACAAGCTGATAACTACCTGCTTATATGAAAGTAAAACATCATGGCACTAAGTTAGATTTTTTAAATGCTGACAGCATTTCTCAAAATTCATCCAATTGTTGAATAATTATGAGTACAATAGGACAGAAATGAGCTCCCTTGTAGAATTGAGGGATCAGTATTTCCTCCAATATGACTTTTCAACTCAGAGAATACCTGCACAACTCAGCTTCCTCCTTCCACCCTCCCACTTTGCCCCACCTCCATTTGTGGACTATTTGGATCCAACAATATGATTGGATCAGTCAGATAGAGGCTCTGAGTTTATAGGCAGTTGACTATTTAGTTTTTCCTGTGCAGATAACAATGGTTTAACACACATACACACACACACACACTCATTTCAAATCTAGAGGAAATGAATTGGCTGCCTGCCTTGGGTGCGGCATGGTCCCTTTTAAGCTCCTAGCCCTGGAGACAGGGCCAGGTGATTATGGCACAGCGGGTTGCTGAAAAAAATGGTCATTTTTTTGTTTTGTCTTGTATGTTTGTTTTTAATGGTCTGATGTTTTGGATATTTCTCCATTGAATGAATGTAGGGTCTTAAAACTCAGTGTGAGAGGTGTACTCTCAAAACACCCTCAAAGAACAGACTCACTTCCATTGCTCCATGAACTGTTAGAATGCACTAGATATTCTGGTTATTTTGAAATCTGCTTATGGGCAGGAAGACTGATATCAGGGAATGGGGCTCTTGGCAGCCTTCCTGTCTCCTGATACACTCAAGGCTGACTGCCTTGGTCACATGCTTGCTTTCAGTCCCCTGAGGAAGTGTGTTGAGTTATAGAGAAACTGGCCAGAAAAGATAAAGCCACAGATTGAGTTGTCCTGGGACTCGCCAACAAGCTTTGGATAGCCTCTGAATGGCCAGGTGCTGAAGCAAATTATTTTGTCTATGACTTTAAGGATTCGTATCTGATTGAGAGTTATTTCCTTACTCCACCATTCTCTGGTTCATCTGAAAAATATTCTCTTCTGTATACTCTTTAACAATAGCATGTTTACTGATCTGAGAAGAGTGCTGCTTTCATTTTCCTTTTGTTAAATGATTGGGTGACATTATTATGGACCTTGCCTGCTTCCTTCTGTGCCTTTCTTTGAAAAATGAATGCTTTCTCTCTTGCTCTGGGCCTTTCTGTTTACAGTAAAAGACGACAGCTTCCCAGTCTCCTTTTCCTGGTCCTAGACCATTAAAATTCAACATTTTTGGAAGGAGGTATGAGGCAGTGTGAGTTAATTTCTCCAGCGAGGCTATCTACTCCAGACAGAACCAGGGAAATTTGGCTTTATTTTTTATTTCGTTTATTTACTTGTGCAATGGACTTTCTTCAACCACTGTTCCCCTCCTATGAAGACTACTTTTCTTACATCCCAGGATACTGTAATTTGAAAAAGAGCTAGATAGCATTGTTAAAGAGGAATACCATAGGTCCAAAATGGCATCACTTAAGATGGTAACGATAACCCTGTATGCGAGACAGCAAAAGAGACACAGATGTCTAGAACAGTCTTTTGGACTCTGTGGGAGAGGGCAAGGGTGGGATAATTTGGGAGAATGGCATTGAAACATGTATAATATCATATGTGAAACAAATCGCCAGTCCAGGTTCGATGTATGAAACAGGATGCTCGAGGCTGGTGTGCTGGGATGACCCAGAGGGATGGTATGAGGAGGGAGGTGGGAGAGGGGTTCAGGATGGGGAACACGTGTGCACCCATGGCAGATTCATGTTGATGTATGGAAAAACCAATACAAGATTGTAAAGTAATTAGCCTTCAATTAAAATAAATAAATTTATATTTAAAAAAAACAAAAACAAAACCAAAATGGCATCACTTAAGCTAAAGCCCATGAAACCAAACCTAGATCTAATACCTAAACTAATTGCCATTTCTACCTTCACTGCAAATGTAATCTTAATCAACTAATATGTAATTTTCTGGTCAGCACCAATGAGGTAATCTGCCAGCTGGGTCCTCTCCATTCCCTAGAGGAAGAAGGGGCAATCTGCATGATAAAACCCTTGCCATTCCCTTCCCCCCCCAAAGGGGAGATCCTGGTCTAAGAATAATCCTTTCTTTCTTTTGCTAATAGTTCCCTTGCCCCACCTTTCTTCTTATAAAAATGTCCCATTTTGTACAACCCCTCTGAACATGTTTCTAGTTGCTAAATGGGATAAATTGTCAAATAAGGTAAATTAGATCTTCAAATTTACTAGGGTGAATTTTTTTCTAAAAATATTACTAGCAATGCTGTGTGCTATTTACAAGTGTCATTATTTTAATATAAATAGCAGTATCAGCATAATTTGACATTCTTGTCCTTTGCATAAAGGAAAACATAAACATGGTTTGAAAGAATGAATTAAGTGACTAAATTAAATTATTAAGTGACTAAATTAAAAAATTAAGTGACTAAATTAAATTATTCCTTCCTAAATTTGGACTTGAAGAAATAGTTCACTAACTGGAGAGTGGATAACTTGCTACTCATGTTTACCTTGCCCCTTCACACTTCCTCATACTTGGGTTTCTGCCTTATTAATGGGTCTCTTGCTGTTAGTAATTCTAGAACATCATAAGGTTTGAATGTTCTGCTTTGGGACTATAAGATGGTCAAAAATTAAAGGCAATATAAAAAGGTGTACCTAATGAGAAGTCTTACTCCCCATATCTACCTACCCTTTTCCTCACCCTCAGCCACTTTTTTTAGTGTTGAAGAATAGCAGAATATGCCACTTCAAAATATGCCTCTTTGGCCTAAAGATTATTTTCATATAATTATTTTGAGAGGCTGCAGACACAGGAAGCACTCTGAAAGCAGAGTAGAATTTACCCTTTTGTAAGGGACATTTACATTTATAAGGGAAATCTCTCCCTCTCTGTACCTAAAAGAGAAGGATGACTCCAAATCACGATTATACAGAGCGAAGCAAGCCAGAAAGAAAAACATAAATACAGTATACTAACACATATATATGGAATTTAGAAAGATGGCAATGATGACCCTGTATGCAAGACAGCAAAAAAGACACAGATGTGTATAGCGGACTTTTGGACTCAGGGAGAGGGAGAGGGTGGGATGATTTGGGAGAATGGCATTGAAACATGTATACTATCATGTAAGAATCGAATCACCAGTCTATGTCCGATGCAGGATACAGCATGCTTGGGGCTGGTGCACGGGGATGACCCAGAGGGATGCTGTGGGGAGGGAGGTGGGAGGGGGGTTCATGTTTGGGATTGCATGTACACCCGTGTTGGATTCATGTCAATGTATGGCAAAACCAATACAGTATTATAATGTAAAATGAACTAAAAATAAGAAACTCGCTGGAGGAGGCACCTGACTTAAATGTGCATGACAATCTTCTCCTTGTTCACTGTGTTTTTCCTCATAACTTTCCATAACTAACCTCCCCAGTCCATGGCATCCTTCTTTTGTCTTTAGCTGGAGTTGGCGCATAAGGTGATGGCTTGGGCCATTTGGGGAGAGGTTTTACACAGGTTTCCTAGGTATCTCCCCTGTGTACATGAGGTATATACATCTTATTAAACTTCTCTTTTTCTCCTGTTAATCTTTTTATTACTGGTGGGGGGGGGGTGCTCCCACAAGAAATTAGCAATAGAATGCTAGAGAAAAATTATTCACTCCTCCTCAACAGAGGTTTTGGCAACCCAAATGGGACCGATTGAGATGCTCTGCTTGCTTTAGAGCCTGCAGATGGAATCCTGGAAAACTGAAAGAAGGCAGTGAAGGGTAAAAATTTTTATGAAAGTCAGCTCTCTGTCTACTTCTCAGTCAAGAGAGAAAGGTAAAAATTTCACATTGTCCCTTCCTCTCCAAATTCATATTATCAGG
The DNA here is from genome assembly GCF_042477335.2 of Ovis canadensis. Taxonomy (NCBI): domain Eukaryota; kingdom Metazoa; phylum Chordata; class Mammalia; order Artiodactyla; family Bovidae; genus Ovis; species Ovis canadensis. Next base: position 45,088,192 of record NC_091727.1, on the reverse strand, counting down.
AGAAAAACATTTGTAAGAATTAGTTCTTTGAATTGTGATTCTGATTAAAATTTGGTTTGGGGGTACCTATTAGTCATTGAACTTTTCCTACCCAGGGACAGCCGTTTTTCTCCTGTTTGTTTCACTGTATGTTCTGAAAACTTGGCTTGACTTTCTTTGTGTTCAGGGCATGGAGATTTTTGGTTCTGCATATTCAAGTGGCTCAACTGTCAGGTTCAGTTCAGTTCAGTCAGCCGTGTCCGACTCTTTGCGACCCCATGGATCGCAACACGTCAGGCCTCCCTGTCCATCACCAACTCCCGGAGTTCACTCAGACTCACGTCCATCGAGTACGTGATGCCATCCAGCCATCTCATCCTCTGTCGTCCCCTTCTCCTCCTGCCCCCAATCCCTCCCAGCATCAGAGTCTTTTCCAATGAGTCAACTCTTCGCATGAGGTGGCCAAAGTACTGGAGTTTCAGCTTTAGCATCATTCCTTCCAAAGAAATCCCGGGGCTGATCTCCATCAGAATGGACTGGTTGGATCTCCTTGCAGTCCAAGGGACTCTCAAGAGTCTTCTCCAACACCACAGTTCAAAAGCATCAATTCTTCGGCATTCAGCTTTCTTCACAGTCCAACTCTCACAACCATACATGACTACTGGAAAAACCATAGCCTTGACTAGACGGATCTTAGTTGACAAAGTAATATCTCTGCTTTTGAATATGCTATCTAGGTTGGTCATAACTTTTCTTCCAAGGAGTAAGCGTCTTTTAATTTCATGGCTGCAGTCACCATCTGCAGTGATTTTGGAGCCCCAAAAAATAAAGTCTGACACTGTTTCCACTGTTTCCCCATCTATTTCCCATGAAGTGAGGGGACCAGATGCCATGATCTTCGTTTTCTGAATGTTGAGCTTTAAGCCAACTTTTTCACTCTCCTCTTTCACTTTCATCAAGAGGCTTTTCAGTTCCTCTTCACTTTCTGCCATAGGGGTGGTGTCATCTGCATATCTGAGGTTATTGATATTTCTCCTGGCAATCTTGATTCCAATCTTTCTTCCAGTCCAGCGTTTCTCATGAGGTACTCTGCATATAAGTTAAATAAGTAGGGTGACAATATACAGCCTTGATGTACTCCTTTTCCTATTTGGAACCAGTCTGTTGGTCCATGTCCAGTTCTAACTATTGCTTCCTGACCTGCATACAGATTTTTCAAGGGGCATGTCAGATGGTCTGGTATTCCCATCTCTTTCAGAATTTTCCACAGTTTGTGGTGATCCACATAGGCAAAGGCTTTGGCATAGTCAATAAAACAGAAATAGATGTTTTTCTGGAATTCTCTTGCTTTTTCAATGATCCAGCAGATGTTGACAATCTGATCTCTGGTTCCTCTGCCTTTTCTAAAACCAGCTTGAACATTAGGGAGTTCACGGTTCACATATTGCTGAAGCCTGGCTTGGAGAATTTTGAGCATTACTTTACTAGCATGTGAGATGAGTGCAATTGTGCTGTAGTTTGAGCATTCTTTGGCATTACCTTTCTTTGGGATTGGAATGAAAACTGACCTTTTCCAGTCCTGTGGCCACTGCTGAGTTTAGGGGCACTGAAAATATGGCCAGACAAAATGTGGATTGTACTCCATTTGCAGATAGCATGTTATTGACATGCCAGCTCTCTTTCTTTTGGTTATCTTTGGCCATGGCCCTAGATCTTGGGAGGGTAGTATCTTTTTCACTCTCTATGGGGATACATTTTGCATCCATGGATAAGCTATAAAGAGCTAATTGGTTTTGGTTTTGTCATTTGATAGATATGCCTTTGGTGGATTAGTTACTAAGTCATGTCCAACTCTTGCCACCCTATGGACTGTAGCTTGCCAGGCTCCTCTGTCCATGGGATTTTCTAGGCAAGAATACTGGAGTGGATTGCCATTTCCTTCTCCAGGGCATCTTCCCAATCTAGGGATTGAACCCACATGTCCTGCAGTGCTGGCAGATTCTTTAACAACTGAGCCACCAGGCAAGCCCAGATATGCCTTTAGTTTAAAAGAAAAAGGAAACAAAAAAGGTTGTGTGATACTTCTAGGGATATTTACTATTTGTCTTGACTAAAAGTGATAAGATGTTTGCTAGAATTTTTTTAAGTAGCTCTATGGTCAAAATTTGGCTACATTGGAAGCTGATGTTCAGTTTGATAGGAACTGTTTTTTTTTAAATGTCCTGTCCTAAGATAGGAATCTTTTGATTTCCATCTTAGTTGGAAATCTCCCTAATGTAAAGAAGCAAATTGAAAAGAATCTAGTGGGATCAGCCCCTTATATCACTCAGATTGCAACCCAATTATTTGAAGAATTAAAAACAACTCTTCTTGTCTTACTAATTGAGTCTTTCTTTATAAGAACAGAAATGCAGCTCTAAAAGCAATTTAAAGCCCATCTATCCTTTTTACCAAACCCTCCCTTACTCACCTCAAAAGGCTTGTAGATATTGTAAAAGATCTGGACTTAGGAAACAAAATCCTTCTTGGAGAAACTTATATCCTTCTTCTGTGCCTTTGAGATGTAAATATTCTACCTCATCTTCTTTAGGAACCCAGAGCCATTTTTTGGAAATGCAAACTACAGAGAGGTAATTCTTAAAAGAAGGGCAAAAAAAAAAAAAAAAAAAAGAGTGGTGGGAGGTTGTTTGGATACCAAGGAATGAAAACCTTAAAAATCTTCTCTATTAATGTTATTGTTGTTCAGTTACTCAGTCACGTCAGATTCTTTGTGACCCCAAGGACTGCAGCATGCCAGGCTTCCCTGTCCTTCACAATCTTTTGGAGTTTGCTCAAACTAATGTCCATTGAGTCGATGTTAATAAAAACTTTAGCCATCTGGGCAGTATGCTATCCATCAGAAGCACAGTCTGGACCCAATTGTTCTTTTTTTTAATTTAATTTTTTTAAATTGGGAATAGCTACTTTACAATATTGGGTTGATTTCTTTCATATATCAACATGAGTCAGCCATAGGTAAACATATGTCCCTTCCCTCTTGAACCTCTCTTCCACCTCCCACCCTTTACACCTCTCTAGGTTGTCACACAGCACCTGATTTGAGCTCCCTGAGTCACACCCAACTGTTCTTTTGTAAACTAGTGAGTTTTGCATTGTTTTCTACATCTACTGGCTAAAATTTTGGAACAAAAGCTATAAGATCTCTGCATCTGTCTTTATGTTTCTGTATATCATATATGTATATATGCATGTTATAGATGTGTGATTTTTCCACCTCTGTATGGTATTGCCAAAATTAATCTGTGAAGAGCTTTGTTTTAAAGAAAAAGAAATGTATAAATTAAGTATTCTTAAAACTTTTAAAAATATAGAAACTAATCCAGTGTTTTTTAAGTTCATGGGCTCTGGGACAATCTTAGGTAAATAAACACTGGTTTAAGTCTGTTGACTTTACTTTAATAGGCATGTCTTCAGAGTTATCAGCATTTAATATAATGCAGACATGGAACTTATATTCTACCCAAGTTCTCTACTAAAATAAGTTCGTATCATCCTTATTACATAATTTATTAGCCAGAAACAGAAAAAACTTAAGATGATGGATATCTGTTCAATGTCTCATGAAATTTTCATGAGTAAGCTAAATATAAGTATTAAGAACAAGTGAATTAAATAGATGTAATTAAGATAAGATTATAAATAAACTTTTCAACAATAATTATATTTCATGGTGTGTCTTCTTAAAAATAGTTTCTAAAATATTTTTGGTAACTTGAACTTTAGAGTGAGACTAAGTTAAGTTAAATAATGGATGTTCATTGAGTAAATATATTATTTCCAAATAAGATTAAATATTGAAATACTAATTATTGAACACAGATTTATCTACTTTGATTTTTTACAAAGGAATGAAAGATATTTGGGCTTTTCAGTAAATGTGTTTTGTAACTCATTGAAGAATTTACTACGAGGAAGAACATGCTTCTAGAAACTATGAACTGTATTTGCAGTTTTGCCATGTACAGAATGCCGGTGTTAACAGTTCACAGTTCAGTTCAGTTCAGTTCAGTCGCTCAGTCGTGTCTGACTCTTTGCAACCCCACGAATTGCAGCACGCCAGGCCTCCCTGTCCATCACCAACTCCTGGAGTTCACTCAAACTCATGTCCATCGAGTCAGTGATGCAATCCAGCCATCTCATTCTCTGTCATCCCCTTCTCCTCCTGCTCCCAATCCCTCCCAGCATCAGAGTCTTTTCCAATGAGTCAACTCTTGGCATGAGGTGGCCAAAGTACTGGAGTTTCAGCTTTAGCATCATTCCCTCCAAAGAACACTCAGGACTGATCTCCTTCAGAATGGACTGGTTGGATCTCCTTGCAGTCCATGGGACTCTCAAGAGTCTTCTCCAACACCACAGTTCAAAAGCATCAATTATTTGGCACTCAGCTTTCTTCATAGTCCAACTCTCACATCCATACATGACTACTGGAAAAACCATAGCCTTGACTAGATGGACCTTTGTTGGCAAAATAATGTCTCTGCTTTTGAATATGCTATCTAGGTTGGTCATAACTTTTCTTCCAAGAAGTAAGCGTCTTTTAATTTCATGGCTGCAATCACCATCTGCAGTGATTTTGGAGCCAAAAAAAAAAAATAAAGTCTGACACTGTTTCCACTGTTTCCCCATCTATTTGCCATGAAGTGATGGGACCAGATGCCATGATCTTAGTTTTCTGAATGTTGAGCTTTAAGCCAACTTTTTCACTCTCCTCTTTCACTTTCATCAAAAGGCTTTTTAGTTCCTCTTCACCGTCTGCCATAAGGGTGATGTCATCTGCATATCTGAGGTTGTTGATATTTCTCCTGGCAATCTTGATTCCAGCTTGTGCTTTTTGCAGCCCAGCATTTCTCATGTTGCACTCTGCATATAAGTTAAATAAGCAGGGTGACAATACGAAGCCTTGACGCACTCCTTTTCCTTTTTGGAAGCAGTCTGTTGGTCCATGTCCAGTCCTAAGTGTTGCTTCCTGACCTGCATATAGATTTCTCAAGAGGCAGGTCAGGTGGTCTGGTATGCCCATCTCTTTCAGAATTTTCTACAGTTTATTGTGATCCACACAGTCAAAGGCTTTGTCATAGTCACTAAAGCAGAAATAGATGTTTTTCTGGAACTCTTTTGCTTTTTTGATGATGCAGTGGATGTTGGCAATTTGATCCCTGGTTCCTCTGCCTTTTCTAAAACCAGCTTAAACATCAGGAAGTTCACGGTTCACATATTGCTGAAGCCTGGCTTGGGCAATTTTGAGCATTACTTTACTAGCATGTGAGAGGAGTGCAATTGTGCAGTAGTTTGAGCATTCTTTGGCATTGCCTTTCTTTGGGATTGGAATGAAAACTGACCTTTTCCAGTCCTGTGGCCACTGCTGAGTTTTCCAAATTTGCTGGCATATTGAGTGCAGCACTTTCACAGCATCATCTTTCAGGATTTATAGCTCAACTGGAATTCCATCACCTCCACTAGCTTTGTTCGTAGTGATGCTTCCTAAGGCCCACTTGACTTTGCATTCCAGGATGTCTGGCTCTAGATGAGTGATCACACCATTGTGATTATCTTGGTCAGGAAGCTCTTTTTTGTACAGTTCTCCTGTGTATTCTTGCCACCTCTTCTTAATATCTTCTGCTTCTGTTAGGTCCATACCATTTCTGTCCTTTATCGAGCCCATCTTTGCATGAAATATTCCCTCGGTTTCTCTAATTTTCTTGAAGAGATCTCTAGTCTTTCCCATTCTATTGTTTTCCTCTATTCCTTTGCATTGATCTCTGAGGAAGGCTTTCTTATCTGTTCTTGCTATTCTTTGGAACTCTGCATTCAGATGCTTATATCTTTCCTTTTCTCCTTTGCTTTTTGCTTCTCTTCTTTTCACAGCTATTTGTAAGGCCTCCCCAGACAGCCATTTTGCTTTTTTGCATTTCTTTTCCATGGGGATGGTCTTGATCCCTGTCTCCTGTACGATGTCACGAACCTCATTCTGTAGTTCATCAGGCACTCTATCTATCAGATCTAGTCCCTTAAATCTATTTCTCCCTTCCACTGTATAATCATAAAGGATTTGATATAATCATAAGGGATTTGATTCAGGTCATACCTGAATGGTCTAGTGGTTTTCCCTACTTTCTTTTATTTAAGTCTGAATTTGGCAATAAGCTTACTTAATTTTCACCAACAATTAAGTTTCTAAGGCTTAAGAATTATAATTTGTATATGTAATTAGATCTACTAGAAATACAGGCATAGCTTGTTTTATTGTGCTTTGCTTAATTGTGCTTCTCAGTTAGCAGGTTTTTTTCCTTCAAATTGAAGGTTTATGGCAACCTTGCATTGAGCAAGTCTATTGGTGCCATTTTTCTAACAGCTTTTTCTCACTTCATGTCTCCATATCACACTTTAATAGTTGTCACAGTATTTCAAACTTTTTCCTTATTATTATTTTGTTATATTGATCAGTGAACAGCAATCTTTGGTGTTGGTGTTGCATCTACTTTGGGGAACCACATATCAACAGTGAACTTAATTTATAATCATTGCGTGTGTTCTGATTGTTCCATCAACCAGCCTTTCCCCCATCTCTCTCCTTCTCCTTCGTCCTCCCCATAACCTGAGACACAACAATATTGAAATAGGGACCATTAATAACCCTACAATGGCCTCTAAGTGTTCAACTGAAAGAAAGAGTCACACAGCTCTCACTTTAAATCAAAGCTAGAAATAATTAAGCATAGTGAGGAAGTCATGTTGAAAGCTGAGAGAGGCCAAAAGCTAGGCTTCTTGTGCCAGACAGTTGGCCAAGTTGTGAATAAAATGGAAAAGTTCTTGAAGGAAATTAAAAGTACTATTCCAGTGAACACACAAATGGTAAGAAAGCTAAATAGACTCTTTGCTAATATAGAGAAAGTTCTAGATGTCTGGAGAGAAGATCAGACCAGCCACAACATTCCCTTAAGCTAAAGCATAACCCAAAGCAAGGCCCTAACTCTCTTCGATTCTACAAAGCTGACAGCAGGTGAGGAAGCTGCAGAAGAAAAGTCTGAAGCTAGCAGAGGTTGGTTCCTGAAGTTTAAGAAATGAAGCCATCTCTGTTACAAAGAATGCAAGATGAAAAACCAAGTGTTGATGTAGTAGCTGCAGCAAGTTTATCCAGAAAATCTATCTAAATTAAGGAGTTAATAAAGGTGGCTACACTAAACAACAACAACCAGGTTTCCCTGGTGGCTCAGACGGTAAAGAAACTGCCTGAAATGCATGAGACTTGGGTTCGATCCTTGAGTCAGGAAGATCCCCTGGCTAAGGGAATGGCAACCCACTAGAAAAGTCCATGGACAGAGGAGCCTAGTGGGCTACAGTCCATGTGGTCACAAAGAGTCAGACACAACTGAGCAACTAACACACACTAAACAACAGGTTTTCAATGTATAAGAAACAGCCTTTTCTCAGAAGGTGCCATCTAGAACTTTCATAGCTTGAAAGGAGAAATCAAGTGTATCTATACAATGGAATATTACTCAGCTATGCAAAAAAAAAAAAAGATTTTCTCATATATGCTACAACATGGATAAACCTAGAAAACATTATGTTAAGTGAAATAAATCAGATGCAAAAGGTCAAATATTACATGATTCCACTTATGAGGTACCTATAACAGGAAAAATCATAGAGACAGAAAGTAGAATAGAGGTAACCAGGGGCTGAGGGGAAGAGGAATGAGAAATTGTTGTTTGATGATTACAGAGTTCCTGTTTGAGGTGATGAAAAAGTTTTAGAAATACATAGTGGTGTTGGTTGTACAACCTTGTGAATGTAATTAATACCAGTGAATTATGCTCTTGAGATCACCAAAATGGAAATTTATATTATATATGTATGTGTGTATGTGTATTTACCATACCACAGTTTTAAAAATTAATAATGTAATATACTAAAAAATACTGAATTGTACACTTTAAATGGTATAATATTTTATACCATTTAACACTTTAAATGGCACATATAAATTGTATAATATATGAGTTATATCTCAATAAAGCTGCTTTTAAAAAAGAAAAAGTGAGCACATTGTTCTGCATCTTGCTGTTTTACTTTTAGCAATATATTCTAGCAAACTTTCTAAATCAGAACATAGATAAATTCCTTGTTCTTATTTTTTAATTTACTTATTTATTATAGCTGTGGTTGTGCAGATATACTATGGTTTATTAAGCAGTCCTCTAAGACTAGACACATGGGTTTCTTCCAATCTTTTGCTATTCCAGACAGTGCTACAGTGAATGCTTGTACACACATGTGATTGCATCCCATGAACATATCAAGTCTAATCATATTACTTATGAATTTTAACTAATCTCTTAAGTGAGAATTAAAATTTCCAATTATTATAATTAAGGTTGAAAGTTTTTTGTGTGCTTTAGGGCCATTCATATTTCTTTTTTCTGTGAATTGCGTATGGGCCTATTGCTATTCTACTGGGGTGGTTGGTCTTTTTTAAATTCCCTTTTTAAGGAACTTTTATATATTAGGAAAGTTAGTCCTTTGCCTTCAATAAAAATTACAAAGATTATTCTCAGTTTGTAATTTGTCTTTTGATTTTACTTATTTTTTATGCTTAAGTTTGAGTTTTTATATAGTCAAATTTATCAAATTTTGAGTCATTCATAAAAAGTCATCCCTGCTGCAAAGTTATCAAGGAATCTGCCCAGTTTTCTTCAATTAGTTTTAATTATTTTAATTTTTATATCTAAAAATTTAAATGGAGTTCATCCAGGCACATATTGTAAAGTATGGATTCAGCTGTATCTTTTTCCAGATGTCAGACATCAGCTTTAGCTGTTTAAACAACAGATTTTAAAACGAAGGTCATATTTACCTGAATACTTGAAATTCCATTTTTATTGTATACTCATTTCTGATATATATTGTTTTTGTTTTGGAATTTTTTTTTTTTTTTCTTTTTTGGCATGCCCTGTGGCTTGTGAGATCTTAGTTCTCCAACCAGGGACTGTACCCGGGCTATGGCAGTGAAAATGCCACATCCTAACCACTGGAAAGGAAGTTAAAAGTGAAAGTTGCTCAGTTGTGTCCAACTTTTTGGTGGCTCAGACGGTAAAGCGTCTGTCTACAATGTGAGAGACCTGGGTTCGATCCCTGGGTTGGGAAGATTCCCTGGAGAAGGAAATGGCATCCTACTCCAGTACTCTTGCCTTGAAAATCCCATGGACGGAGGAGCTTAGCACAGGCTATACTATCTATGGGGTCACAAAGAGTGGGGCATGACTGAGTGACTTCACTTTCACTTTCACTTTTGTGACCCCAAGGACTGTAGCCTGCTAGGCTCCTCCATCCATGGAATTCTCCAGGCCAGAATAGTGGAGTGGATAGCTGCTCCTTTCTCCAGGGGATCTTCCCAATCCTGGGATTGAACCCAGGTCTGCTGCATTTCAGGCAGATTCTTTACTGTCTGAGCCACCAAGGAAGCCCCCTAACCACTGGACTGCCAGGGAATTCCCTGGTAAATATTGTTTTTATTTCTGGACTTTTTATTCTAGTCCCTTAGTTTGTCTGTTCATACACTAGTATCACACTGTTTTAATTAGTAACTTTAAAAAATTACGTCTTCATATGCACCCAGGCTAGTCCTCTCTCATTCCTCTTCCTTTTTAGAGTTCTTCTGGCTGTCTTCACTTATTTTCCTACCCTGTACTCTTTTATCACTACTTTAACCAAGCAGGACCCTATGGGGCTATCCTGGGACAGAACCCTCCCCCATATCCTCTGTTGTAGCTCCTCTGTGAAGTATCTAGATAATAGTGTCTGTTGCACATTTCTGGAGTTGTTTTGCAGATGTAAGAAACTCCACCAAATGGAAGAAATTAATTACATGATGACCATGAGCATGTAGGCCCCAGGCCTACTGGTGCCTAAAGGACTGATATCAAGAAGCAGAAGATATTAAGAAGAGGTGGCAAGAATACACAGAAGAACTGTATAAAAAAGATCTTCACGACCCAGATAATCATGATGGTGTGATCACTCACCTAGAGCCAGACATCCTGGAATGTGAAGTCAAGTGGGCCTTAGGAAGCATCACTACGAACAAAGCTAGTGGAGGTGATGGAATTCCAGTGGAGCTCTTTCAAATCCTAAAAGATGATGCCGTGAAAGTGCTGCACTCAATATGCCAGCAAATTTGGGAAACTCAACAATGGCCACAGGACTGGAAAAGGTCAGTTTTCATTCCAATCCCAAAGAAAGTCAATGCCAAAGAATGCTCAAACTACCACACAATTGCACTCATCTCACATGCTAGCAAAGTAATGCTCAAAATTCTCCTAGTCAGGCTTCAATAGCATGTGAACGTCCAGATGTTCAAGCTGGTTTTAGAAAAGGTAGAGGAATCAGAGATCAAATTGCCAACATCCGTTGGATCATCAAAAAAGCAAAAGAGTTCCCCCAAAACATCTACTTCTGCTTTATTGACTATGCCAAAGCCTTTGACTGTGTGGATCACCGCAAACTGTGGAAAATTCTGAAAGAGATGGGCATACCAGACCACCTGACCTGCCTCCTGAGAAATCTGTATCCAGGTAAAGAAACAACAGTTAGAAATGGACATGGAACAACAGACTGATTCCAAATCAGCGAAGGAGTACGTCAAGGCTGTATATTGTCACCCTGCTTATTTAACTTATATGCAGAGTACAAGAGAAATGCTGGGCTGCAAGAAGCACAAGCTGGATTCAAGATTGCTGGAAGTAATATCAATAACCTCAGATACACAGATGACAGCACACTTATGACAGAAAGCAAAGAAGAACTAAAGAGCCTCTTGATGAAAGTGAAAGAGTGAAAAAGTTGGCTTAAAACTCAACATTCAGAGAACTAAGGGCATCCGGTCCCCTTACTTCATGGCAAATAGATGGGGAAACAATGGAAACAGTGAGAGACTTTATATTCTTGGGCTCCAAAATCAATGCAGATGGTGACTGCAGCCATGAAATTAAAAGATGCTTGTTCCTTGGAAGAAAAGCTATGACCAACCTAGATAGCATATTAAAAAGCAGAGACCATTACCAACAAAGGTCCATCTAGTCAAAGCTATGGTTTTTCCAGCAGTCATGTATGGATGTGAGAGTTGAACTATAAAGAAAGCTGAGCACTGAAGAATTGATGTGTTTGAACTGTGGTGTTGGGGAAGACTCTTGAGAGTCCCTTGGACTGCAAGGAGATCCAACCAGTCCATCCTAAAGGAAATCAGTCCTGAATATTCATTGGAAGGACTGATGCTGCAGCTGAAACTCGAATACTTTGGCCACCTGATGTGAAGAAGTGACTCATCTGAAAAGACCCTGATGCTGGGAAATGTTGAAGGTGGGAGGAGAAGGGGATGACACAGGATGAGATGGTTGGATGGCATCACCGACTCAATGGACATGAGTTCGAATAAACTCCAGGAGCTGGTGAGGGACAGGGAGGCCTGGCGTGCTGCAGTCCATGGAGTCACAAAGAGTCTGACACGACTGGGCGACTGAACTGAACTGAAAGGACCCCAGTTACCCTGTTAACCCGTGTTACCTCACCATCAACCAATCAGAGAACTGTGCAGGAGCTGATCACTTGCCCTGGGACTCCTGCTCCCTCCCCTTGTTGCTGTTGTTCAGTGGCTCAGTCGCGTCCGACTCTTTGCGACCCCATGAACTCCAGGCACCCCCGTCCATCACCATCTCCTGGAACCTGCTCAAACTCATGTCCATTGAGTCGATGGTGCCATGCCATCTCGTCCTCTGTTGTCCCCTTCTCCTCCTGCCTTAAATCTTTCCCAGCATCAGGGTCTTTTCTAATGAGTCAGTTCTTCACATCAGGTAGCCAAAGTATTGGAGCTTCAGCTTCAGCATCAGTCCTTCCAATGAATAGTCAAGGTTGATTTCCTTTAAGATTGACTGGTTTGATCTCTTTGCAGTCCAAGGGACTCTCAAGAGTCTTCTCCAGCACCACAGTTCAAAAGCATAAAATTCTTCAGCGCTCAGCTTTCTTTATGGTCCAACCCTCCACTTGCCTTTAAAAATGCTTTGCTGAGCCCCACTGGGGTGTTCAGGCTTTCTGAGCTTTAGCTGTCCTGAACTACTTGTGTGGCAACTTAAATGCTGCACTTTCTTCTACCACAACCTGGTGAAACTGTGCATCTCAGACTGAGACTTGAACTCACATGCCAGGACTTGAACACGGCCAAACCCAGATTGGGACTTGAACCCACGAGATTACACCTGGTCTCAGGACTTACTGAAGCTCAGATTCTTGATGTCTCATCTCAGAATGAATTCAGGGAGAAACAAAGTGATAGGTAAGAAGTGGATTTACTTAGAGAAAAACACACTCCACAGACAGAGTGTGGGCTAGCTCAGAAGGTGAAAGCGGCACTAAGATATGGAATTGTCAGTTTTTATGGGGTTGAGTAATTTCTTAGGCTAATTAGTGGGAACAGTATTCCAGCTATTTGGGGGAGCCAGTGGGGATTTCCAGGAATTGAGCCACTGCCCACTTTTTCACCTTTATGGTTGGCCTTGGAACTGTCATGGTGCCTGTGGGTGTGTCATTTAGCTTGTTGATGTGTATATAATGAGGCTCAAGGTCTAGTGGAAGTTGACTGTCTCTCAAATTGGATCTATTTGATTCTAATCAGTTTATGTCAAGTCCTTGAACTATGTCATTCTTTTAAAATTTGTGACCTGCCCAGTTCCCTCCTGTTTCACCATGTCAGTATTTGGTTTTACTGGGCATAGGTAAGCAGACCCAAGTTTGGTTTGGTAACACTATCTTATAACCATTTATCTCTCAAACAAGCAGGATTCTATGGGGCCCTCCCTGGTACAAATCCTTATCATGTCCCTCATTTCTTGTTTATAGGAAATAGGCTTCATTCATCCCCCTTGACCTTCTCTGAGTTCCAAAGGGCAGATTCAAACATTTGCTAATCAGGGAAGGAAACTGATGCAGAAACAAGGGAGGAGACATCAAGAGACAATAGTGCAGGACTTCCTTGGTGGTCCAGTGGCAAAGAATTCATTTGCCAGTGCAGGAGATAGGAGTTCGATCCCTGCTCTGGGAAGATTCTACATGCCAACAGGAGTGGGGGCGGGCAACTAAGCCTGTGTGCCACAACTACTGAACCCATGCTCTGCAGCCTGAGGGCCACAACTACTGAGCTCATGTGCTACAATTACTGAAGCCCCTGGGCTCTAGAGCCCATACTCCACGACAAGAGAAACCACCGCAGTGAGAAGCCCTTGCATTGCAACTAGAGAGTGGTCCCTGCTTGCTGCAACTAGAAAAAGCCTGCAGGTAGCAATGAAGACCCAGCACAGGCAAAAATAAAAATGAAGTCGCTCAGTCGTGTCCGACTCTTTGCAACCTCATGGACTGTAGCTTATCAGGCTCCTCCATCCATGGGATTTTCCAGGCAACAGTACTGGAGTGGGCTGCCATTTCCTTCTCCAGAGGATCTTCCTGACCCAGGTATAGAACCCAGATCTCCCACACTGTAGGCAGATGCTTTACCATCTGAGCCACCAGGGCAAAAATAAAACTATGTTTAAAAAAAAATCAACTTAAAAAAAATAGTGCAGCCTTGGGGCAGGGTCCTGATTCCTCTTCAAGGACTACACATAACAATACTTTGAGTTCTGCAGGAATTAAGGCTCCCACCCAGGTGGAGTATAGTAATTTCAGGTAACTTTTGCCCATAAAAACTTTTCCCCTAAACTGAAACCATGCACCTCTGATTGGGACTCGAACCCAGTCTAAATCCAGATTGGGACTTGAACCTATAGTCTTTTAATTAGAATCACTCACCTGGTGTCTGGACTTACTGAGGCTCAAGCTCTTTTCTGTCTTGGCACAGAAAGAATTCAGTGAGAGGCAAAGTGATAGGTAAGAAGTAGATTTATTAATATAGGCCACTTCTGAGAGATGCAAGAGGGCAGGGAGCAGGCTCTACCCTAAGGATTAAGTGGGTTATATTTTTATAATCAAAGGAAAGTGGGTTTGGGGAAAAAGACTGCTTCTTCCTTATTGTTCGAGTAGCCATCAGGCTTACATCATTAGCTCCTTCTTCGCATTGGGCAGGAGAGTGTCTGATCATTTGAGGTCACACTAGGACCATCATAGTGCTTATTCAAATCAGCAGAAGGGTGGTAACACTTTTTCTTTCATTTAATGACCTGGGGTATATCTCATGCTTTTATTTATGACTCTATAGTTAAGCAAGCCAGCTTCATTCCACAACATTCCAATAGCTTTCTTGAGCAATCATTAACTTACAGTGGTCTTCCAAAGTTCCCTATGTTCCTGTCTCTATCTATAATCCCACTGAGACTTCTACAACTACCTGTATAACTATCTTCTTCTATCCCTATCAAAACCATCAGGAAGTTTGGGGGTTTTGAGCACAAGCCACCTTCTCTTTGCATCAGTTCAGTTTAGTTCAGTTGCTCAGTCATGTCCAACTCTTTGCGACCCCATGAATCGCAGCACGCCAGGCCTCCCTGTCCATCACCAACTCCCGGAGTTCACTCAGACTCACGTCCATCGAGTCAGTGATGCCATCCAGCCATCTCATCCTCTGTCATCCCCTTCTCCTCCTGCCCCCAATCCCTCCCAGCATCACAGTCTTTTCCAATGAGTCAACTCTTTGCATGAGGTGGCCAAAGTACTGGAGTTTCAGCTTTAGCATCATTCCTTCCAAGGAAATCCCAGGGCTGATCTCCTTCAGAATAGACTGGTTGGATCTCCTTGCATAGCCCTGCAGTGAAACTTTCTTTGCTCTGAACTCTGATGTTTCAGTTTGTTTGGCCTCACCGTGTGTGGGGCACAGGAATCTGTGTCTAGTAATAGCCAACAGGCTAGAATCAAGTTTGCAACATTATCTACTCCATTTTATCAAGTCTGCATTTTTTAGCAGAAATTGAATAAATCACTTGCAATTGGGCTTCCCTTGTGGCTCAGCTGGCGAAGAATCTGCCTGCAATGTGCGAGACCTGGGTTCAATCCCTGGGTTGGGAAGATGCCCTGGAGAAGGGAAAGGCTCCCCACTCCAGTATTCTGGCCTGGAGAATTCCATGGACTGTATAGTCCATGGAGTCATAAAGAGTTGGACACGACTGAGAGACTTTCACTTTCACTTGCAATAAAATGGTCAGTGCAACTTGGTAAACAAGTTTTTTTACTTAAGCACTTAATCTTTATAAACATAACATTCCCTAATTTCTATAACTGTTCATCTACTATTGGACACTTTCTGTTGTCCCCTATTGTCTCTACTCCTTTTCATCATGAAAAACAAAACAAAAACCCTACAATGAATATCTTTATGCATAAGGACTTTTATATTGTCTTTGGCACTGGTCTTTAGTGGGATTAATGAAGTGGCATCTATAAGATTGTGCATACATATTATCAAACTTTTTACTTGCTTATATTCTTACAAGCTAGTGCATGCAGCATCAGCTTTGCTAAACTTTTCTCATCAGCAATTGATTACCTCAGTGCTTTGAAAGGTCACTTAGAGTCTAAGTCTTGGAGTATTTTAAGTATGCAAATGTGAGATGAGTGGGCTCCACTGGGTTGGGATTAGTTGTAGCCAATGGGGGAGGTTAGATTGCCCAGCGACTGTGAATTGTTCTTCTGTTTGTTTTTATGTCTGCTTTTTGCTTTTCTTAATTCTGACTAAATTATGTTTTAACAAATAAGGTTTCCAAAGACAGTGAGGAAAGGTAGAGATCAGGAAGGAATAGTTTTATGACAGTTTCATTATGGATTAAATAGAAACTGTTCTCTATTTTGAATAAGTTACTCATAAACTTTTGGAACCCATTGAAAAACTGGAGGCTACATGAATTATGTTTTAGTACAGTGGGTAGGGGCTTCCCTGATAGCTCAGTTGGTAAAGAATCTGCCTGCAATGCAGGAGACCCTGGTTCAATTCCTGGGTTGGGAAGATACCCTGGAGAAGGGACAGGCTACCCACTCCAGTATTCTTGGGATTCCCTTGTGGCTCAGCTGGTGAAGAATCCTGCTGCAATGTGGGAGACCTGGGTTCGATCCCTGGATTGGGAATTTCCCCTGGAGAAGGGAAAGGCTACCCACTCCAGTATTCTGGCCTGGAGAACTCCATGGACACGACTGATCGACTTTCACTTTCACTTCACAGTGGGTAGGTAAGACACCAGTATTCACAGTGAAAATGCTTATTAGTGCTGACTGAAAAGAAAACCTATTCAAAATAGGAATTAATTTTAAAAATCAGGAGGATCGTAGCACCTTTTAGAGTCTGTTAAACATTAAACCATTCATCACTGAGCCAACAAAATAACAGCTTTTTTGGTACTGGGAAAGAAAAGACTCACACTAGTAAAATAAATTATACAACTAACTTGGTTGAGGTAATGGCAAGGGCATATCACTGTAAGAAAACAAAAGGAAGAGTGTTTAAAAAGTTCCTTCTCAACCCTTAAGTGCGCTACAGAAATAATTGCCTTTAATTCATTTTTGGACATGTTTAGGATGCATTTTAGATTCAAAAGTTCATTTTTTGGCATCTTAAGAGCAGTGTTTTGTTTCCGTTTTCTCCCTATTTTCTCCATAATCATTTGATGCTAAATATCATTGCCTTAACAGGAAAGTGACTTCTTTCTGTAGTTGGCAGATAGTGCTAGAAGTAGATCAAAGTGTTTAGATGTCATTGGCCCAGTCAATCCTCTTCCAATTTGTAATTTTGCTCTTCTGATTTGTAATTTTTCTCTCTTCTTTCAGTGGCCCATCATTTGCTATTTCTCTTATCTGTTAGCACCTCACTGGGAGTGGGGAGGCAATGGGGAGGAAGTCGTTTATGAACTCAAAAGTGTTAACTCTTGGAAAAAATTTCAGTGACGACCTCTGATGTCCCTGAAAGTTATTTTGTTTCCAAAACATGTAATTGTGGAGCCCTATACCTTCCCTTGTGGCTCAGCTGGTAAAGAATCTGCCTGCAATTCGGGAGATGTGGGTTCGATCCCTGGGTTGGGAAGATGCCCTGGAGAAGGGAAAGGCTCCCCACTCCAGTACTCTGGCCTGGAGAATTCCATGAACTGTATAGTTCATGGTCGCAAAGAGTCGGATATGACTGAGCAACTTTCACTTTCATACCAAGGTCACAGGTATGGAGCCCTCCACCAAGGTTCGGTTCAGTTCAGTTCAGTTCAGTCGCTCAGTTGTGTCCGACTCTTTGAGACACCATGAATCGCAGCACACCAGGCCTCCCTGTCCATCACCAACTCCCGGAGTTCACTCAGACTCACGTCCATCGAGTCAGTGATGCCATCCAGCCATCTCATCATCGGTCGTCCCCTTTTCCTCCTGCCCCCAATCCCTCCCAGCATCAGAGTCTTTTCCAATGAGTCAACTCTTCGCACGAGGTGGCCAAAGTACTGGAGTTTCAGCTTTAGCATCATTCCTTCCAGAGAAATCCCAGGGCTGATCTCCTTCAGAATGGACTGGTTGGATCTCCTTGCAGTCCAAGGGACTCTCAAGAGTCTTCTCCAACACCACAGTTCAAAAGCATCAATTCTTCGGCGCTCAGCTGTTATGCTCCGTGTCCGTGTCCCCTACCCGACCGAATGAACAAGTCCACCAAAGTAATGCAAAAGGCATAAAGGGAGTTTATTTCTGGCGCGCCAGGGTCCTAGCCTCTCTGACACAGCAGAATGCGGCTGGACCCCGAACAAAGAGGTATGGCGGTTTATATACAGTTTGTCCCTTAGTCCAGCAACAGGCATAGTTGGCACTACCTGATTGGTTACATGCGAAGCTGAGCTCATACATTCCCCTGATGCTGCTTCCCTATAGATTTTTCTTATTTGGTATGGAATGTTTAGCGCAGGAGCTACTGACCTCCTTATTTGGTTATGGAATGTTTAGCGCAGGAGCTACTGTCCCAGGTCCCTGATGTAGTTACACACCTCACTAAGTCTTCCGATAACCTAACATTCCCCCCTGTTCTTTGATCATACAGAGGAATCTTCCTCTGTTCCCGGTGGTATAGTTTGATATTGTTGCCGTAGCACAAACAACTGCACTGTGTTAATACGTTCTTTTACAAAGGCTACAAGTCTGTTGATGATGCAGGGACCGAACGTGAGCATTATTAGAAGGATTATCAAGGGTCCTAGTAAGGTTGAGATTAAAGTAGTCAGCCAAGGGGATTGTTGAAACCAAGACTCAAACCATCCTTGTTGGGCCTCCCGCTCTCGTTTACGCTGGGCTAGCCCCTCTCTCACTTTGGCCATAGATTCTCTAACTATACCCGTATGGTCTGCGTAAAAACAACATTCCTCTCCCAGGGCGGCACAAAGTCCCCCCTGTTGTAGAAATAGCAAATCTAGCCCTCTTCTATTTTGCAAAACTACTTCAGACAAGGAAGTTAAAGAAGACTCTAAATGACTTATAGACTGTTCTAGTCGGGTGATATCTTCATCTATCGCTGCCCTTAAAGAGTTAAATCCTTGACTTTGCATAGACAAAGCTGTAATTCCAGTTCCAGCTCCGGCTATCCCTAAGCCAAACATAGTGGCTATAGTAATTGCAGTAAGGGGTTCTCTTTTAATTCTATATGCTCTTTCTTGCTGAATGAGGGTTGACCTATGGGCCCAATAGTCGTACACAGTTTCTTCCGACCTGTATATTATTTTAGGTACTACTGCTACCATGACACAAAATTCTTCTTTGGGATCAAAAATTGACTCATGTACACAAGGGGTCAACCCGGTTCTGGAACATACCCACCATCCTCCCATCTGGGGAATCATCCAGCTAGCCAGAGGCCCGTTTACAGATCTTGTGACATTGACACATAGGGGGGTTTGGGTTTTCCAATTGTACAAATCGCTAGTAGCAAAAGGCCAGTACTGATATGTGCGTTCCCCACCCTCTCTGGCTGGCCCCGCCCGGACCGGAAACGCATGAACAGTGGAGGAGGGCAATTCCGGGCCTTCCTCCTCCGCTGCGCTAGCCATCTCCCTTGCCCTTCCCCAAGTTCCCTGGGCGGGGCCTCCTCCCCTAGGGGGAGCTGAGGGCTCGGCCCTCCTCTGGGCTTCTCCCGACGAGACTTGAGGAACCTGTGGAAGCAAAGGTGGATTTGGATCCGCGTATGGGGGTGGGGACAGTTCGGTTTCCAAGTCAATCAAATTAGGGTACAGAGAGGAAGATTCCTGGAACACCGGCTTGGGTCGTTTTTCGTCCTGGTTTTCTTTCGTTTTCTCAGACGCTTTCATGACTAGCACCTGTGGGTTTAGTAAGGTTGGAGCCGGGGAAGAGGGACGGGGAGGTTTAGGAGAAGCAAGAACGAAGGGTTTAAGCCATTCCGGTGGGTTCTTCACTAGATCCTGCCAGACCAGAATGTAGGGAGTCTGGTCTGGGTGCCCAGCAGGACCAGGAGTAAGCACCCTCTCTTTAACTGCCTGGATGATCTGGGGATTGAAGGTTCCCTCTTGTGGCCATCCGACATCAAAGGTGGGCCATTCGGCGGAACAGAACGTCACCAGTTTGCTCTTCTTTACTAGTAACGAAAGATTCCGAGCTCTAGACTTAAAATCAGAAAAATGGTCAGTCATCAGGGACAGCGGAGTAGAAGTAGATTGCCCCATGGGTACAGAGAACACAGACAATGACAACAAGACACTCACACAGACAGTGCCGGCACACAGAGTCACAAAAATGACACAACAAACAGATTCCAATTCAGTCTCTTTTAGCACTAGAGACCCCTTTTCTATTTGCAAATGTCTTACCGTCAGGACGTCCTCAGTGCCAGCCGCCTTCCCGGTACGCTACCGGGGACTCGGCCTTACGCTGGGCTTGCCTTGTCTCTCACACCTAGATGCCTCCCCAGTACGATACTGGGCCCCGGACTTAATCTAGGCCTGGACTATTAGCACCGGTGCTTCGGAGTTCAGAGCTCTTTGCCTCTCAGCGGGGCTTCTCCCTCTTACCAGGGGAATTATTCCTCCGGTGGGGCGGAGATCCCGGACGAGCCCCCAAATGTTATGCTCCGTGTCCGTGTCCCCTACCCGACCGAATGAACAAGTCCACCAAAGTAATGCAAAAGGCATAAAGGGAGTTTATTTCTGGCGCGCCAGGGTCCTAGCCTCTCTGACACAGCAGAATGCGGCTGGACCCCGAACAAAGAGGTATGGCGGTTTATATACAGTTTGTCCCTTAGTCCAGCAACAGGCATAGTTGGCACTACCTGATTGGTTACATGCGAAGCTGAGCTCATACATTCCCCTGATGCTGCTTCCCTATAGATTTTTCTTATTTGGTATGGAATGTTTAGCGCAGGAGCTACTGACCTCCTTATTTGGTTATGGAATGTTTAGCGCAGGAGCTACTGTCCCAGGTCCCTGATGTAGTTACACACCTCACTAAGTCTTCCGATAACCTAACATCAGCCTTCTTCACAGTCCACAGAATAAAAATCTCTGGAACTGACCAAAGCCCATAGCAACTGTTGCCATGAGCCTCCAGATCTAAACCAGCCAGTTCTCTGACCCGAAGTAGGTGAAATACCTACTGGATTACCCACCCTATAGCATCCTAAAGTGAAAGTGAAAGTTGCTCAGTTGTGTGGGACTCTTTGCGACCCCATGAACTATACAGTCCATGGAATTCTCCAGGCCAGAATACTGGAGTGGGGAGCCTTTCCCTTCTCCAGAGCATCTTCCCAACCCAGGGATTGAACCCAAGCCTCCCACACTGCAGGCAGATTTTTTACCAGGTGAGCTACAAGGGAAGCCCATATGGCATCCTGCTGCTGCTGCTAAGTCGCTTCAGTCGTGTCCAACTCTGTGTGACCCCATAGACGGCAGCCCAACAGGCTCCCCCGTCCCTGGGATCCTCCAGGCAAGAATACTGGAGTGGGTTGCCATTTCCTTCTCCAATGCATGAAAGTGAAAAGTGAAAGTGAAGTCTGTCAGTCATGTCTGATTCCTAGCGACCCCATGGACTGCAGCCTACCAGACTCCTCTGTCCATGGAATTTGCCAGGCAAGAGTGCTGGAGTGGTTTGCCATTGCCTTCTCCCTATGGCATGCTAACCAATAACCTAATACCATCCTTCTAGTAGAAATTTTCTATCTTGAGACCATAAAAATTGGCTGCTAGCCTGCGAACGGGTTGGGCTCTCCCTTGAACCGACATGTGTTGTAATCCTGTGTCCCTCTCTAGTAAACTTTATTCCTCTCTCATTCAGCCTCTTGGCTGGATATTCTTTTCCAATCCGCACATGGCCCACGACAGTAATCTCACACAAAGTGAAGATTAATATCTCCAGCCAGTCTTAGAATTGTATTTTGAGGTGCACAAGCTGAGGAACTTGAGAGACATCAACCCTTGCATTTAAAGCACCAGGACTTGAAAAGCCAAGTACAATTATGTAAGTTAATATTTTAAGTAATGCAGCCTCTACCAGGATTTCTTATTTTTCTTAATTTCCATATTCTCAGAATAAGAATACTGATAGGGTTGTTCTAAATGTACAGCGAATGCGGGTGCAACGTAAATTCAAAACAAGTTTCGGGGCCAGTTTATGTGAACCTGAGTCAACCGCTTGGTTTTCAACACGGTTTCTCATTCAACAGAATCCCGTGAGGCTTCTTGGGTGAAGAACTTATCCTCGTTCCTCTGTCAGATTTAAATAACAAAAATGATGTTTAAAAATTATGTCCTCTTGAGTAACTCGTGTCAGGTCATTTTCTGGGCTTCCCTCTTCCTCCCTCAGGTTCCTGGCAGGAAACGCGTGGAGAAGATGAAAAGGTTCCAATTCCTAGCAGCAGCGCGTTAGAAAAATTTTCCATCTGTTAGTGAGCCTTTGACTGCTTGAAAAGTGTGGTTCGAAAGAGGGTTTCTCTTATCTCTTTTTAAAAGCCTCTTTCTGGTACCGTGTTACAAATAGCAAGCTGGTTTTCGTTTAACCACCATGTGACGCCCCCTCCCCTCCAGTGAGGCCCTTTGAAACAAAATATCAAAAGTTAGCTTCTGGAAATTCTCGGGGGGGAGGGGTGGGAAACCAGTGTTGCGGAGGGCAACTGACTACAACTCCCACAAATCCTTGCGGGCTGGTATCCAACCTGTCTCCCCCCTCCCCCCTCCTCGCGCCCCTCTGCCCTGCGCTTGCGCGGAAGGCCCTGCGCTTAGAGGAGGGGGCGGGGACAGGACTGTGCGCCTGGAGGAAAAGGAGGAGGAGATTAAAAACGAGACCATAGACTTCCACCTGGGCCTAGAGCGGTTTTTAAAGTAGGGGCGAGAGGCGGGCGGGTTGGGACCGCCTCAGTACAGGCCGCCGGCGGTATCATGGCGACCCGGAACCCCCCTCCCCAAGGTGAGCGGCCGGGGCCCGAAGTAGTATCTTAGAGGCGGCTCACAGCTCTCGACCTTGCTTCAGGCTCGCCTCTTCCTTCTGTCCCAGGGATCCTGGGGGCTCTGTTTTCTTGAGGCAACCTCTTTGAGCACCTCTTTTAGACTAGACCTCCCCTCCCCCTCTTGGACCCTCGCCCTCAACACGGCCCCACCTGTCTTACCTTCACCTCCCTTCCTATCCGTCTTCTAACGTTTAAGTCTTGCTGTTGAAGTCATTTCTTCTTGCTGGGCCTCTAACCGGTTCGGCCAGTGGAAGACCCCCTTTTTCCTCCCACTGATGAAAATGGACCCTGCACTGACCCTGAACCTGAGATTTGGGGGTGACCCTTCATGCTGTGAAACTGACCTACCCACCGAGATTGGGGGAGACCCTGCTGTGAAACTGAGCCACCCCTGCAGAGATTTGGGGTAGGGGTGTAACTGCTCAGCTGTGTAACTGACGTTGCCCCGCCCCCCCAGACCTGTGTCTAGCTCTTTGGGAAGGGGATGCTAGGCCCTTTACTCTCAAGGCCCTAAGTCTCAGAGATTGGGTTTAAGAAACTGTCTACATCCGGGCGTTTTTAGGTGTATGCCAATGTAACAATGAATTTTAACAGATGAAAATGTACACGACATTTTTAACTTTCAGTTGACTGAAAATGTGTTGCTTTCGTTTTCTGCTTTCAAGAATATGAAAGTGATGATGATTCTTACGAAGTGTTGGATTTAACTGAGTATGCCAGAAGACATCACTGGTGGAATCGCGTGTTTGGCCACAGTTCCGGACCTATGGTAGAAAAATACTCGGTAGCCACCCAGATTGTAATGGGTGGAGTGAGTGGCTGGTGAGAACATCCTTTTTTTTTTTTGTTAAATTTCACTGGGAGCCTGACTGCTGCCCTTTTGTATCTGGGCCAACTACATACTCAGTCAGTGGTTTTACAGTGTTAATCCCAGAAGAGCTGTACCTTGAGACTTTTCTCGGTGATATGATTAGTGTAATCTACACTCAGATTCTGCTGGGTTTTGGTGATCATCCTCCTCCTCATCCTTCCTTTGATTTTTTTTTTTTTTGCATATTTCCCCCCTTCTCAGATTTAGCAGATGTAGTGGATCTGATTCAGTACCAGTGGGTAAAGAGGAAAAAATATAGAAGAGAAGAGTTAATTATATGTAAATAATTTGTACTTGTTCGGTTGAAAACCCTGTGAGAACTCCCACAGTAAAACTAATCTCCAGGATTATCAGCCCTGTGCAAAGCAGTGTAAAATTCTCAGTAAAAATTACTGATTATGATACAGATGGTTCTGTTAATTTTGTGGGCCAATTTAAATTAAATGATAATACTTTGAAGAAGGAGAGTTGTAGAACATTGGGTCTTTGTTGGAATTACTCGGTGATAATACTGTGGAGTACATTAAGGGGGAGAGGTTAATAGTATTAACCTCACCAGTTAACATTTCAGGTCACGTGATTATATAATTGCTACTGTAGATCTAATTCTGTTATTCTTAGACTCAAAAGATTAGCCAAATAACAAGGGTCAGAAAGAAGTTTGACCCTTTATTTTGAAAATGTTCATGACCCTAGGGAATTTCTGAAGCTAGTGGGTGTGCTTAACCTGTGAGTAATCATTTTTTCTTCTTAGATTCTAGGTTAAATTCATCCTACATTAATTTAAATATTTACATATTTAAACTCGATAAGTATAAAGTGTTTGTTTTAATTTGTGTTTTATTTGCACCTTGGAACAATGGTGCGCTCTTTTATGCCTTTTTTTTTTTAACGCCTTTTTAAAATAAATGCCATTTTATGGTAGAGACATTCACTGTGAAGATTCTGTGATGAACAGGTACAGTATTTATTCATGATGTGTACTTATTAGTGCTGCTTATGAAAAAAGCCTGCAGTTGCCTGGTCAGAGCCCTGGTTATTCAGATGATTCTTCTCAAGCTGGTTATACTTTGATGCCCACAATTCAGGGCCTGGCCTTCTACTTAAATAAGCTCACAGTCTGGTGCCTTGGGTGATTGGTTAATGTGAGTCCAGGCCTAGAGCCCCATCTTGAAAGAGACTAAAAAATAATTGAGCAGTAGGATTAAATCATTGTGTGTTTTCTCCTTGTAGGCCAAACTTGGTGAGAAGCCCCATAATTGGAAGAAGTTTGCTTGGAAAGCCTAGAGACAGAACAGAGGACATTAGTATATTGATTGTAGTTTCTCATACCATTCAAGCAAAGGATAGACATGCTTGTGGAGCACAGTCCCCAGGATACTGTTAAGACCTGGTTGCTGCTTGGCTCCTTTGCTCCCTTTTCTGAGTCTTTGTTGCTGTCTCCCCTACTGAGGGACACATATGTTTGGATTATAGCCAGGTGTTGATCCAGGAGCTGTGTAATAGGACTCTAATATTATACAGGTGATTTGTTGCAATGACTTTAGATTCAGCGTAATAAACGTTTGCAATTTTTTTAGGGTATAAAACTGATGTCCTATTGTGGCATATGTTAAGGAGGAATGGTTAATAAGATGTTAGCTAGTTAACAATTCAGACCAATTCAGGACTTGATTGGGAAGCTGAGGAAATTATGTTTAGCTGTAGGTAGTTATATGTTCTTGATCCTAATAAAAAACTAAAACTGACAGCAGAATGGGTGGCTGCTAGGTGAGATGGGAGGTGTGAAGATCAGCCAGAGGGTCGTTAGTGTGATCTGAAAGCAAGGTAGCGATGCCTTTGAGGATGGAAAGAAGACAATCAAATGTTTTAGAGAAACTTGGGTGTATAGAATTGGCCATCATTTGGACCCCAGAGGCGATGAAGAAGGCAGTCTGAGATGAACATGAGGTGAGAAGCCTCAAGAATAGTGCTATCACTTAGAAATTGGGACTTTAGCAAACAGGTGGTTTGGTTGGAAAGATGGTGTTTGCTTTGGGACATTTTGAATATGTGGTTCTGGGTGGCAAGAGAAGCTCGTCATGTAATTGGAAACGTACATTTTCCATTTATGAAGGGGTGTTAGTTTCCTCAGGCTGTTATAACAAAGCACCATAGCTAGGTAACTTAAAATGAGAGAAACTTATTCTCTCACAGGTCTGGAGACTAGAAGTTTGA
Organism: Ovis canadensis; assembly: GCF_042477335.2. Taxonomy (NCBI): domain Eukaryota; kingdom Metazoa; phylum Chordata; class Mammalia; order Artiodactyla; family Bovidae; genus Ovis; species Ovis canadensis. Next base: position 45,062,633 of record NC_091727.1, on the reverse strand, counting down.
AAAGTGTCAGCAGGGTTGGTTCCTTCTTGGAGGCTCAGGGAGAATTTGTTACGTTTCTCTCCCATCTTCTGGTGGTTGCCAACAATCCCTGACATTCCTTGACTTGCAGACATGTGTGCTCAGTTGCTAAGTCATGTCCAACTCTTCATGACCCCATGGACTGTAGCCTACCAGTCTCCTCTTGTCCATGGGGGTTTCCAGGCAAGAATACTGGAGTGGGTTGCCATTTCCTCCTTTAGGAAATCTTCTCAATTTTGCCTCTGCCATTACATGGCTGTCTTCCTTCTGTGTGTCTCTCTGACATATTGAATTTGGGGCCCACCCTACTCTAGTATAACCTCATCTGAATTAACTGCTTTTGCAATGAATTTACTCCGAATAAGGTCACATTCTGAGGTTGTAGGAAGGTCATAGATTTCAGGGGTGACACAATTCAACCCAGTACAGAAGGCTGGAGTTGGAAATCTGAGATTCCTTTGCACATTGGATCTGGAATGCTGAAGGGAATAATGAATTCACTGAAGGAGAGAATCAAAAAAGTATGGGTTAACATCCTTACAGGATAGATGAGACAAAACAGGTTTAATATAGAGATAGAAATAGAAAAGGGAGCCATGAGAAATGTGGGCCAAAGTATAGTCGTGAAGATGGACCTCTTACTGGACCTTAACGGGTAGAAAAGTTTTAGATAGGTGGAGCGAGGTAGAAACCCCGAGAAACGGGGATTAATACCTTGAGCAAGAGTGGTGACCTGTTTGGAAACTGATTGGATTGGAGTAGAAGGTTTGGCTAGAGTGAGAGTTGGCCAGATATGTGGAACATCTTGACTATATTTTTAAAAAAAAGCCCCATAAAACTAAGCATTTTGTTATGAGGAATTTCAATACAACTTAATACAACTTAATACAACTGTAGAAGGAAGAGTATAATGAACCCTTGAGTACTCACATTCAGTTTCAGTAGCCAGTCTTTCCCCTGTCAGTTCCCTTCTCTTCATCCCTTATTTTGAAGCACATCTCAGACAGTTTAGACTGTGCAGTTTTGACTAGTCTGTATAACTGAAAGGAAACATTGAGGGTTTCTGAGCAGGTGAGGAACATGGTCAAAAGAACTGGGAAGACGTTAAGATTTTATTAGGAAAGTAATGAAAACTAGAAGAGAGAGAGTTTAATACATCATTGATTGCCTTCATCCTTTGCCATTTCTTCCACTAAAGGTGTGCGGGATTTTTGTTCCAGAAAGTTGGAAAACTTGCAGCAACTGCAGTAGGTGGTGGCTTTCTTCTCCTTCAGGTATGTCAGAGCTTTCAGTCCTTGCCTCTGCTTAACAAATAAACATTTCATCAATAGTATAACCTGTTCATACTGATAATTTAAAACATATATTTAAAGTTCACACACATTCGTACGCAATATATGAAAATCAAAAAGTCTCTTTCCTTCCCTGTTTCCTAGTCATTTTTCCTTCCCAGAGGAAATTGCTGTTAGCAATTTCTAATATGTTTTTTAAAACTAGGAAACCATAATAATATAAAAAGTGAAAAATTGGTCTTAAAAAATAATTCATAATCCTATTTCTGAGGCAAGTTGATTTGAAATTTTAGTCCTGTTTATGTTCCTCTAAGTATAAGGTTCAAAAATGCTTTGCTCTTAGAGGTTGTTTATCAGGATATTATCTGGCATTCATGTCTGTTTGGCATATATTTTCCCCAAAATATCATTCCCTGAAGATCAAATATAATAAATCCTAAACTTGAAAAATCTCTGGGAATGCGTGTTAGCAACAATTTTGAAGATACAGAAATCTGTCAGGTTTTGAAAATGATTGATGGTCATAGCAACCAAAATCTGACTTCAGCACCTAGCCATTGATCATGTAATAACCAGTGTCATTGCTTGATGTACAGAAGGACTGAATTCATATGTATTAAGCACAGATTTTCAGTTGTTTACTAAACAGTTTTAAAATTTTATATATACATATTTTTCTATTGATGGTATTATTAAGAGTAATTGCTTATCTCTTGTAAAAGGTAAAAATAAATAATTATTCATATTCTAAATTTAGTCCTTTGGAGGAATATGCCAGTATTTGTACAAAGAATTTTATTTAAGCAGATTTTTGACTTTGGTTTATATAGAACCAAGAATTAAGTTATTTATATAGTTATCTAGAATCAAGATAGTTAATTTTATAGCTGTTTTGAAAACTCAGTTTCAAAAGATGGAAAAAGATACTCTACCAAAGCAGAGTTCCCTGGGATATTCACAGATGGAATTATATATTTCAGTCTACTCTGCATGTCATTTATCAGAAGTCCATTTCAGTCCCTTCAAACCCATGTTTTATGATTGTCACCTTCTACTTCATGTTTAGTCCACGTAATGTTTGAAGTCCCTGAGTAGAAGACGGAACCTCTCCGCATCAAACCAGTTTTTCCCACAAATATGACTGACTTGAAAGCTCAATAGAAGGAAACAAAGACAAAGAAACAAACGGCTTTTAGGCTAATTACCTTTTATTTAGTCTTGCTGCCATATTTTTATTACCTTTACTTATATTTAAAGCTCAGGTGTTTTCCAGTATATATTTATCACACTGCAATCTTAAAAAATAGACAGTTGGTATATTAATCTTTTAAATTCAGGGTTTTTTTTTTAAAGTTGTACATGCCTATAATTCAGAGGGTCAAGTACATGTGTAATGCTCAATACAGATTAGAATAATCCTCTGCCTCCCTCTACCTCCCCATTTTTCCTCTCTTGAGGCAACCAGTTTGAACTATTAGCTGATTCCTAAGGTATTTATTTCCTTTTTCCTAACCAAATTAATTGGCTATTTCTTTATCTTTCAGTTTGAGGTATTAACTGTTGGCTTCCCATTATGGAATGTGGGAATTTAGCTATCATTTATTGAATTTCTGTGTGCCCCAACCCCCGCATCATCTGAGTATTGTTATTTCATAATTGTGTTAGATCATTACCTGGAGTTCACTGAGCTTCTGGATTCTGTAAGTTAATGTCTTTAAGTATGTTTAGGAAGGTTTTGGCCATTATTTCTTTGAATATTTTCTCCTATTCTTTTCCTTCTGAACATGACTCTGACTGATGCATGTTAGGCTCTTTGATAAGGTTCATCTGTCCTTTTCAGTCTTTTTTTGAAAATTGTATAATTTCTAGTGATCTAGAATGGCACCCCACTCCAGTACTCCTGCCTGGAAAATCCCATGGGTGGAGGAGCCTGATAGGCTGCAGCCCATGGGGTCGCTAGGAGTCGGACACGACTGAGCGACTTCACTTTCACTTTTCACTTTCATGCATTGGAGAAGGAAATGGCAACCCACTCCAGTGTTCTTGCCTGGAGAATCCCAGGGACGAGGGAGCCTGATGGGCTGCCGTCTATGGGGTCGCACAGAGTCGGACACGACTGAAGCGACTGAGCAGCAGCAGCTTCAAGTGCACTGATTCTGTGTCATCTGCCTTCTGCCATTTATCCAGTGAATTTATTTCAGATATTATATTTTTCAATTCCAGAATTTTCATTTCTTTTTATATTTTTCTATGTTTCTGATGATAATTCTTATCTTTTCATTGATTACAAGTGCAGTTTCCTTTACCTCATTGAGGTACTGCTTTAAAGTCCTGATAATTTCAGTATATGGGTCATCTCAGAGTTGGCATCTGTTGATTTTCTTTTGAGACTAGGCCACATTTTCTTGCTTTATTGTATCAGATAACTTTGGATTTTATCCCTGAGCATTGGGAATGTTATGTCATGGAGAGTCTGGATTCTGTTTTATTCCTCTGAAATTTGTTCATGTTTTGATTTTAGTAGGCAGTTAACTTGGTTAGACTCAAATTGCAAACTCCATTTCACCTGTGGTAGAGAGTAGCTCAAATCTGTTTTTTTCTTTTTTAGCCTTAGCCGGAGTACTTCGTTATGCCCCATGGATGTGTGGTTCAGGACTTGGATATAATTTGCACATAGAATTTGGGGCTTTCCTTCTATAACTGTGTCCTTTCTGGCTGTTCTTCTCCTGGGCTCTGTCCTCTGGTTCTTCAGGCCAGAAAAATGGCATGTTCTCTATTCAGCTTTTAGCCACCCTGCAACTGCATCTTGTCCTCAAGATAAAGCCAAAAAAAATGGGCAAGTCACCTTATATTGGTCTTACAAGTTTCAACTCCTCTTTAAAATGTGCTTCCTTTTATTATTCTGAGCCCTTGTGTTTTAACCAGGGTTTATAGTTGCTGTCTATGGGAGGGACCTTAAGGTTCATCATCACTTACGTGTCTGTAACCCAGATTACCATGTAAGGTATTGCCAGGAAAACCTTTCACTTGCCATTTGCTTTGATTATCACTCTGTTTTGCTGAGGCTAGAGTTAGAACTGATATAAGGTGAATAAATATAGGAAGAAATGGAGATAAATAGATTCTTCTCTGGAGTCATTCACAGTGAAAATGGAACCTAAGATTCCCAGCCTATTTATATAAAGTCAGATATTTTTATAATTTGAAGTATTTTATGTGTAAAAGTGAGTGAAAGTTGCTCAGTCGTGTCCGACTCTTTGCAACCTCTTGGACTATACAGTCCATGGAATTCTCTAGGCCAGAGTACTGGAGTGGGTAGCCTTTTCCTTTTCCAGGGGATTTTTCCAACCCAGCGATTGAACTGGGGTCTCCTGCATTGCAGGCAGATTTTTACCAATTGAGTTATTTCGTACTTAAAGTGATGCATTAAGAGATTACAAAGAAAGCGTCAGCTTGGTAGAAGTGATTTATAATGGTATACAATTGTTTACTACTCTTGTGATTCTTTACATGTTGATTGTACTGTTTAAAGGGATGACTTAGTGTACTGGCTTACACACATGCTATTGTTCCTGTTCAGATTTTGCTGTGTCTCAGTAGCACTATATGAGACATTAGGGTTAGTAGGCATTTAGCTGTAGTTTTATTAAAAGTATTTATGACATAAAATTTGTATAGAGCATATCTTCTTTTATATTCCACTTTCAAAAGCAGTTACCAGAAAAAGTATTCTTAATTTGACTGAAGAGTCTGAGTTAGTGAAGAGAGTTTATCAAGCTACTTTAATGACCTAAAAACTGATTGGCTACTGATCTCTTATATTAATCATCTGTTTAATTAAGGGTACTTTTTTTTTATTAGCTGTACAAGTTCAGTAGTCTCTGCCTTTTTAGCTAATTCTTAAATTCCAAAAATTCTGATCAAATTATAGAACAGTTGGAATCTTTTGCTATTAAGTACTGTACTTTTCTTAACATAGTGTTCATCACATCTAAATAATTTTGTATGCTTAAGTCTGTTTTCCCTAATGGACTGTAAGCTCTCTGAGGGTGGGGACTTTGGTCTCCCTTGTTCTTGGACATAACTTTGAGGCCTAGAACAGTGCCTGGCACAGAATAGGCACTCAGTGTGTGTTAATGAATAAATTAGTGACTAAATTATGCTTTGTTACACATAAGCTTCATACATTTCTTGAAATCTAAATGTTCATACAGGGGCTTCCCTAGTGGCTCAGATGGTAAAGAATCTGCTTGCAGTGCAGGAGACCTGGGTTCAATCCCTGGATCAGGAAGATCCTCTGGAGAAGGCTACCCACTCCAGTACTTTTGCCTGGAGAATTCCATGGACAGAGGAGCCTGGAGAGCTATAGTCTATGGGGTTGCAAAGAGTTGGACATGTTCATATATTGTATTATCAACCTAGTTGGTTTAAAATTAACCGTTCTTATTACATTTTTGCAGATTGCCAGTCACAGTGGCTATGTGCAGATCGACTGGAAGAGGGTGGAAAAAGATGTAAACAAAGCAAAAAGACAGATTAAGAAACGAGCAAATAAGGCAGCACCTGAAATCAATAACATCATAGAAGAAGTAAGACAATGTGTATTTTTGGCTCCTTTTTTTTTTAATGGATCTCAGCAGAAAATGTGACTAGGGAATGTGGTCTTTAAAAAAAAGATTGGTATTTCTGGTCATGTCTAGAGTGTTAAGTAAAATTTGGGATCAAGTCACCATTTAAATCACTCATTTGTTTTTTAGTTGTTAACCTAAGCTACCTATTTTTTTTGTTGAGGTGGAATAGTTTGAAAATGTATATATTTTATTACTATATTAGTTTTATTAATATTTTTATGTATATTTTGTCTGTTTTATTCTTACATTATTTAGAATTGAATTGAGTGCTCCTTTGCTTTTAATTCTGTCCTTTTACTTTCTCCAACTTCTATTTTGAAAAATTTTATATTAGTTGAAAAGTTGACAGACAAAAACAGTAAATACCCAAGTACTCTTCACCAGATTGTTTGCATTTCACATTTGCTTTGTGTGTGATTTACCATTTTTATTCCTGAATTATTTAAGACATTGTATCTTTTTATTCTTTAATACTTCTGTACATATGTTCCAAGAGTATGGATATTCTCCTATACAATTACGCTTATGAATCCCTCCAAACTTAATGTGATAGAATAGTATTTCTTAATATACAGTTCATGTTAAAATTTTTATATATTCCCCCCCCAATTAAGAATTGCATATTGCATTTGGTGGTCATGTCTTTGAAGTCTCCTTTAATTTTAAATGGTCCCCTCATCTGCTTTTTGTTTTTCTTAATTTCATGACACATTTTTAAAGTATCTAGGCAGAGTATCTCACAGTCTTGCTTTGTCTGATTCCTTCTTCATGATTTTATTTGGGTTAAACATTTTATCAAGGTGCTATTTTCCTGATCCTATATATTTTTTCCTCCTGGGTAGGTGGACTGATAGTTAATAAATATCATTGTGCATGCTGTGGGAATTTATTAATCATTTGTGTCAATAATTTGCTGAATGGACCATTTATGCCCACACTGTAGGGAGATTTCTTTTTATCTGTGAGAATTTTGCTGTCCATATGCCTGTTATCTCAGAAGCAAGAAGCTTCTGGGCCTGGCTGGGGGCTCTAGGCTCCTTCAGTTTGTAACAGACAACGCTGGCATCTTGCCTGATGGTTGGTATCTGCAATAGGAACACAAGAATTTTTGCTGAATATTAACTGAATTGAGGAAAACATCTGAAAAATAATACTCAGCTCTGGATTTAATAGTTAAGAGTATTTTTAAAAATTTGTTATCTTTTTCTTATTATGGTAAAATATATAAAACATAAAATTTACCATTTAAACTATTTTTAAGTGCACAATTCACTGGCATTAAATATATTCACACTTTCATGTAATCATTACTACCAGAACTTTTTCATTATTCCACATAGAAACTCTAAGCATTAAGCAGTAACTCCTATAATTAACCTGTCTCCGTAGCCCTTGGAAACCTCTGTTCTACTTTCTGTCTTGATTAATTTGACTATTTATGTAAGTGCAAATTATAATAGCATTGTCTATTTTTGTCTATTTCACTTAGTGTTTTCAAGATTTATCAATGTTGTAGCATAATTCAGAGTATTTTTCTTCAAACTTTATTTCAGGCAACAGAATTTGTCAAACAGAACATTGTGATATCCAGTGGATTTGTGGGAGGCTTTTTGCTAGGCCTTGCATCTTAAGAATATGAATGTTCTATCACAGTGAAGTCACCTCTGAGAAGAGAAGTGGTGGTGACAAGATGGTCTCATCATTACACATTGACAGATTCTCCAGGATGACGAGAAGCAACTAGCTGGACAATACCCAACTCACTGCTTAGCATTCTGCCATCTGAAATTTAGCAGACTAGTATCTGCTATAAAATAACCTGTATGGTATGTGGATAATAGTATCCCTGAGCAAAACATGGCTTCCATTATTTTTTAAGAATTTGTGTTTGTTTAAAATTTGCCTATAAAACACTACTATTGGATGTAGATATGGAGAGAAAATGAATTGTTGGATGTATTCCCCAGTAAAATATTATCCTCATTTTATTTAAATAAAATGTTTTCCATTGTGCTTTTTTAGTATAGTGCCAATAATTAACACTTTGTATTATAGCTTCAACTGTAGGGCTGACTTTTTTTTTAAGATATGTTTGCAGTAAACTAAAGAACTATAACACATTTTGTGGAAGGATTTACAGATAATAGAATTATTAAAGATATTAAGCAAATTGAATACCAATTTTTAGGTTGCTTTTTCATACAGTTCTTACTTATTTAATAACTAGTAAACAGTTTCAAGAAATGCTCTAGGAAAATACTACATATCTAAAGCTCTTTTTTGTTTTTTTGATGTCTGTAGTTATGAAAATACCTTCTTGTATGTAAACTTCTAAATTTTTTATTCATTTGTTTATCCTGGCAGCCTGGATAGAATTAATTATTTTGAGAGTACATAGAGTTGGGTCACTGATTCATTTTATTAACTTTGAGTGAATCTCATTATTTCATTTTTAAAAATCCTAATTAATATACTGACCCCTTCTTTACAAAGAGGTAAAAATCATTTGGCAAAACCAATACAATATTGTGAAGTAATTAGCCTCCAATTAAAATAAATAAATTTATATTTAAAAAGTTGAAAAAAATAAAAAAGTAGTATAGTATGGATTTAAGGCTTTCAGGTTTTTCGGTAGCATTATGTTGATTGAACACTAGGCCAGTTGACTTGTTTCTCAGGACCAATATCACAGGTAGCTCAGTGGTAAAGAATCTGCCTGCAACTCAGGAAACACGAGACTTGGATTTGATCCCTGGGTCGGGAAGATCTCTGGAGAAGGAAATGGCAACCCAGTCCAGTATTCTTGCCTGGAAAAATCCATGGACAAGAGCCTAGTGGGGTACAGTTCTAGGTTAGAATTGGGAAAAAGCAAAGAACAATGGGTGTTGGAGTCTTCAGGTTGAAAAGACTTTGTGATGTTCAGACTATCTCCTTTTGATAGGAAATCCTTACAGTATTTTTTGTGTATTATAAACATAAGGTGTTTCATACTTTCAGGGTTGTTCCAGTCTTTGTCCTTTCACCCTCACGAGACTCCTTAAAATTGAATGTGGGATTGATCTTTATTTTCTTCTTTTACTCTCATTAGCACCTCAGATAAAATGCTAAATAAAACTCGGACTCTCTTAATATGAAGTGATTTTGCTTATAAACACTTAATTTTTCTTCTTTGAGCTTTGCTCTGTTTGTTCCTTGCCTAGCTTTTCATTACTGTGAAATTAAAAGGGAAAAGTATTCTCCTTAGGTGGAACCTTGACTGTGCTTCTGTGTGCTCTATCTGCCTGATAACCTTTCATTTGATGCAGTGAGGCAGGCTACTACAGGGAGCTCTAGTAGCTGGCTCAGTTTGTTCATCTTGAAAATACAAAGTGTCTCTTCTCTATGTGATTGGGAAAATGGGGGGCACAAAAATGACTGCCCTCAAATGGAGACTAAATATTCTTATATGAAAAGTTACATAATAAAAAAGGAGAGCCTGGCATTTAATTTAATGGCAAATGAGTTGGAACAATAACTACATTCAGAGTCCAAACATGAATGAAAAGTGAAAAAGAACACCTCATATACATTTCCAAGTATTTTTTGATTGTTGATTTATATACCAAAGGCAAAATACTGTCAGTGCTCTCCATACTGTTTCCTCTCTGTTGGTGCCCCGTATTCTGCCTCTTGTCTGCACTGTTACCCCACAAGGTTGTATGCTACCTGATGCAGTCATATGTGGTGTTAATTAATCTATAACTTGTGACACACCCCTGTGTAATGCTTTGCTCACAGGAGGTATCCAGCCAGTGTTGTGAATGAGTATGTGAAAAGCATATTACTGTGCTAGAGTTAGTGTTAACCTATAGGAAACCTTCTCTGAAGGTTCTGAATCAAGCTCCATCAGAAATGACTTGGTGGGGCTTAGCCTGAGTGAAAAGCCTGTGCCCTGCTGTTGTCTAAAATGGGGGGTTTTATGTTTGCAGGCATAAAGGTTGTTTGCAAGATTTATTAAAACTTGAGTATGTGGAATATAGATATTTTGTGGCTTAGACTTTGGAAGGTATAAGGACATTTTGACTGATAGTTGTTTTTGTTTTTTTTCTTTGTGGTCTCACCACACAGCTTGCAGGATCTCAGTTGCCTGCCCGATGATTGCACCCATGCCCTAAGCAGTGAAAGTGTGGAGTCCTAACTGCTGGACTATCAGAGAATTCCCCATTTTGACTAATTTTTATTTTTTTATTCTTAGAGCCCTCCCCAATCTCCCACACAAAAACTGATGATTTTTAATGTTTTCTTAAATATGCTTATTATAGAAAAAAACATAACAAAAATATATAAGATGTTGATAATGTGTATCTAGAAATGATTATCTGTATTTTGGTACATAGCCTGTGGAATTTTTTCTACATACATATGAACATGTGTATTTTGTATAAAAATTGAGTCATAGTTTATACACTTTTATAAATAGCTATTTTCACTTATAAGTATCTTTTTATAATAGGTACATTTAATGGGGTCACAGAGTCAGACGCAACTGAGCAACTAAGCACACACAATAGGTACATTTATGATGACAGAAATATTTACGTGCCCATCCTCATCCCCTTTTGTGAGACAACCATTATGAGAATTTCTTTATGCATATGTTGTAATTAGTTTTTTTGGTCCAAGTTTAGATAGTACGTATTGGATGGTCACTCTGAAAGGTAAGGAATTTGGCACACAGTCACTGTCCCCTCCCCCTTTTTTTCGATTGCTAATATGTCTTTAGTTTTTCTAGTAGATGCCTTTATTGCTTTAAATATTATGCTTTTTCTTTCTTTTTTTTTTTTTTTTGCTCTTTATTTTTTATTTATTTTTTTACTTTACTCACTCAAATCCAAGAAACCCAGAGAGTCCCAAACAGGATAAACCCAAGGCGAAACACCCCAAGACACATATTAATCAAATTAACAAAGATCAAACACAAAGAACAAATATTAAAAGCAGCAAGGGAAAAACAACAAATAACACACAAGGGGATTCCCATAAGGATATGCTTTTTCTATCCTACGTTACCAGCTTTACAAAATACCTGTTAACTTCCTGTTAGTAAAGAAGAGGAAAATTTAAGTGTACCTCCTCCCTGTTTCCTCTGGCTTCCTGAGTTTTGTTAAATTATTACTTTTAATGGTACATTCAAATGATAGGATTCTATACAATTAGTAAGAGGAATGTAGAGATATATAAATTGATCTATAAAGACTCTTGTTAGTGATAAAATCAGGTTACAAAAAGTATGACCCCACTTTAAAAACACTGCGGGTGAGCATAGTGTGGATTTTCATGTATTTTCAACATTTTTGTGACATCTGAAGTGTTTACAATGAGTACATGTTACTTTATAGGTAGCAAAAGTTGTTTTTTTAGAACCAAGAATCAGTATTGCTATTTTAGGGGGCTATTTCTGCTTTATTCAGTGAATTTATTTTTTAAGTGATTTTTGTGAAAATAATGAAATAGCTCAAGAAGCCAAGTGGTATTTGACTAATTCCAGTACCTTTCTTCCATTTGGTGGCTCTTTTCCTATAGAAGTTTCAACTACATTAGTTGTTTCTCTTGGTATTTACTGAAACCATATTTCTTGGACTTTTTAAATAATAAATAACTAGACTTGGACTTCCTATTATGGTAGATGTGGATTTAACTCTATAATACTTTCTTTTTGCTATCTTTGTAGTAGCAATTTATTAAATTTCTACAAAGTTTTATATATTATGACAAATATTGTTTACTGTTGAATAAGGACACAATTTTCTATAGGTTCATTTATGTGACTGCAGTCAGAATCCAGCATTAGCCTGATCCTGCAAATAGCCCTGCAGCATGAAGGGCACTGTGGGTGGCAGCGTAACACCCGCTCCTTGCCCCCAGGCAAAGATGTTCATGTCCTAATCCCCTGAACCTGTGACTACATTAGGTTACATGACAAAAGAATGAAGGTTGCAGATGGAGTTAAAGTTGCTAGTCAACTGATCTCAAAGAGGTTTTTCTGGTGGATCTTCGTGGGCCCAGTGTGATCACAAGAGTCCTTAAAAGAGGAAGAAAGCAGAAGAGCATCAGAGAAAGTGATGTGACTATGGAAGAAGAATGATAAGGCAGATGCTGTTGTGGCTTTGAAGACTGAGGAATGGGGCCAGGAGCCAAGGAAAGCTGGTGGCCTCCTGAAGCTGGAAAAGGCAGGAAAACAAACCACCCCATTGCTTCCAAAAAGAGGCACAGTCCTGCTAACACCTTGATTTTAGCTCAGTGAGACCCACGTTCGATTTCTTACCTCTACATCTATAAGATAATAAATTTGTGTTTTAAGCCACTGTGTTAGTGATCATTTGTTATAGCAGCAATAAAAACTAATACTGGCATCACTTGAGTTGTGTCCTCTTGTGGCAAGAGAGCTAGTTTTTTGTATTCCCCTATCAATCAGGCACTGGCTGCAGTCTGCCCTTAGGGATTAGGCTGTATAACCTCCAGGCTAAAGAGGCAGTGACCTGCGGAGAGCAACTTTCATTGAAAATGGTATGATTGTCAGCCATTAGTGGTTAATATACAGCTGGGTAATGAGTGTATTGGAGGACAAAGGAGCCTGGCATGCTGCAGTCCATGGGGTCCCAAAGAGTTGGACACAGCTTAGAGACTGAACATGTGGGTGGGACACCAACAGTCCACTATAGTGGGTAAATTTAAACTGCCATTGCTTGTATAAAGCAATAGTTAAATATTTTCTGGAGTTGAAGGAGGGAGGGTGGACAGGGAGGTTGAAGGGCAATACATGAACTGAATTGAATTGGGAAAGGAGTATGTCAAGGCTGTATATTTGTCACCTTGCTAATTTAACTTAGATGTAGAGTACCTCATGTGAAATGCCTGGCTGGAAGGCTCACAAGCTGGAATCAAGATTACCAGGAGAAATATCAATAACCTCAGGTATGCAAATGATACCACCCTAATGGCAGAAATTGAAGAGAAACTAAAGAGCCTCTTGAAAGTAAAAAAGGAGAGTGAAAAAGCAGGCTTAAAACTCAACATGCAAAAAACTAAGATCATGGCATCTGGCCCCATCACTTCATGGCAAATAGATGGGGAAAAAAATGGAAACTGTGACAGATTTTATTTTCTTGGGCTCCAAAGTCACTGCAAACAATGACTGCAGCCATGAAATTAAAAGACGCTTGCTCCTTGGAAGAAAAGCAATGATAAACCTAGACAGCATATTAAAAAGCAGAGACATCACTTTGCTGATAAAGGTCCATCTAATCAAAGCAATGGTTTTTCCAGTAGTCATGTATGGATGTGAGAGTTGGACTGTGAAGAAGGCTGAGTGCTGAAGAATTGATGCTTTCAAACTGTGGTGCTGGAGAAGACTCTTGAGAGTCCCTTGGACAGCAAGGAGATCAATCCTAAAGGAAATCAACCGTAAATATTCATTGAAAGGACTGAGGCTGAAGTTGAAGCTCCAATACATTGACTACCTGATGTAAAGAGCTGACTCATTGGAAAAAACTCTGATGCTGGGAAAGATGAAAGGCAGGAGGAAAGAGGCAAAGAGGATGAAATGGTTAGATGACATCACCGACTCAATAGACGTGAATTTGAGCAAACTCCAGGAGATAGCAAAGGACAGGGCAGCCTGGCATGCAGTCCATGGGGTCGCAAAGAGTCGGATATGACTTTGCAACACAACAACAACAGAACTGAAATATTTGTGTTCTTAATGCAAAGTCCTTGTATTATTCCAAAATGTATTGATTAACCTCACACTTTGAATATTCATGCTTGTTCAAATTTTAAGAGCAATCCTTAAGTGAATTACTATTAGTTGTTGATAAATATATTTCAATCGTACAAATAAGCAATCTAAATGAAGGCAAGAAAGGAAGAATAAAGAAGCATAGAGAAAGCAGAGTAAATAGGAAGCATAAAAGATGGTAAAAATAATATATATTAGTAATCACACTTCAAAAAGAAACATGAACAGAATTCACAATGTGATTCTATAAACATCATTCAATATAGACTTAAGTAGTGGGATTAGGGGCACAGAAAAGGAAATGTTTATAAAATTTCACCGTTTGGTGGAGAATTCTCCAAGCTTCAAGATGTAACAAAGCCTCTTTTAACTTTCCTTCTAATCCTCCCATCCTTACCCCTAATCTGGAACAAACTCAGTACCTACTGTTCCTACTGTTTCAAACAGTTCCTGCTGTTTCTTTTACATCATGTGCTCTTTCTTGGATTACTTATATTTTGGTTGAACTATTTTCTTGAGTAATTCTTATAGGTGTGGGAGGTAAATTTTTTCGAGTTCTTATATGCTTAAAATATCTTCTGTTCTCATACAATTCAAGATTGACAATTCTTTTCCTTTAGAATTTTGAAGACATTGCTCCATTGTATTCTACTATCTGATGTTGCATGATGTCAGTCTGGTTTTGAACCTTTCTGGGTAACCTTTTCTTTTGTATTTCTTTTCTTTTGAAAGCTTTGTAGATTTTCTTTTATCCTGGGGTTTTGAAATTTCATAAGTTTTTAAGAACTGAATTAGAGAACTTTAAAAATGCATGTTAGTGTCCTTTTGCCAGGTGTTCTTGTCATTAGAGAAGATACACAATAGCTAGCATTTAAAAACCAAAGCCAGTGGGGAAGATCTAAATTCACGCCATAGATTGTGAGATTGAGAGCCCCCAAATAAGTGCTCAGTAAATATGAGAGGGAGGGATTCAGAATCATGGAAATGAAACAGTTTTTCTTTCATTATATGCAGCATTCTCTAGATCCTTTCATTCTGAAGACTCAATTTGCTTCAAGCAAATTGTACTTTTTAAATAGACTTTATTTTTTAGAACAGCTTTAGGTTTATAGAAAAATTGAGCAGACAGTACAGAATATTCCCATATATCTCCCTCAGGCCCTCCATTTCCCTTATTAGTATCAACTTACATTGTTGTTACTAAGTTGTGTCTGACTCTGTGACCCCATGAACTGCAGCATGTCAGGCTTTCCTGCCCTTCACTATCTCCTATAGGGCTTCCCTGTGGCTCAGACTGTAAAGAATCTGCCTGCAATGCAGGAGGCCTGGTTTCAATCCCTGCATTGGGAAGATCCCCTGGAGAAGGGAATGGCTACCCGTGCCAGTGTTCTTACCTGGAAAATTCCATGGACAGAGAAGCCTGGAGGTTTATAGTCCATGGGGTCACAAAGAATCAGACATGACTGAGCGAGTAACACACATACACACACACCCCCTCTTCCAACATCTTACATTTGTGTTGTACATTTGTTCCAATTAATGAGCCAGTCCTGATAAGTTGTTATTAGCTGATATCTATATTTCATTCAGATTTAGTTTTTAACCTAATATTCCTTTTTAAAAATCCAGGATCCCATCCAGGATATCACATAACATTTAGTTGTCATGTCTCCTTAGGCTCCTCTTGAAGTGACAGCTTCTCAACTTGTCTTGTTTTTGATGACTTGGACAGTTTTGAGGAATAATGGCCAAGTATATTGTAGAATGCCCCTCTATTGAACCTTTTCTGATGTCCTTTTCTGATGTGTTTTCATGATTAGACTGGAGTTACAGGCTTTGAGGAAGAAGATCACTGAGGTAAAGTGCCATTTTCATCATATCCCATCAGGGTACACATCAATATGACTTCCCACTGCTGACGTTGACCTTGATCACCTGACTGAGCTAGCGTTAGCTTTCTCTATTTTGAGCGTTACTCTTTCCACTTTCCACTACTGTATACTTTGGAAGGAAGTCACTATGTACAGTCTACACTTAAAGGGGGAGGAATTATGCTAACATTTAGTGTGGAATATCTACATAAAGTATTTGGAATTCTGCATGGGAGATATGTGTTTCCTCCCTCATTTATTAATTAGTTCAGTCATTTATATCAGTAAAGATTCATGGAAACTTATTTTGTACTTTGGGCTCTAATCCAATATGACTTTATTTTCTTGTTCTTATTGTTCCAACTTTAGCCATTGGAAGCCCTTTCTGTTGGCTCCTGTGTCCCTCTGACATACCCCCATCAATGTGTTTAGCAAATTGTATTTTAATAGTGATTTTTATTATTTCTTCCCCAACATCATATCTATCCTCTTATTTCTGGAAGACTGATCAGTTAGATGGAGTGCTAGATTTTCCCTTCTTAACTTTTTAATATTCTTCATCTGTTTTTTTCCTCTATATTCTGGGATAGTTCCTTTGTTTTATTTCCAGCCCATGAATTTTTCAGGTGGCTTTATCATTCAGCCTATTAATTAAAAGCCTTAGGTCAGTAATTATATTCATTCATTCATTCATTTGCTAAGAACCCTTTTTGTATCTCTAGTTGTTTCTTTTTCATTGCAATCTGTTTTACTTTTTGTATTTTACTTTTCTTTTGTGGGACTAGTTTTCCTTCAAGACCTGGCAACTCCTGACTTTCAGTTTATATTTATGAATAAAAAGATTGTTTTGGTTGATATTGATAGCTGGAGTGGATTTTCTTGGCAGCCCTGCGGGTCTGCTTTCCTGTGCTGCTCCTTTGAAGACAAGGAGTGGGGGCAGGTTCAGTGTGAGGCCAAGTTGTAGCAGCAGGGGGCCTTATTTATAGACTGGTGGGGGCAGGGAGTAGTAGGCAGGTGCAGTTCCATGGAGAACTTACTGGAAAGCTACAGGGATAGAACCTGTTTTCTGTTTTCTATTCCCTGACCCCGGGATAGTGCCATTGCTACATTCTCAAGGTTTTATGCCCTCATTAGGGCTACTTAGAGAACAATCTTGGTCTTTCCCAAGCAATTATGTTTCAGATGAGGGGAAAAAGGGGCAGATGGATAGAAAAGACCCTAATTGTCTCCATTCCTACCACTAAATTTTGAAAACACATAATGCTGGGAAGGCATGCTTCCTCAACCCTTTTTCTCAAGGCTGCTTTGGCAAGAGCCATTGTGATAACTTGATCTGTGGTTTCCTGTTCTCTGACCTCTTCCGATTCCATCTGCTTTCAAATGTCTCAAATTTCACAAAAAATTTGGTCTTTGGCACTCTTATGGTTTTTAAAAACTTTTTATTATGGAAATTTCAAAACATATACAAAAGTAGAGGGAATAATACAACAACCCCCCATGTACCTATCTCTCAGTTTCTATATTAATCAACACACTTACAATTTTATTTCAGCTACACAGCCCCACTGTCTTTAGCCACACCCCCAATTATTTGGAAATATATGTCAGGTGGCAGAAGGCAGTGAAACAAAATGGTGAATACATTGTTCAATAAAGTTCTTGGTGAAGATGAAAAAAGTGTCTCTTTTTACTTAAAACCAAAGGAACTTTTTGGCCAACCCAATATAATTTCACCAGTAAATACTTCTGTATGTATCTGTAAAAGATAAGGACTCTTTAAAGAAAGCTATATTACTATTATCACACTAAAGAAATTAACAATAATCCCTTAATAGTATGAAATTGGGGGCTTTCCCCAATTACATCATTTTCTTCTTTTTATTATAGTTAATTTTTAAAAAATCAATGTCTAAACAGGGTCTACACATTGTATATGGTTGCCATTAAGTTTGTTAATTTTCTTGTAATTTATCAAATCTACTTCCTCTTTTTTAAAATATAAATTTATTTATTTTAATTGGAGGCTAATTACTTTACAATATTGTATTGGTTTTGCCATATATCAACATGAATCTGCCGCGGGTGTACACGTGTTCCCCATCCTGAACCCCACTCCCACCTCCCTCCCTGTACCATCCCTCTGGGTCATCCCAGTGCACTAGCCCCAAGCATCCTATTTATTCATTGAAGAAACCAAGTCGTTTTCCTACAGAACTTACTTCATTTTAAATAGTGCTGATTGCCTCCTTGTTGTGTCATTTAACATGATCTTTTGGCCTCTATGTTACTGTGGTGACCCAAGGAAGAAAGAGCAGATAAAAACCAAGGAGGGTCTTGGAATGAAGGAACGGAAAAACCAGACCCTTATTGTCCTTCCCTCCCCCATGTTGTAACTATTAATGGATTTCAGGTCCTCCGGAACAGTAGAACCTGTCTCCCCTCCTACCCCATAGAGAGAAGGTATTTGCCTTACTCTTTCCCCTACCCCTTCATCCAATCAGCAAATGACCCGCAAGACCCCTATCCCACTCCTTGTACCCTGGCTATAAAAGTGGACTAAGGACCCTTGTTCAACATCGGTCCTCCCTTGAGCTGGCCCGCTGTTCTAACAGCATCTCCCATTGTAATAAACTTTATTTCCCTCTCATTCTGTCTCATGTCTAGAAATTCTTTTCCAACCCACGCCTGGACCACAACAGTTACCTGTAAACCGACAGTTAAATCAACAGACATAATTAGATTCAAATTTGATTCTTTTTTGGCAAGACTAGTTCATAGGTAGTGGTATATTTGGGCTTCCCTGGTGGCTCAGATGGTAAAGAATACATCTGCAATGCAGGATATGAGGGTTTGATCCCTGGTTCGGGAAGATCCCCTGGAGAAGGAAACGGCTACTCACTACAGTATTCTTATCTGGAGAATTCTATGGACAGAGAAGCCTGGTGGGTTACAGTCCATGGGGTTGGAAAGAGTCAGACACGACTGAAGCGGCTAAGCATACACACAACATACAGTGGTATATACTTTGTGTTGTTTGGCAAGAGGTGACACATAATGTCTGGTTATTTCTCTTTGGGAAGCATTAAAATTGGTCAGTGGATTCAAGTGCTGCCAGCCTAAACCAACCATTATTAAACTTCCCATCAGCTTATTACATAATGTTTGAGCAGCTATTAATAATGACTGCATATATCTATGATTTGGGGATAACAAAATAGCGATGTTATAAGTTCATTATTTGTTCTTGAACAAGTAATTTATGAGCTTGAATTCTTTTAGAAAAAAAGAACGTTTCCCCTTCAACTATTCAGTTGTTTTTAGATTTACTTAATTAAATGAAAGGCAGGATATGAAAATTTATATGAAATGGATAAAGTTTTCAAAAAACACAATTTATGAAAATTTACTCACAAAGATACAGAGAATTTGAATAAAACCTGAAGATTCTTATGTCTTTTAAAGAAATCGAATCCACAATTTAAAGCCTCCCATAATGAAAGTCCAGGCCCAGGTCACTTCAATGGTGAAATCTTTCAAAATTTAAAGAAGAAATAATGCCAGTCTTATTCAAACTTTTCCAAAGAACAGAAACAGCAGAAACACTCCCAAATTTATTTTATGAGGCCATCATAGACTTAAAATCTTAATCTAACAGGGAAATTACAAGATGAAAATTAAAGTTTAATATCTTCCATGAACATTGACTCCAAAATGCTAGAAAAAAATTGCAAATAGAATCCAGCAATTTGTTAAAAAGGACAATATGTAATGACCAAGTGGAGTTCATTTCAGGAATACAAGATCAGTTTAACATTTCCAAATCAATGTATTTCACCTGCAGGGGAAAAACTACATTATCACTTCGTCAGATGCAGAAGAAACATTTAATGAAATTAAACAATTATAAAATACAGACTCTCAAGAAACTAAGAAGGGAACTTCCTCAGTTTGGTAAAGTCTATCTACAAAAAGTCTACATCATACTTAATGGTTAAATATTGAGATCATGAGACTAGGAAGTCAATTTTAACTGCTTCTTATTCAACTTTGTACTGGGGCTCCAGCCAGTTCATCATCAAACTTTTGGATTTTGCCAATCTGATACGTGAGAAAAGGTATCTTTGTGTAACTTAATTTGCATCTCTTTTATTACCATTGAGGCTGAGCATCTTTTCAAGTTTAAAGCCTATTTGTACTTCTTTTTCTTGAAATGTGAGTTCTTTTCTCTTATCCTATGGAACAGGATGGCCTTTTAGTCATCTATTTTTAAACAGATACTTAAAGGAAATTAAACCTTTATCTGTGATACAAGTTGCAAATATTCCTTACTTGCCATTTGTCTTTTTCCTTGGTTTGTGATTTTTTTTTGGCATGCAATTTTCATTTTATAATTTTATGTGGTCAAATAAAACAATATAGGTTTTTTTCTTGCTTCTGGGTTTTAAATCCTAGTTAGGAAAGTTTTTTTTACATTCCTAATTTATAGAAGAATTCACCTATGATTTCTTCTGGACACTTGTGGGTTAACTTTTTACTTTTAAATTTCTGCTGTATTTGGAATTTGTCAGATCACATTTTATCATTTTCTACATAGCTAACAAGCTACTCCACTACCATTTATTAAAGGTCCATCTTTTCTCCACTGCACTGAGATGCCACCTTTATATGCCAAGTTTCCATATGCAGGTGGGTCCATTTCTGGATACTCTGCTTATGTGCCAATGCGTGCGTGCGTGCATGCTCAATAGTGTCCGACTCTTTGCGACCCTGTGGACTGTAGTTCACCAAGCTCCTCTGTCCATGGGATTCTCCAAGCAAGAATACTGGAATAGGTTGCCATTTCCTACTCCAGGGGATCTTCCTGACCCAGGGATCAAATGCACATCTCTTGGGTCTCCTGCATTTGCAGGAGGATTCTTTACCAACTGCACCACCTGGGAAGCCCCTTATGTGCCAGTGTGTGCATCCTAAGTCACTTCGGTGGTGTCTGACTCTTTGTGACCCTATGGACCATAGTCAGCCAGGCTCCTCTGTCCATGGGATTCTCCAGGTAAGAATACTGGAGTGGATTTCCATGCCCTCCTCCAGGGGATCTTCCTGACCCAGGGATCCAACTTGCATCTCTTATGTCTCCTGCATAGGCAGGTGGGTTCTTTACCACGAACGCCACCTGGGAAGTCCTATGTGCCAATACTCCACCTTAAATTATTAAGGCTTTAAAAAAAATTATTAAGGCTTTATAATGTACTTTTTTATACACTTTATTTTTTTTCAGATGGAAATACAGAAGAATGCTTTATTATTTCAATTGGAGAGATTATCCAAAGGAACACAGAATGTGTATATATATATATACATACATATATCATAAAGAAAAAAATGTTAACTACATCAACATTCAAAAAGTTTGCTGTCATAAAAGACACCATTAAAAAGATTTAAAAACATTTGACACATTTATAATATACAAATGTTCTAAACTACATAAAGAGCCGGAAATCACAGTGTAAAAGACAACAGGCAGCTCGTTAAATAGTAACCTTGTCAAACTTACCTTGAATACTCATTGAAAGAACTGTTGCTGAAGCTGAAGCTCCAATACTTTGGCCACCTGATGCGAAGAGCTGACTCATTAGAAAAGACCTCAAGGCTGGGAGAGATTGAAGGCAGGAGGAGAAGGGGACAAGAGAGGATGAGATGGTTGGATGGCATCACTGACTCAATGGACATGAGTTTGAGCAGTAGATAGTGGAGGACAGAGGATCCTAGCGTGCTGCAGTCCATGGGGTCACAAAGAGTCAGACACGACTTAGTGACTGAATGACAAGAAACTTACCAAGCATAAATACACAGAAGAGAACAGCCTAGCGGTCAAGAAATAGGAAAAGATAATCCACCTCACCAGCAATCACAAAAATTCAAGTTAATACAACCATCTCTGTCATATTTCCACCCAGTCAATTTTCAAAAAATTAAGTCTGAAAATACAAAAATCAAAGCTGACACAAGTGTTACCGGGGAAGAAGGGGTAGAATTAGATTTCTTATACACTGATGGGGGGGATGAAAATTGGTGTAAGCATTTTAAGATCAATTTGACAATATCTAGCAAAGCAGAATTGTATGATCCAGCAATTTCACACCTAGATGCATTTTCCCGTTAACCTATGGCAAAAGCCACAAGGTGACATCTACAAAACTGTTTTGTGCATTTTGTGTTTAATAGACTCCTTTTATAAAGACAGTTTTAGATTTACAAAAGAAAGTGAGAAGATTATATATAGAGTTCCAAAGTTCCCTTACACCCTACACACAGTTTCCCCTCTTATTAGCATCTTACATTAGTATGATACCTTTACTGCAAGTAATCGACCATTCAGTTCAGTTCAGTTCAGTTCAGTTCATTGGCTCAGTTGTGTCCGACTCTTTGCGACCCCATGAATCGCAGCACGCCAGGCCTCCCTGTCCATCACCAACTCCCAGAGTTCACTCACACTCACGTCCATCGAGTCAGTGATGCCATCCAGCCATCTCATCCTCTGTCGTCCCCTTCTCCTCCTGCCCCCAATCCCTCCCAGCATCAGAGTCTTTTCCAATGAGTCAACTCTTGGCATGAGGTGGCCAAAGTACTGGAGTTTCAGCTTCAGTATCATTCCTTCCAAAGAAATCCCAGGGTTGATCTCTTTCAGAATGGACTGGTTGGATCTCCTTGCAGTCCAGGGGACTCTCAAGAGTCTTCTCCAACACCACAGTTCAAAAGCATCAATTCTTCAGCACTCAGCCTTCTTCACAGTCCAACTCTCACATCCATACATGACCACAGGAAAAACCATAGCCTTGACTAGACAGACCTTAGTCGGCAAAGTAATGTCTCTGCTTTTGAATATGCTATCTAGGTTGATCATAGCTTTCCTTCCAAGGAGTAAGCGTCTTTTAATTTCATGGCTGCAGTCACCATCTGCAGTGATTTTGGAGCCCCCCAAAATAAAGTCTGACACTGTTTCCACTCTTTCCCCATCTATTTCCCATGCAGTTACTGATACGTTATTGTTTAACTAAATTGTATACTTCATTCAGATGTCTTTAGTTTTTACCTAATGTCCTTTTTCCATTCCAGGATCCCATCCAGGATATGACATTCATGTTTCCTTAGGCTCCTCTTGGTGTGACAGTTTCTCAGACTTTCCTGGTTTATCAGCTTGATAGTTTCGAGGAGCACTGGTCAGGCATATTGTATAAGAGAATGCCCCTCTATTGGCTCATTTATCTGATGTTTTTCACATGATTAGACTGAGGTTATGCGCTTTGGGGTAGAACAGCACAGAGGTGAAGGGCCATTCTCATCACATTACATAAAGGGCCCGTATCAACATGATTTGTCACTGTTGATGTTGATCACTTGGCTGAGGTAGTGTTTGTCAGATTTATTCACTGTAAAGTTACTCTTTCCCCCCTTCATTTCTTATTTTGTCCTCTTTCAAAAGAAGTTACTATGTGCAACTCACACTAAACAAGTGGGGAGTTAGGCTCTATTTCCTTGAAGTCAGAGTATCTACACAAATTACATGGAATAATGCATGAAAGATTTGTCTCTTCCCCATTTATTTATTTATTCATTTGATCACTTATTTTTTTATCAGCATGAACTCTTGGATATTTATTTTCTGCTTTGGGTTATATAACATTTTGATATCTGAGAGGGCAAGCCCCTATCACTGTCTATCTTTTTCAGGTGTTTGACTACTCTTGCTTGCTTTTCCTTCCTAAAGTGCTTTATAATGAATTCCAGGAAACAAATATCTGGTGTTTTCTTCTGGGGTGGGAGGGGTGCATCCTGCGGCATTTGGGATCTTAGTCCCCTGACCTGGGATGGACCCATGCCTCCTGCATTGGAAATGCAGAGTCTTAACCACTGGACTGCCAGGGAAGTCCCTCCTATGATATTTTTTATGGTGATCATATTAAATATATATACAGTTGACCCTTGAATAATGCAAGGATTGAGGTCACTGAACCTCTGCACAGTTGAAAATTTGTGTATAAATTTCGACTCCCCCCAGACTTAACTACTACAGCCTACTGTTGACTGGGAATCTTATCAATAACATAAACAGTCAACATATGTTTTGTATATTATATTTGTATTCTTATAATAAAGTAAGATATAGAGAAGAAAAATATTATTAAGAAAACCATAAGCAAGAGAAAATACACTAGCAGCACTGTACTGCATTTATTGGTACTGTAAGTTTACATCATCTGTTTATAAGATGAATTGCCTATCAGTACCTACATCAATATTGTGTTATATGCTACAAAACACCAAGATGTTATATGTATTACTAACACTATATATCAAGAAAGAAAAGATAATGTGAAAAAGAAATTCATGTTTATGTACAGGTGTAACAATTCATGCATTGATAGTGAAGAAGTAGTAATATGATTGTTTTATGGTAGCCTAGTATGATCGATCGGAGAAGGCAATGGCACCCCACTCCAGTACTCTTGCCTGGAAAATCCCATGGACGGAGGAGCCTGGTAGGCTGCAGTCGATGGGGTCACTAAGAGTCGAATACGACTGAGCGACTTCCCTTTCACTTTTCACTTTCATGCATTGGAGAAGGAAATGGCAACCCACTCCAGTGTTCTTGCCTGGAGAATCCCAGGGACGGGGGAGCCTGGTGGGCTGCCGTCTATGGCGTCGCACGGGGTCGGACACGACTGAAGCAACTTAGCAGCAGCAGTATGATCGATAGATACAATTGCTTCACAGTAGCCTAGCCTATACACTAATGAATGAGTCATTGTAAAATTTTGTGCACAGAGTGTTACAGTCATACTCATAATACACTATTGGGAAAATTGTTACAGTTTTTAAAAAACTACTTACCTGTGACCATAGGCTGATATGAAGATTCTCCCATGATGAGAAAGAGAGGCATACTGCATAACAATGTAATTCTTTGAGATCAAAGTTATAAAACAGTAAGAAAATAAACATACTATTTTATATTGAATACCACTCACTTTTATGGCTATCTAAGGAAAAGGCTGTCCACTGCTACGGAAGTTTTGCATATAATTCTCTACTTGTGTATTTTTGTGTATTTACTGAAAAAAAAAATCCACCTGTAAAGTGGACCCATGCATTTAAACCTGTGTTGTTTAAGGGCCAACTAAGACTTTGGTGAAGAATATGCCTGCAGTGCAGGAGACCCTGGTTTGATTCTTGGGTCAGGAAGTTCCCCTAGAGAAGGGATAGGCTACCCACACCATTATTCTTGGGCTTCCCTAGTGGCTCAGACAGTAAAGAATCTGCCTGCAATGCAGGAGACCTGGGTTTGATTCTTGGATTGGGAAGATCCCCTGGAGGAAGGCATGGGGAAACACTCTAGTATTCTTGCCTTGAAAATCCCATGGACAGAGGAGCCTGGCAGGCTACAGTCCGTGGGTTGCAAAGAGTTGGACATGACTGAGCAACTTCACTTTTTTTTTTCACTTTTGTCATGTTAGGTCTGCTTAGTCGCTCAGTCATGTATGACTCTTTGTGGCCCTATGTACTGCCTATCTCCAAATATGCTGTTTTCCATCGTTTTAAGGTTACTTTTGGTCCTTTACGAGTTTTTCCTTATATAAGTTTTGAACCTTTCTTGTTAAGTTTATACCTAGCATTGTTATTTATTCTTTAAAAAATTATAATTTCTGTTATATCAATGAAATTTGAGTGTTATTGGATGGAATGTTACATATGTGTTCAGTCTTTCCCATTGGCCCAGAAGTCCCGATGTATTTTTTCCTTGCCCTTTTTTAAAATTGATTTTTTAATTGTGTAAAATATTTTGTTATGTAAAATATACATAATATAATATTTTTTTTATTTTAACCATCTGTAAATGTACAATTCAGAGGCATTAAATATATTCACAATGTTGTATACTCATCACCACTCTCTATACTGAAAACTTTTTTATCATCTCCAACATAAACTGTACCTACTATACAATACCCTTCCCCAGCTGCTGGTACTTTCTATTCTGCCCTTTGTCTCTATAAATTTCCTTATTCTAGGTAAATTGAATCATACGCTATTTGTCCTTCTGTTTCTGAATTACTAAGCAAAATGTTTTCATGATCCATGTATGTTGTCACATATATCAAAATTGCATTCTTTGGCTGAATAATGTCCTCTGATCCATTTCTATCATAAAATATGTTTATCATTCCTTTACCTGGTGAAGAATAGTTCTGGCTTCACTCCAATCCTTACCTGAACTTTTCTAAGAATGCCATCCAACATTGTTGATTCTTAGTAAATATTGAGTGAGTCAGTGTCAGTGTTAAATAAAGAAGTATTGCAACATAAAACAAATAGTCAAGGATGCAGAAGCATCCAAGAAAAAGAGCCTTCTCAAATTAGGAATTTTCCAATATTTAAAATGAATCAGATAATTCAAAAATAAAACAGAATGTCCTTTCTGTTTCTTTTGATTGTTAAGCCCAAGGAAGTTTAATGGGTTTCTTATAAGTGAACCTTGAGTGTAGGAACACGAAGTCTACTACTGGTCACAATCCATAAAAATTCTTCACCTTATAGAACAAAAAGTAGTTATTAATAAAAATACAAAGTAATGGTTAAAAATAGAACAAGAAGAAATGATTAGCAACGTCAAGGTCTGTTACGGAGTGACATGCATGCTTTGGTTTGATTTGTCTCCAGAACTGCTTTTGGTTTGATTAGTAAACATCTAAAAACTATTTAAAAGAAAAGAAAGGGACTTTCCTGGTGGCACAGTGGTTAAGACCCCATTCTTCCACCGCAAGGAACACAGCCTCCATCCCTGGTCAGGAAACAAAAATCCCACATGCCTTGTGGAGTGACCAAAAAAAGCAGAGAAAAAAAAAAAAAGAGAGAGAGAGAGAGAGAGATGAGCTATCTCTTCTTAAATGTACTGTTTTTGTTTTTGTTTGAGGTGGGCAGTGGTTGCTAATTTAAGGATGTGTTGTATCATAGGCAAGCAGCAGGAACACTAAAGTTAGGGGAATTCATAAGTACCACAAAATGTCATGAGAAGATAAATGCAAACCATTTTGGAGTTTTGTGGGGGTTTTTTGTCCTTCACTGTAGACAGTGGTCTCTCATTGTGCTTGATGATGATATTTATTTATTTATTTTTGAGGGGGAAGTTATAGGGGTTGGAGTGTGTTTAGCTGCTTTTAGATGAGTGGATCCGGTGTTTTATATTTGCTCTACACACCAAGTTATGGAATAGGCTGCCAGCTTTCAACATTTACAAGTATTCTAACTAAAAGCTATTTGCTTTTAGATACTTAGATACTAAGTATCTTTTAGATACTTAGATACTAAGTATCTTTTAGATACTTAAGATACTTCAAAAGTGTGTTCTTTAAAAATGATAACAGTGATTGCTTTTCCTTATAAAAGTAATACATGTTCATTTTAAGGAACTGGAGAAATGGAGAAAAGGATAATGAAAACAAATCCATAATATTATTTCCCAGAGATAAGATAATCATGATTACGTTTTCTTGGCATGTGTATAAGGTTATTTTGCGC
Source organism: Ovis canadensis (assembly GCF_042477335.2). NCBI lineage: Eukaryota > Metazoa > Chordata > Mammalia > Artiodactyla > Bovidae > Ovis > Ovis canadensis. The sequence goes on along the minus strand of NC_091727.1, from coordinate 45,035,467 downwards.
TTCCCAGGTGGCGCTAGTGGTAGAGAACTTGACTGCCAATGCAGGAGACATAAGAGACGTGGGTTCTATCCCTGGGTCAGGAAGATCACCTGGAGAAGGAAATGGCAACCTACTCCAGTATTCTTGCCTGGAGAATCCCATGGACAGAAGGAGGTAGGTGGGCTATAGTCCATGGGATTGCAAGAATCAGACACAATTGAAGCGATTTAGCACACATAAGGTTATTTACTGCAGCATTCTTTATAATAGCAGAAGTTTGGAAACAACCCAAGTGAAGTGAAATGAAGTGTTAGTCACTCAGTCTAACTGACTGTAACCAATGAACTGTAGCCTGGCTGGGTCCTCTGTCCATGGGATTTCCCAGGCAAGAATACTGGAGTGGGCAGCCATTCCCTTCTCCAGGGAATCTTCCCAACCCAGGGATCAAACTTGGGGTCCTGCATTGCAGGCAGATTAAGTAAATCATGATGTATTCACACACCCGAATACTATTTAGCTCTAAAAATGCTTCATGTACTGAAATAAAAAATCAACAGAGGTTATTATTAAATGAGAAAAGCAAGGTAAAGAGTAGTGGATGCTTCCTTTTCTGAAAGAGTTAGGAATATATCAAATATATATTGGGTTGGGTATATTAGGAAAAGGAAAATACAGATAAGAAATAAAGGGAGTTCCCTGGTGGTCGAGTGGCTAGGACTCTGTGTTCCCAATGCAGGGGGCCCGGGGTTCAATCACTGGTCGGGGAAATAGATCCCACATGCTACAACAAAGAACAGGAGTAGCCAAAAAAATTTAAAAAATAAATAAATAAATAGAAGTGATTATCTATATGGGATGGGGGAGGAAATAGGGTTAAAAAAATCACACTGTGAGTGAGACTTAATAGCCACACTTTTATTTTAATCTTTGAATCATGTGAATGTACATTGTATTTTTTTAAGTTAAACTAGTATAAGCTGTAAAGCTGAAACAGAGCCTCATATTTGCTGTTCAGCTTGAGGAAGTCCAATAATTTCCTACAGAAAATGCTGGAGAAACTTCATCTTTTTGAATGAATCCCTTTATTTTTTAAATTAATTTTTATTGGAGGATAATTGCTTTATAGTGTGTTGTGTTGGTTTCTGCCATACAACATGAATCAGCCATAGTATAAATAAGTCCCCTCCTTCTTGAACTGAATACATTTATTTTTAACAAAGACTGATATTGGGGTTCAGAACATGCTGTCCCCAAATATGGCACCTTGGTGTATTGAATATTTTAGGCTGAGGGAGTTTGAGAAAGAGCAGAAGCAGGAAGGTCACTCTGACCCACTGCTCCACACCCCCTTTTATGAGCAGATCATAAAAACCTCATGAGAGGTACCCTCCCTATACCCAGAGGAAAGGCGCATCCTTATCTCTGAGACAAAGCGGCCCTGAGAAGAATGCAAACAGGTCTTGCTAAACTTTTCCCAGTTTGCTACATTTACGTCACACTCCTTGCCTTTCGTATTTTTCCACAACCGTCTACTCTTGATCAAACCCAGCATAAAAATTTCCAGGTCTCACTGTTTCTTCCGGTCTTCATTTTGCTATGAAGGTTCCTTGTTGTGTAAAACTTACTTTAAATAAACGTGTACGCTTTTCTCCTGTTAATCTCTCTTTGTCATTTTAACTTTTCAGACCCAGCCTAGGACCTTAAGAAGGTTGAGGAAAATTTCTTCCTCAACTACTCTGGGGGGTTTCTGGTAATCTGAGAAATGGATTACCTGTTCATTTTTAAATGGGGAGGAGTAGAGGTGATTTTGTTTTCTGTAAAGCAGGAGTTAATTGGCTCAGCTTGGTGTTTTGTGATGTCCTAGAGGGGTGGGATGGGGAGTGGGAGGGAGGCTCAAGAGGGAGGGGATATATTTATATGTATAGCTGATTCTCGTTATGTACAGCAGAAACTAACACAACATTGTAAAACAATTATATTCCAATTTAAAAAAAAAGTAAAAATACTACCCCAAAAATGAGAGTATAGATGAAGCTGAGATAGACTCTGTTTGGCCAAATATGGATGAGTGGGATCAGATGGCTAGTATAGTCAGTGCTTAGCTGTCTGAGGGTAGTAATTTAATTTGTAATCTTTCACCCCAAGCCAGGGTTGCTTGAGAACATATTTTATGTGAGAGTATTATATAAATATTGAGTAAAATGTCAGGAAAATGGCATGTGAGTAGCAAGTTTTCTGGAGAGTCTGAAAAGATTTGAAAGAGTCAAGGTATGGAAAATTATATAGAGAGAATTTTTACAGCTAGAGACTCATATCAAAGCAAGACAACATAAAGGCAACCAACCAAATAAAAACTCTGTTAGTATTTGGTCATTTATTGACTGAGAAGTGGCAAAAACAAAACAAAACAAAACAAAAAAGACCCTTATAAAGAAGTGTTCTTAATTTGAGAATAAACTGACCCAGCGAGTGGGTAAAGAAAGAAACCAAGTCCTAAAGAACTGCCTAGAGATGGGAAGCTGCAGGATAAGAAATCAAACGAAACCACAAAGATTCCAATAAATCTGTATCTCTTCTGCTGCCTACATGGATCATGTTGTAAAATAAAAGCTGGTATTTTGGATGAAGAGCTGGAAGAACTGCAGGGTCCCAAACGGATGAAAATCCTGTTTTTCAGTATCGTGGGTTTCACAAGGGGAAAAGCAGAATGGGTACACCTGAAGGAGATTTTTGAAATAGGTTGGGAAGTTGTGGTGGCTGACCTCACAATTTCCTTATAGTTATAAAACTGATTCTACAGCTGCAGTGCTTATAAGTTCTTTCTTAGGCCATATGCTTGTAGTTAACAGGGAATGTCATGTCTGTTGCATCAGTGAGAAAAGACATGAAAATGAGTAGCTGTGTGGAACTGAATAATCTGTAAGTACTGGAGTAAAGGAGTGGTTCTTAAAATGTGAAAATCTTCTCTCAGTGTAATGTTTTGGAAATGAATCCGTGTTGGGTGTATTAGTAGTTTGTTTCTCGCTGTTGCATCCTAGTGCTCCCACAGTTTATCTATTTGTCTGTTGATTAGTACAGAATATTTCTGGCTTTTGGCTGCCATGTTAAGGCTGCTATGAGCATTTGCATATAGTTCTTTGTTTAGACGTATTTTTATTTTTCTTGGGCAAATATCTAGGAGTGGAATCTCTGGGTTGTATGATAGGTTAGACTTAACTTTGTAACAAGTTGCCAAACTGTTTCCCAAAGTGGCTGTACCATTGTGCACACCTGTCAGTTATGTATGAGTGTTCCGGTTGTATGCATCCTTGCCAACACCTCGAACTATCAGGTGTTTGAATTTTAGACTTTCTGGGGGTGGGGTTATGCACAGTGATTTCTTACTGTGGTTTCAATCTACATTTTTTCTGATGACTTATGATTTTTGAGCATCTTTCATTTCATGTCAACTTTTTAAAAATTTGCAAAATCCTAAGCTCAAAGACCCTAGCTTGTACTTGTGGAATCATCTGATGCCCAAAGTCTTAGGACAACAGGGCAACAGCACAGCCATTTCATGTTGGCTATAAATCTCTACAGTTCACCGTGCTCTCATGTTCAGGACTGTACACACGGTTCCCGACATGTGATAGTTTGAATAAACACTGGTTGAGTTATGGTCTAATGAAATGCTTAAAGGCAACAGCCACTATAACTAAGAATAGGAGGGGTTTTTCAGAAGGTGATTTATACTGAATATTTCAGTATCCCTTATTTTGTTAGGCCATGAGGCTCCCAGGGGGAAATAGTTTTTAAGATTATTTAAAAATAAATGTTGAATGACATGAATCCTTAAAGCTAGAAGATGAGAAAAAGACTCCTGTATAAAGAAGTTCTTTAAAAATACAGGGCCTGCTCTCTCATGAACTTAGTTTCAGTTAATGAATCTGAGTCCTCTTTCAGCTAGAGTCAATACTCACTATTTTGAAATTACTCATTACTATTTGGTAGTTTTTTCATGTGATTAGATTAATTAGATTTCACAACATGGTTTGGCAGAAAACTTTCTCTTTCCTTCTCTGAGATAATTAAGTAAAATGAACCTCTTGATTTTCTGGCTGTGACAGCCAAGTATTCATAAAATATTTTCTTCTAATTTTTATGCTGAAAAATTTTCAAACATACAGAAAAATTGAAAGAATGTTGCAGTGACCACTCATATACTTACCGCCTGTATTCTACAATGACCACTTTACTGTACTTGTTTTATCATTTATCTATTAATCTATCACTCAGTTCATCATGTTTTTAAAAAATATTTCAAAATAAATGACAGACACCAGTACATGCATGTGGGCTAAGTTGCTTCAGTCGTGTCCGACTCTGCGACCCCATGGACTGTTGCCTGCCAGACTCCTCTGTCCATGCGCTTCTCCTGGCAAGAATACTGGAGTGCGTTGCTCTGCCCTCCTCCAGGGGATCTTCCCGACCCAGGGATCGAACCTGCCTCTCTTGCATTGGCAGGCGGGTTCTTTACCACTAGCGCCACCTGGGAAGCCCAGACACCAGTACACCTCCTCTTAAAAGCTTATAGATTCTTCTTAAAGGATGGAGTCTGTGGGTATATATGCAGTGCTGCATACATGTGTCTGTTTTCTGGAAATTAGAGATGCTGGTGTGTTTTCTAGAATAAAGGCCTCTAGATATTGGCCTTTAGGACAGTAGCTCTCAGATAGCAACAATTTTGCCCCTCAGGGGCAATTTAGCAATATCTGGAGACATTTTTGGTAGTTATGACTTGGGTGTATTACTGGCATTTAATAGGGTAGAGGCCGGGCATGCTGTTAAACATCCTAAGATGCACAGGATGGCCCCTTGTAACAAAGAATGTTTGTTGTTTGTAGGTTGTTACAACCTAAAATGTCAGTAATGCTGAGGCTGAGAAACCTGTTGTAGGAAATGGTAAACTTATCTTTAGAGATACCCAGAAACAAATTGGAGTATTAAGTTCTTTCAGCACATCGGTAGGAGAGCTCAGTAAAACTAAGGGGAAACAGAGGCTTCAGGGAAAGTTTTTTAACTTTTTGAACAGTCCTTGTTCTGCTTGTGAAATTATTTTACTTAAGTATCTTGTGCTCATCCTTTATTTCTTCTGTTTCTCGTTTTTTTTTTTCCATTTAGATATAAAATAAGAAGTGTTTTCTTGCAAAGGGGTCTGAAATCTGCAGATAACAAGAGATAAAGAACTCAACATCTTCAGGATGACCACTGTCATACACATACACCTCCTAACGAATGAACAAGCCATTTCAGGGGTTAGCGAGGAAAGGGACAAGTCATATCGGAATAGGAATCTAAACGAGACACATGGATTGATCTGTTTTTCTAGTTTTTGTGTATATCATTATTTCCTTAACTCCAATAACATCTCAATTGATATCATCTGAACAGAGTTTGCTCTGAATTTCTCATCTTTACTTTCTATGATATGCACATACTTGAGAAAAAAAATAGAAGGAAAGTAAAGAGTTGAAAGAGAAAGAAAAAATGTAAAATTATACCCAGAAACAATTATCATTGATGGTAATTACCAACACAGAGTTTGCCTCTGAATAATTTAGATGTTCCTTTTCCACATACCCACCAACTTCACCCTCATCTCCCATCATTAGCTGAGTGTCACAACAACTTCTGTGGAGAGAGGGAGTGCAAATCCTCATAATTTCTCCTGCTACTGCAAAAACAGAATAGTGTATCTGAAAATCTCCACTTTATGATTGCACTCCCTCAAGCGTCACAAATGCAGGCCAACTTTCTAGACTGATTTTGGTATCTCCAGGGGCATTTTGTGGTTTTTATATGTTTCTTTTTCCTTGAAATTATTTATTTGCTCATTTTTAATATAGATCAACCATTCAGATAGTAAAAATTCATCAAATGCAGGAGGATATACAGTGCAAAAGAGCCTCCATCCTCCTTATGTCATCACTCAGTGCCCCAAACAACCATTGTTGCCAGCTCTCTCTGCATCAATCCAGACACATCATATGCCTAATCCAATCCCTGGAGAAGGAAATGGCAACCCACACCAGTATTCTTGCCTGGGAAATCCTATGGACAGAGGAGCCTGGAAGGCTACAGTCATGGTGTCGCGAAAGGGTCAGACATGACCTAGTGACTGAGCACACACACACACATACACACACACACAATCATGTACTTAGAGTCTCCCCATTCCTTCTTATGCAAATGCAAGTTTTCTGTACACACTGTCTTCTACCATGCTCTTTATTAAATAAATGAGATATAATATACATTCAGTAAAGGGCACAATTCATGAACTTTCATATAAGTATACAGCTGTGAAACCAATCAAGGTAGAGAATGTTATCAGTACCCCAGAGGTTCCATGGTATCTAATGAAGCCAAGAATCTTCCATCTAAAAGAGATTTCCTCTTCTGAAATTTTGAAGTGGCAGTAAAAAATTTTAATTATATCTAAAACCTTTATTTTACTTTTAATCACATTTTTTTATTGGAGTATAGCTGATTTACAATGTTGTGCTAGTTTCAGGTATCCAGCAAGGTGAATCAATGATACATATACATATATCCACTCTTTTTTAGATTCTTTTCCCATATAAGCCATTGGGCATGATTGCTCAGTTGCTTCAGTTGTGTACAACTCTTTGCAACCCTGTGGACTGTAGCCTGCCAGGCTCCTCCAGGCAAGAATACTAGAATACATTGCCAGGCATTCTCCATGCAAGAATACTGGAATGTATTGACATGGTCTCCTAATAAAAGCCAGTGAAAGTGAAAGTGAAAGTAGTAGTGTCCGACTCTTTGGGACCTCACAAACTGTAGCCCAAGAGGCTCCTCTATCCATGGGATTTCCTAGGCAAGAATACTGGAGTGGCCCTTTTCTTCTCCAGGGGATCTTCCTGACCCAGGGATTGAACCCGGGCCTCCTGCATTGCAGGCAGATTCTTTACCACTGAGCTACCAGGGAAGCCACTACAGAGCATCAGAGTTACTTGTGTTGTACAGTAGGTTCTTATTAGTTATCTATTTCATAGATAGTGGTGTGTATATGTCAATCCCAATCTCCCAATTTATCCCTCCTCCCTGTTCCTTTCCTTCCTGGTAACCAAATGTTTGTTTTCTACATCTGTGACTCTATTTCTGTTTTATGAACAATTTCATTTGTACCATTTTTAAAGATTCCACATATAAGCAATATCATATGGTATCTTTCTCTGACTTACTTTACTCAGTATGACTATCTCTAACTCTATCCATGTTGCTGCAAATAATGTTATTTTCTTCTTTTTTTTTTATAGCTGAGTAATACTCCATTGTATATATGTTTCACAACTTCTTTATCCATTCTGCTGTTGATGGACATTTAGGTTGCTTCCATGTCCTGGCTTTTGTAAATGGTGCTGCCCTGAACACTGGAGTGTCCAGGTATCTTTTTGAATTATAGTTTTCTCTGGATGTAGGCCCAGGAGTTGAATTGCTGGATCGTGTGGTAGCTCTATATTTAGGTTTTTAAAGAACCTCCATTCTCTTCTCTATAGTGGCATTCTCCAATTTACATCCCAACCAACCATGTAGGAGAGTTCCATTTTCTCCATACCCTCTCCAGCATTTATTGTATGTAGATTTTTTGATGATAGCCATTTTGACTGACAAGTGTGAGGTGATACCTCATCATAGTTCTGATTTGCATTTCTCTAATAATTAGTGATGTTGAGCATCTTTTCATATGCTTTTTAGCCATCTGTATGTCTTCTTTGGAGAAGTATTTTTTTTAAGTAACATATTTTCATTTATGCCTTTTCCCTTTTGCCACTCTACTCACAGGTGAATTCCTAGGCGCCTAACACCTATTGTCAATACATTCTTACTTTTTAGAAAAGAATAAACAATAGAACTGAAATCCCACCACTTACTCTGGATTCAAATAGTCTGGAAAATGCTAGCAATTTTGAGAGAGCAGAATACTTTGAAAAGCATTATTCTAATTTTGGCTCGACCACTTCATGGTTTTGTAATTATGGACAGGTTACTCAACTTCCCTTGTGGCTCAGCTGGTAAAGAATCCACCTGCAATGCAGGAGACCTGGGTTTGATCCCTGGGTTGGGAAGATCCCCTGGAGAAGGGAAAGGCTACCACTCCAGTATTCTGACCTGGAAAACTCCATGGACTGTATAGTCCACGGGGTTGCAAAGAGTCGGACACAAGTGAGCGACTTTCATTTTTCACTTTACTCAGTTACTAGGAGACTTAGTTTCATTGTCTGTGTAAGCAATAATATTAACTTGGCAAGGCAGTTGGGAGAATGGAAAATATATTTGGTGCCTGGCATATAGTAGCTGTGATCAGAAGAGAGGGTTGTAGGCTTAAGAGGTGGAGAATTGAAAAGAGTCAGTCTTTGGAACCATAGCAGAGGATTTTTCTTCAGTGATAACCAGTAGAAAATTTATTTCCCTATACTCTAGTATTCTTGCCTAGTGAATCTTGTGGACAGAGGAGCCTGGTGGGCTGCTGTCCATAGGGTCACATAGAGTCGGACACGACTGAAGCAACTTAGCATGCATGCATGCGTTGGAGAAGGAAATGGCAACCCACTCCAGTGTTCCTGCCTGGAGAATCCCAGGGACGGAGGAGCCTGGCGGGCTGCCATCTGTGGGGTCGCACAGAGTCGGACACGACTGAAATGACTTAGCAGCAGCAGCAGCATACAAAGTTTGAGATTCTCTTATATCACCAAAGAATTATGAATATGTTTTGGGAACTTATTAATCTCTTTTTCTGGGGGGACTGCCTGCCTGGAGGTGGCATGATTGTGGTGGTCTAATTAAAAACAGTTTTAGGGTCCATTTGGTTTCCCGGATATCACCTTTTCTCTAAAGTGCCATGGTTTGGAGGTGGCGACATCAAGATAAAGGACTGTTCCTTGGGTTTGGCTAGCTGCCCAGACCAGGCTGACCAGGTTGGCTTCAGTCTTGTGGATCTAGAGCCTGAATTGTGGTTTCCATGGTCACAGCATTGTTTATACTCTGAAGGGGCTTAGCCATGTTTGAAAGAGGCAGAATGCCAATTTATCCATTTTTTGGCATGGAGGATATTCTGTTTCAGTTGCCAGAAGAGTCACGGCTCTTAACCATAGTAACTTCTCGTTGAGGGAATTTGGAGACATGAGTGAGCTGTTATGTAAGAAAGCACTAAGGGTAGAGCCAAGGGGAGGTGTGGCGAGTAAGTTCAAAGACTTGTTCTTCCTGGTTGTGTGTGTTTCTTCTCAGCTAGTGTCAGATAAACATGGCCCACTTTGGGTTTCTGGGCTTCCTTTTCTAGTCTGGAGCCTGACTATGCCCCTTTTGGGGGCCACATTTTCTCCATACAGGTGCAATCTAGATGATTTCGTTTCCGTCCAATGTGTTACAACCACATTCTTTTTTTTTTTTTTTTCTGAGGTTATAATCAGGATACAGAGACAGGTGTGTGTGTGTGTGTGTGTGTTTGGGGGTGAGTGAGAACTCATTTTAAGGAAAAAATATCTAAGATTTGAGTGTGAACATTTATTCAGAAGTAAATCCAGTTTGAAGCGGATATTTCTTAAGAATGTCCACTGCCACTCCACCACTACATTACAGGAGGAAAAGTGTCACGAAGAGTACATTGGAGAATGATAAATAACAAGGGCCACAGGGAACTATATTCAATATCTTGTTCAGTTCAGTTCAGTTGAGTCGCTCAGTCATGTCCGACTCCTTGCGACCCCATGAATCGCAGCACGCCAGGCCTCCCTGTCCATCACCAACTCCCAAACTCATGTCCGTCGAGTCGGTGATACCATCCAGCCATCTCATCCTCTGTCATCCCCTTCTCCTCCTGCCCCCAATCCTTCCCAGCATCAGGGTCTTTACCAATGAGTCAACTCTTTGCATCAGGTGGCCAAAGTATTGGGGTTTCAGCTTCAGCATCAGTCCTTCCAATGAACACTCAGGACTTATCTCCTTTAGGATGGACTGGTTGGATCTCCTTGCAGTCCAAGGGACTCTCAAGAGTCTTCTCCAACACCACAGTTCAAAAGCATCAATTCTTCAGCGCTCAGCTTTCTTCACAGTCCAACTCTCACATCCATACATGACCACTGGAAAAACCATAACCTTGACTAGACAGACCTTTGTTGGCAAAGTAATGTCTCTGCTTTTGAATATGCTATCTAGGTTGGTCATAACTTTCCTTCCAAGGAGTAAGTGTCTTTTAATTTCATGGCTGCAATCACCATCTGCAGTGATTTTGGAGCCCAAAATTAAGTCTGACACTGTTTCCACTGTTTCCCCATCTATTTCCCATGAAGTGAGGGGACCAGATGCCATGATCTTCGTTTTCTGAATGTTGAGCTTTAAGCCAACTTTTTCACTCTCCTCTTTCACTTTCATCAAGAGGCGTTTTAGTTCCTCTTCACTTTCTGCCATAAGGGTGGTGTTATCTGCATATCTGAGGTTATTGCTATTTCTCCTGGCAATCTTGATTCCAGCCTGTGCTTCTTCCAGCCCAGCGTTTCTCATGATGTACTCTGCATAGAAGTGAAATAAGCAGGGTGACAATATACAGCCTTGACATACTCCTTTTCCTATTTGGAACCAGTCTGTTGTTCCATGTCCAGTTCTAAGTGTTGCTTCCTGACCTGCATATAGATTTCTCAAGAGGCAGGTCAGATGGTCTGGTATTCCCATCTCTTTCAGAATTTTCCACAGTTTATTGTGATGTAGTTGCTTGTAATTTTAGTATCTGACTGCCATGGACCAAAAGTTTGTGCCCCCTCCCCCCATTAATATACTGAAATCCTAACTTGCAGTGTGATTAGAAGGTGAGGCTTTGGGGAGGTAATTAAGTCAGAATCCTCACAAATGGAGTTAGTACCCTTATAAAAAATCACAAGAGCAATATTCCATTGTATACATGTACCACATCTTTATCCATTCATCTGTTGATGGACAATATCTAGGTTGCTTCTATGTCCTGGCTATTGTAAATAGTGCTGCTATGAACATTGGGGTACATGAGTCTCTTTGAATTATGGTTTTCTCAGGGTATATGCCCAGTAGTGGGATTGCTGGGTAGTTTTATTTTTAGTTTTTTTAAGGCCCTCCATACTGTTCTCCATAGTGGCTGTATCAATTTACATTCCCACCAACAGTGTAGGAAGCTGGTTCCTTTTCCCCTATACCCTCTCCAGCATTGATTTAACGCATATATATGGAATCTACAAGAATGGTACAGATGAAACTATTTCCAGGGCAGAAATAGAGGTAGAGACATAGAGAATGGACTTGTGGATACAGGAGTGAAGGGGAGGCAGGGACGAATTGGGAGAGGGGGATTGATATGTATACACCACCACACGTGTAAAATAGCTAGTGGGAACATGCTGTAGAGCACAGGAAGCTTAGCTTGGTGCTCTGTGATGGCCGAGAGGGGTGGGGTGAGGGCAGGGGGTGAGAGGGAGATTCAGGAGGGAGGGGATATATGTATACATATGGCTGATTTACTTCACTGTAAAGGAGAAACTAACACAACATTGTAAGGCCATTATACTCCAACTTAAAAAAGAAAAAGAAACCAAAAATGCAGGAGAGCTTGCTTTCCCTCCCTCTGCTCTGTGCCAGATGAGGATACAACAAGAAAACAGCCAACCAGGAAGTGGGCTCTAACCACACACCGGATCTGCCTGCACCTTGATCTTGCCTCCGGAACCGTGAGAAAGAAATGTTTGTTGTCTAAGCCACCCACTCCATGATACCTTTAAAAATATATATATATATATATATATATATATATATATATATATATATATATATATATCAGCCTGAACTAAGACACTGACTTTTGCAGATTTTACAGAAATGTCTGAGTGTGTGAATACATAGCTTGGACTCCTCCCTGGGGCCTTGCAAGGTGCCATGCAGTGAGGGGCCTAGAAGCTTCACAGGGAAACCACATGTACCAGGTTAGTGGAGTACCAACTGTGCCAAGCCTTTCCTCCTGCAGGTGATTGTCTCCTTACATTTCCCTGTGGACTGTTTTCCTTTCTTTTTTAAAAAAATCTTAAAAAAATTTTTTTATTGCAAGATAATTGCTTTACAATATTGTGCTGGTTTCTGCCATATATCAATGTGAATCAGCCACAGGTATACATATGTCCCTTCCCTCTTGAGTCTCCCTCCCACCTCCCACCCCATCCTCCCTGTGGATTTTGCTACTTCTCTCTCACAAGTTCCCACATGAGCTTTGCAGAGGAAGCCAAATATGTTAAAGGACTAAATAATGGGTATTTTAAAACCATATTTTAACCAGTCCAATAATGATTTAATTTCTTTAATATTATACCTTTGGAATGTTGCAGGGAGGAGAGTTGGATGAGGATAGAGGCTCACTAAAAGAGGCATAAAAGATTACAGGTGCTGTGCTAAGACATCACTGTCTCTACGCAAGGGCTTGTAGCTTTAAGAGCTGCCCGATGGGTTTAAGTAGCACCAAGAGTTTGGGATTAGCTATTAGGAAAAATAATTTTATTTTGAGTAGGGCATAGACTATTCAAGCAATTATGGATCTCTCTTTCTTGCAGCCCTTAGTGGATCATCAAATTCTCAGCTCTTAAAGCCACAAGCCCTTTCTTAGAGGCAGTGCTGCCTTAGCACAGCATTTTTAATCTTTTATGCCACTTTTAGTGAGCCTTTATCCTCATCTGCCTCATCTTTCTGAGATAATTTAGGCACAGGTATATTTGAAGTGAAGAGACTAAGCAAAATCACTGCTCAGGATTCCTTCCAGTGGAAAGCACGTTCAGTATGTGTTTGCCTTGTTTAAAGCAAATCCAATATTCTAAATTCAGTTTTTTTAAAAAGTGGGGGGTGGTGGTGGTAGGGGAATAGGGGAAGAAAGGACTTTTTCATGTCATAAAGAACTCCTTACAAGTTTAGTTTACAGGACAAGCTGTCTTTTAGTATATTTAATCTAGGGATCAGTAAACTAGGACCCGGTACCAAATCTAGCCTCATGCCTATGATTTTTTTAACAGCAGAAATATATTTTCTCATGGTTCTGGAGGCTAGAAATCCCAGATCAAGGCATCAGCAGAGTTGGTTCCTTCTGAGACCTCTCTCCTTGGCTTGTAGATGGCTGTCTTCTACCTGTGTCTTCACATGTTGACCTCTGTCTGATTGTCTGTTTTCCTAAATAAAGTTTTATTGGAACACAGCCACACCACCTATTTATTTACGTATTGTCTGTGGCTGCTTTTGCACAACAACAGCAGAGCTGGAGAGTTGCCACAGAGACCATACGGCCCACAAAGCCTTAAACATTTGCTATCTGGCTCTTTTACAAATAAAGCTTGCTGACTCTTGGTTTATATTATGATGAGGTTGACCAAAATTCAATCACGCACATAGTGCAGTTTGTCCTTACTCATTTGTTCTGTCCATGAGGAATTTAATTGGGGTACATTTTATAGGTTGAGGATTAAAATTTCACAGTAGTGAAAAACCTAAATAAATAGACCTCCTCTCACAACATCTGTTCTTTTTCTAGTTATGGTAGCTAAATGTAGCACTGACTACATAATCTAAACAAATTATTTCATGTTAAATCAGATTATGTGGACATATAACCATGTTGGGATTCTGTGATTGACTTTAGAAAGGAAGTACTCAGATGCCATCATAAATGAAGAAAATGGTTTAGATTATGGCATTGCAGACATGGTAAACTGCTTGAAACCAGAAGTTGATTTGACACTAGACTATATTACCTATTGTTTCATTTTCTGTTTTACTATAATATACGACCTTTATTTTTTGATCTCTCTTTGTCAACTTTTTAATCTTGCATTCTGATATGCTCCATGCTATTAACCTGAATGGAATATTCAACTGGCCCTTGAATTCTTTCTGTAAAACTTTAAGTTTTCAAAATTCTGCATCTTACAACAGTTTATGATTTTTTTTTGAGTTTAGATTTTTTCCTTCTAAGTAGGAAAATGTATTTTGGATCCTGTGTGTGACTTCTTGTATGAGCTGATGTCCTTTGATAATGTTATAGACTGAATTGTATCCTCCTACGTCTCTCCCCTCGCAGGCAAGAAAAAAGATGTCTTGGAAGCCCTAACCTCCAATACCTTAGGATGTGACCTGATTTGGAAATAAGGTTATTGTAGATGTATTAGTTAATATGAGGAGGGCATAGTCATCCTTGAGTTGCGTGGACCCCTAACCCAACATGAGTGGTGTCCTTAAAGGAAGACGGGCATGTGAAGAGAGGGAGACACAGGGAGAGTGCCATGTGATGACAAAGACAGAGACTGGAGTGGGAGGCCAGAGACTGCTGGCAAACCGGCAGAAGCTAGAAGAAGCAAGGAAGGTCTCCCATAGGTTCTAGAGAGAGCATGGCCCCACCAACACCCCAATTTCAGACTTATAAGCTCCAGAACTGTGAGGCTATAAATTTTTGTTGTTTTAAGCCATGCAGTACTTTGTTCTGGCAGCCCTAGAAAATTCTTAACAATAAATAAAGATCGAATTTTGTGAGACTGACTCCCTAAGGGCTATGAGAAAACAACCGTGAAACTCCTATATGACACAACTTGTTAATATTTTCCGTTGCTTACTACAAGGGCTTCCCTGATGGCTCAGCAGGTAAAGAGTCTGCCTGTGATGCAGGAGACACAAGAGACAGTGGTTTGATCCTTGGATCAGGAAGATCCCCTCCAGAAGGAAATGGCAATGCACTCCAGTATTCTTGCCTGGAAAACTCCACGGACAGAGAAGCCTGGCAGCCTGCAATCCAAAGGTCACAAAGAATTGGACACAACTGAGCAACTAAGCGCACAATTGCTTACTACATCATGCAAGTTTTGAATATTTTCCATTGGTTACAAATTCACTTTCACTGAGAGAGTCTAACAAGTTCCTTGTTGAGTTGAATTTTCTTGCCTTTTTTCCCCCCTCCTCCTGCCTTTCCCTCTGTGAGAGAGGAGTCTTCCTGAGAATTGAGGAGAACGACAAAAGCCATGACTCAGATTACCCCTCCCCAGTTCCTGATATGTGGGGAATTTCCGTAACTCTCTAGGGTGGACAGGTGCAGTCTTGAAAGCCCACCTAGAGGCCTGGATGTCATCTCGGAGAAGTATTGGGGGAAAGAAGGGGCTCTATATTTGGGTCCCTGATAAGAAGCTACAGTCCTGACAAGGCCTGAGGGCTGCCCTCCATCTCAGAATGTGAGTGCACTTCCACAGCTGGATGTCAGAACAGTAACAAGTGGAGCCAAGCCACCAATAATTTTTTTTCCACTCTGCTTCAATCAAGATTTAAACACAGAGTTCATGTAATCCACTGTAGGAAAATTTCTCCTTCTGCTCCCCTCTCTTCCACCTAGCTAAGGTAAAGATAGTAAATCTTATCTGCTTGATAAGAAAACTAACTCTTTGCTCTGTTATTACATACATGGTTAGCCTGACAAGTTAAGTAAAGAAATCAGTGTTTAAGGTCCTTGACAACAGTATAAGGCATTGTTTTTAAAAATCTTTTTATTTTGTATTGGGGTATAGCTGATTAACAATGTTGTGATACAGAAACCAACACAATACTATAAAGCAATTATCCTTCAAGTAACAATAAATAAATTTTAAAAAAGAAAAAAATGTTGTGATAGTTTCAGGTGATCAGCAAAGGGACTCAGCCATACATATACATGTATCCGTTCTCCCCCAAACTCCCTGTAAGGCATCATTTGAGTGACCCTCTTTATAATAGAGAAGGGTGGTAATTGCAGAGATTTATGGATCCAATGATTTACAGTTGACTTAGCAAAACTAAATCACATTAGTAATATTTAATGATGAATTGTCTATTTTATTTACTGGAGAATCTGTAATGTTTCCAGAAGTGTTTGTTTGTGAAAAAGCCCACATTGTACATTTGTATAGTGTGAGGTAGGGGAGCAAGGTTAATTTAGTTTTCCATATAGATGTCCAGTTACTCCACCACCATTTATTGAGAGGGCTTGTTTTCGCCATTGGATTGCTTTTGTGCCTTTGTTGAAAATCATTTGACTGTGTATGTCTTACACCTTTCAGTCATGTAACACTTTGTAGTTTTCAAAGCTCTTTCATGTTCATTTCGTTCATCCAACAAATTTGTGAGGTAGGCAGGGCAGGTATTGTTAACCACATTTCACATATATGCAGAGAGGTTAAGTGGCTTGTTTAAACTCACATAGCCATAAGTGGCAGACTGGATAAGAAATGGCCTCTGAGTTACAAATGAATTTAATGGCCTCTGAGTTACAAATGAATTTGTTTACAAAACAGAATTAGACTCACTGATACAGAAAAAAAAATTTATGGTTATTAAAGGGGAAAGGGGTGAGGGATAAATTAGGAGTTTGAGATTAACAGACACACTACTATATATAAAATAGAGGAACAACCAAGACCCACTGTGTAGCACAGGTAACTTAGCCAATATCTTATAATAACTTATAATGGAAAAGAATATGAAAAAGTATATATAATATATATTATATATATATTAGTATTTGATTTACTCATTATTTATTTCATTGCCTTCTAGCAGATAAGCAATAGAAAGCACCAAAGAGAGAACAACTTATAACAAATATAGGTTAGCAAGCTGTCCTTGCACGTGTGTGCGTGTATGTGTGTGTGTGAGAGAGAGAGAAAGGGAGAGAGAAGTGGGAAAGACCATCTGTGCTGGAGGTGGTTAGAGGTGACTCTGGATGTCCACTCAGGTCTACCCACGCTGTTGAGGGGTGTGGCGGGCACATTCTGTCTCCTAGTTGGAAGCCTTTCAGAGGCAGGGCTGTGCCCTTCAGTTCTTGGTGTCTTCCATGTCTGACACAGTGGGTGCCTGACTATTATTTGCCCTGCATACTCAAGGATGTGGCCCCGGCTTTGGGCTCACACAGACCTTGCCACCTACATTGTTCAGTTCTGAACAATTTAGCTTCTTGCCTCATTTTCCTCATCTGAAAAATGGAGAAACAATGCTTATGTCAGCTTAAATGGGATAACATTGTTGAGAGACAAATTTCCATAGGTCTCTTGCATATCTGCTGGGTTTGTGAGCAGAGGCGCGGATCATGAAAAGAGAACTTTGGTTCTGGACCATGCAGCTTTAGAAACTGGAGATACTGTCTCTGGAGTATCTGGAGATACTGCCCTCTGGAGCAGAGGGCAGGCAGACTGCTTGCTGTCATGTATAAATAAGGACAATGTCTCTGTCCAGGGCAAAGGTCCGGCAGACTTAATGCCCATTATAAAAGATTTGGGTCCCTTAAGCTTGGGGTTCCCCTCCTGGAATGCAATCCACTATGTCTGTGCAGGCTTCACCTGGCCTTCGCCACCTCACCTTTGGGCAACTGGACCTTGGGAAACCAGGCAAATGATGATAGGGTCTACTGCTTCTGTTGGGAGTAGTAAGCTATGCTTTGTCTCCGATCCTGTCTTCTGCAGCATCCATCAAAGTGTGGCAGCCTAACTTATTAGCTTGCAAGGAGGGTATAACCTCAAGCCCTTCATAGTTCTTGAGAAATGTATGTAAATCACATAATGCAGTTATTGACATGTACACAGCAGGTTCTCACTAAGTGGTAACTAAATGCACAGTAATGGCTGATGGTGAACTGTCAGAAAAAAAGCCATCAACTGGTAACTTTTTTTACTATACTCTTCCAGAAATAAAATATGGAGAAACCTCAGAATGCCTCAGTTCAGTTCAGTTCAGTCGCTCAGTCGTGTCCAACTCTTTGCAACCCTATGAATCGCAGCCTGCCAGGCCTCCCTGTCCATCACCAACTCCCAGAGTTCACTCAGATTCATGTCCATCGAGTCAGTGATGCCATCCAGCCATCTCATCCTCTGTTGTCCCCTTCTCCTCCTGCCCCCAACCCCTCCCAGCATCAAAGTCTTTTCCAATGAGTCAACTTTTCACATGAGGTGGCTAAAGTACTGGAGTTTCAGCTTTAGCATCATTCCTTCCAAAGAATACATAGGGACAGCCATGTCAAGGAGCTCTGGCTCACTGGGAAGGGGAAGCAAGTTAATTAAAGGCCAGAAACTCAGCTTCTCAGGCCCCAGTAACACTTTGTCCCTCTGACTGTGTTTTCTGACTTCCAGGGATTCGGAAGGAAATAAGGGAATGTGTGGGAGACAAGTGCTTTAGTGTAAGACAAGGGACCTAGTGTAGGAAAGATTTTTAGAAGCTGAACATACCTGATAGAAGGATGCCTGGGAAGGTTGGGCTGAAACCCAGGCTCCAACATCAATGTCTAGACTGAAGCTACACTGGATCAGCCAGCATGGATCCTGCCCTGAAGAAGAATCACTCCCAGGTTCCATCAGGAGAGTGCTCAGGGGTCACTCCCATCTCTCTGATGAGTCCTACCCATGGGTGGTGCTAGTGGTAAAGAACCCGCCTGCCAGTGCAAGAGACGTGAGACGTGGGTTCGATCCCTGAGTTGGAAGATCCCCTGGAGGAGGGCATGACAACCCACTCCAGTATTCTTGCCTGGAGAATCCCATGGACAGAGGAGCCTAGCAGGTCCATAGTGTCACAAAGAGTCAGACATAACTGAGCGACTAAGCATAGCACAGCACAGCATGGACCACAGAACTTCTCTCCTGAGGAGGGCTGCCTCGGTATTCCCTTTCAGGACCTTTGTGTCTTGTAGGGTTGATAAATAGACTAGAATGTGAAGTCCATAAGGGCATGGGTTTCTCTTTTTTTACATAAATGGAAAATTTTAATTTTTTTCCCATTTTTTATTGAGCTTGGTGGGCTGCAGTCCATGGGGTTGCTAAGAGTCGGACACGACTGAGCGACTTCACTTTCACTTTCCACTTTCATGCATTGGAGAAGGAAATGGCAACCCACTCCAGCGTTCTTGCCTGGAGAATCCCAGGGACGGGGGAGCCTGGAGGGCTGCCGTCTTTGGGGTCACACAGAGTCGGACACGACTGAAGCAACTTAGCAACTTAGCAACAGCAATTGGGATATAATTGACATATAACATTATGTTAGTTTAAGATGTACAACATAATAATTTAACATTTGTATATATTGTGAAACGATCATCACAGTAAGTTAACATCCATTAATTTCTGTAGTTATTTTTTCTTATGATGAGAAATTTTAAGATTTACTCTCTTAGCTTTTGAGCATACAATACAGTATTGTTAACGATAGTTAGCATGCTGTACATTATGTCCCCAGATCTTATTTTTCTTATAACTGGAAGTTTGTACCTTTTGACCACCTTCATCCATTTCTCCCTACTCTCAATTTCCAGGCCTCTGGCAACCACCAATCTGATCTGTTTCTATGAATTTAAGTTTTTTAGATTCCACATAGGAGATCATGCAGTAATGTGTTTGTCTTTCTTCATCTAACTTATTTCGCTTAGCATAATGTCCTCAAGGTCCATACATGTTGCAAATGGCAGGCTGTCCTTTCTCCTGCCTGAATGATATTCCATTGTTTATATTTCCATCACTCGAGGAGGTGGGTTGAAGAGGGTATTCCTGTGATTTATCTCAAAGAACATACTGCCTATGTTTTCCATTGTGTATCTATATCACATTTTCTTTACCTATTGATGGGCACCTAGGTTTTTTCCGTATCTTGTCTATCATAAATAATGCTGTAGTGAATATAAGGATGCATCTGTTTCTTCAATTTCATTTCCTTCTCACATATACTCAGAAGTGGAATTTCTGGATAATATGGTAGTTTTTTATTTTTTTGAAGAAACTCCATACTATTTCTCATAATGGCTCTACCAATTTACATTCCTATCAACAGTAGACCAGGGTTTTCTTTTTATCACATTCTTGCCAATAATTATGTCTTGTCTTTTTGATGACAGCCATTCTAACAGATGTTAAGTTGTAATCTCCTTGTGGTTTTGATTTGCATTTCCCTGGTGGTTAGTGACGGTGGGCACTTTTTCAGGTACCTGTTTTCCATTTGCATACCTTCTGTGGAAAAATATCTGTTCATGTCCTCTTCCCATTTTCTTTTTTTTCCTTTGGCTGTGCCATGCAGCATGTGGGATCTTAGTTCCCTGTCCAGAAATTGAAACTGTGCCCCCTGTATTGGGAGCTTGGTGTTCCAACCACTGAATTGCCAGGGAAATCCTACCTCTGTCCATTTTTTAAACAAAAAAAATTTTTTGTTGTTATTGAGTTATTTATGTTCTTCATATATTTTGGATATTAATCTCTCATCAGATATATGATTTGCATCTATTTTCTCCCATTCCAGAGGGTCCCTCTCATTTTGCTGATGGTTTTCTTTGCTGAGCAGAAACTTCTTAGTGTGGTGAGCCTCACTTATCTATTTTAGATTTTCTGTCTATTTAGAAAAAAAATTTTTTTGGAGTATAGTTGTTTTCAATGTTGTGTTAATATCTTCTGTACAGCAAAGTGAATCTGCTATACACATACATATATCCTCTCTTTTATATATTTCTTTCCCACTTCGGTCACCACAGAGTACTGAATAGAGTTCCCTGTGCTATATAGTATGTTCTCATTAGTTGTCTATTTTTTAAACTAATTTTATTTATTTATTTAGAGCTGTACTGGATCTTTGTTGCTGCGTGGGCTTTTCTCTAGTTGCAGCGAGTGGGAACTACTCCTCATTGTGGTCCATGAGCTTCTCATTGTGGTGGCTTCTCTTGTTGTGGATCACAGGCTTTAGGTGCCAGGCTCAGTAGTTGCTACTCACAGGCTCTAGAGCGAGGGTTCAGTAATTGTGGAACACGGGCTTAGTTTCTACACAGCATGTGGGATCTTCCTGGACCAGGGATTGAACCCATGTCCTCTGCAGTGGTAGGTGGATTCTTAGCCACTGTACTACCAGGGAAGTCCCTCTATCTTATACGTAATAATGTATGTATGTCAATCCCAATCTCCCAGTTCAACCCACCCTCCCTCTGCCCCTTGATGTCTGTAAGTTTATTATAGAAACAGTAAGCAATGGCAAGGAAGTATTGGGTAAGGAGTCTCTACTTGTGTTCTAGCTCCACTTCTACCCTTTACCTGTGCAATAACCCCCGTTTCCTAACTTCCTCAACGCTTTCTTTGCCAGCTGCCTCTCCTAACCTACTTCCTACTTTTTTAACCTCTTGTTCTGCAAAGAGACTTCAGGCAACCCACAGGGGTCTTGGAAAACACTTCCCCATATTCTCAAAAAGTCTTTAATTAAGCTTTTTTCTTGCCAAGAACGATAGTTTTAAAGAGCAGATATCCCAGTGAAAGGAGAAGTGATGCTTGAACTTCCCACTTGGACCTGGATGACTTGACACCCTCATCCTGAGACTTAGAGTGGGTGGTGGTAGAGGGAGAAGACAGCAGGAATGATGTGGAAGAGGAAGTCGTGTCTCAATTCACATCTCTCCACTGGCTGCCCTGCCATTGAGATTAAAA
Source organism: Ovis canadensis (assembly GCF_042477335.2). Classification (NCBI taxonomy): domain Eukaryota; kingdom Metazoa; phylum Chordata; class Mammalia; order Artiodactyla; family Bovidae; genus Ovis; species Ovis canadensis. Next base: position 45,013,985 of record NC_091727.1, on the reverse strand, counting down.
GCCAGAGTCCTTATTATGACCCACAAGGGCCTCCACACTGATACCCCTGTCACCCCTTTGCTCTCCTCTGCTGATTTTTCTTTTGTTCATTTTGTTCTCACAACACTGACTCCAAATTGCTCCTTGAAAGTGCCTGCTTCTTGTGCAGGGCCTTTGCACTGGCTTTTTCTTCTGTTAGGAATACCCTTTTCCCAATAGCTGCATGGTTTGACACTTCATCTCTTTCTGCTCTTTGGTAAAATGTCACCCCCTCAGGGAACACTTTTGTGACTACCTTATTTAAAATTCCAACCTCCTCCCTCTCCCCTGTGACACTCCCTATCCCCCTTCCCTGGTTTATCTTCTTTATAGCATTTTTCATGATGTTAAATATTTTATGTATTTGCTTATTGTATCTTTTTCCCACTAGAATATGAAGTCCATGAGGGCATGGGTTTTCTGACTCTTCTGTTTATTGCTATATCCTCAGAGTTTAGAACAGTACCTGGCACGTAGTAGGTGCTTATCTGTGGAACAAATGAATTAGTAAAAGAGTGAATAGCCTTCACATCCATTTCCTTAACTATAAGATCTGTGTAAATGACCACATGTATGTTCATGAGTGTGGTGGAGACCCCAAGAAGCAGGTCATGTTCAACCCCAAATTAATGGAGTGTGGGAAAGCTGAGAAACCCATAAATTATCCAAGGTATTACAGATTTATAGGAGGAGTAATAGGGCAGAAGACTAGAGAGCACGTTTAAAGTCAGTCTTTAAACTGTTTGGGCAAGTTATTTAACTCCCTGGGCTCCAGTCGTGTCATTTTTAAAATGTGAAGTTCAGAATAAAGAATCAGAGAAAAAGTATATAGCGTGTTATGGTTAAAACATTTTTTTCCACATGTATTATCTCTGAATCCTGTGAGGCAGCCAGGGCAGGTAGATAGATGTGAGAGAACACAAAACATTTTTATAGTTTTAATTGAAATCCCTCTCTGGACCCTAAGGAGGGGGGATCCCATAAACGGAGGATCCTTTGCTGAATAGATGATGGGGGACAAGTTTGGACTATTGAGAGGGTTAACCTTCTTTAGTAAGAATCAGCTGAACACAACTTTCTATTTATTTTTGTGTGTGTATGGGATGATGTATATTCACTGAATTTATTATGATATTCATTTCATGATGTATGTAAGTCAAATCATTATGCTGTACACCTTAAACTTATACAGTGCTGTATGTCAATTATATCTCAATAAAACTGGAAGAAGAGAAAAAAGAAAAAGAATCAGCTGAGATATTAAGGATGGGGCAAGAACCTGGAGCAAAAGGCTGGAGAAACAGAAGAAAGGAGATGATAGAACCCTGCTGGGGGTGGTCAGGATGGGGTGATCTTGCGGTGAGGTGAACAGTGGGGCATGGAAGCAAGGCATAGCAAGATGGATTTGCTTTGCTGGGCATGATGTAATCCCTTCCTACATCTACCTCAGGAAATCCAAGTCACTTCCAAATGCTTTAGCCCAACTGAATTATCAGGAGAACAGAAATTGGTGTGGAACTCATGTGGAGGTTGCCAGAAAGGTGACAACCAACATTTTGGCCACATGATGGCAAAAGGAGAGCTCAGGTCCACTGGAGCAGGGCTGTGGTTCAGAAAGGATGACTACCATGGGCAGACCCTCCAATTCTTGTACTGACTTTTGAAGATATGATACTACCAGTTTCCCCCTAAATGTTGTATAAAGTAAACATACAAACTAAAGATCATGGCATCTGATCCCATCACTTCATGGCAAATAGATGGGGAAACAGTGGAAACAGTGACAGACTTTATTTTGGGGGGCTCCAAAATCACTGCAGATGGTGAGTACAGCCGTGAAATTAAAAGATGCTTGCTCCTTGGAAGGAAAGTTATGACCAACCTAGACAGCATATTAAAAAGCAGAGACATTAATTTACCAACAAAGGTCCTTCTAGTCAAGACTATGGTTTTTCCAGTAGTCATGTATGGATGTGAGAGTTGGACTATAAAGAAAGCTGAGCACCGAAGAACTGATGCTTTTGAACTGTGGTGTTGAAGAAGACTCTTGAGAGTCCCTTGGACTGCAAGGAGATCCAACCAGTCCATCCTAAAGGAAATCAGTCTTGAATATTCACTGGAAGGACTGATGCTGAAACTGAAACTCCAATACTTTGGCCACCTGATTTGAAGCACTGACTCATTTGAAAAGACCCTGATGCTGGGGAAGATTGAAGGTGTGAGGAGAAGGGGACAACAGAGGATGAGATGGTTGGATGGCATCTCTGACTCAATGGACATAAGTTTGAGTAAGCTCCAGGAGTTAGTGATGGACAGTTAGTTAGTGATGGCATGCTGCAGTCCATGGGGTCGCAAAGAGTCCGACACGACTGAATGACTGAACTGACTGACAAACCGAATGTTGGTGTCCTCTCCAAGCTCACATGCTGCAACTTAACCCCTAAGATGATGATATTAGGAGGTGGGGCTTTTGGGAAGTGATTAGGTCATAAGGCTGAAGCCCTCATGAATGGGATTAGTGCCCTTATAAAGAGACCCCAGGGAGTTTTCCAGACCCATCCATCATGTGAGGACACAGAAAGAAGATGGCTGCATATAAATCAGGAAGTGGGTTTTCATCAGACACTGAATCTGCTCGGCACCTTGATCTTGGACTTCCCAGCCTCTGAAAGTGTGAGAAATAAATTTCTGTTATTTATAAGCCACGCAGTCTATGGTATTCTGTGACAGCAGCCCAAACAGACTAAGGCAGGGTCTTACTTGTTATTTTAATCTCTCATCAGTTTATTATGATGAGGCACTCTACTGCCTTGAGCTCGGTAATTGCTTTAAGCAGTAGAGCCTTCCTTGGCCTGATAAAATAGTCATCATGTTAAGAGTCATTAGGGTTGGAATCAAAGAAATTTAGAGCCTTTGCTTAACACTTTGACTTTGTAATTAAGTTTTTGATTTTGCACACTTAGGTAAATGGAAAAGCACTTTGAACTTACTTTTGGATAATTAGCACAAAGAGAAAATGGTTTTGCAAGTCACAATGTGGCATGGTTCAAACTGAGCAAATGAGAACAAAAATCAACACTTTGATATTCATACAAACCTTCTGCCACAAAGAATTTTCATTTAATTTTGTGATAAATCTGGGAAATTATGTGATATGATTATTCATAAAACTGTTAATCAAACACATATACTTTGTAGCATCTTATACATAGCATTGGAATATTTTAGGAAAATATATTATCTGAATTTTAAAACATTACTCCGTTGCAACTACTTATCGGCAAAAATGGAAAAATGTATCTCGGCCAGTTCAATTTAGTCCATTATTGCAATAAAAAGTGTTAGATGTATCCAAGAAATACAGTAATAAATAATACTGTGTGTATCTGCTTCCAATGTGTACTACTTGATAAACATCAAATATAAATAAAGAAATATAAATTGGGTCTAGAATGGATAGTGTGTGCATATATGTGTGTGTGTATTTGTGTATGTGTGTGCAACTCTATTATGTCTGATTCTTTGCAACCCCAGGCTGTAGCCCGCCAAGCTCCTCTGTCCATGGGATTTTCCAGGCAAGAATACTGGAGTGGGTAGCCATTCTCTTCTCCAGGGAGAATGGAAAGTAAAAATGCTTTAAAATTTAAAGTTTGTCATGGACAGATAGACAAAAATTTCTTTCTCCACTTTTGTTATTTTTTAAAATCCATATGAAACTACTTTTTGAGTACTTTTACTAGCCAGTGTCTTATTCACACTTTTCGCATCTGAGATAAGGAAGTATAAATAAAACCAAGATAAAAATGGAGGCTCTGAAGGTGATATAAAAATCTGGATGTGTTCTAAATTGCATGACATGATATCCTGTGCTGGTATGTTTGGAAGAACCTACAGATTGACTTTTAGACACTAAGCTTTGCTTATGATCAACTTCATTAAATGAAATCAATTCTCATGTGACTTGGGGGCACGTTTCAAAAGAATCCTCTTTTATCAGTAGCATAGGGAGCATTCATTTGCCTCACTTGGATTAGCCATATTCTTTCTCAGCTCAGCAGTTTCCAGCTCACTTTAGAAAGTCATTCCATCCTTGGGTGGAAGTGCGTTTCCAGATATATTGGCCACTTTTGATCCCTCTTGATTCAGAGACTCTCTTTGAAGATCACAGTCAGTGAAAACATTTTTTCCTGTGAAAGACAACAATTAAGAGAATTATGGTTAACTCTTAGAACCAGTGAAATAAGCAGTTCATTTTCAACTGGCATGGTTCTCTTGCAGATTAGCAGGTAGGTTGCCAGTCAAGATTAAAGGAGAATACTGAGGATGGAAAGAAACAAAAATTTAATAACCTTCATTCTCCTTTCAATGGACACTTAGATTGCCTATAAGTTTTCAACATTACAAATCATGTTGCAATATTTATAGATATTATTATTTATAGACATTATTATAGATATTATTAATGTCTATATTTCTAGATACTCAAGTATTTATAGATACTTGAGCCTATGTAGAAGATTTTCTCTGGAATATATTCCCATGAGTAGAATTGCTGGGTCAAAAGGTATATACATCAATTTACTAGATATTATCACATTGCTCTACAAAATCCTGAACCAATTTACACCCCCATCAGCAAGACATAAGAGTTTCTTTTTTTAAGATTTAATTAATTAATTTCGTTTTCACCGTGCCAGGTCTTTGGTGCTGTGTGATGGCTTTCTCAAGTTGCAGTGCATGAGCTTCTCATTGCAATGGCTTCTCTTGTTGTGGAGCACAGGCTCTAGAGTATGGGCTCAGCAGTTGTGGCACACAGGCTTAGTTGCCCCGTGGCATGTGGGATCTTCCCAGACCAGGGATCAAACCCATGTCCCCTGCATTGACTCTTAACCACTGGACCATCAAGGAAGTCCAACATGAGAGCTTTTGTTACTCTACATCCTCATCAAAACTCAGGAGTATGTGGATTTTTAATTTTGTTGGTTCATTATAGGTAAAATTGCCTTTCATTACTGTTTGCATTTCTCTGATGAGTAGCCATGTTGGACATCTTTTTACATATTTGTTAGCTTTTAAGATGCAGGTCAGGAAGCAACAGTTAGAACTGGACATGGAACAACAGACTGGTTCTAAATAGGAAAAGGAATATGTCAAGGCTGTATATTGTCACCCTGCTTATTGAAATTATATACAGAGTACATCATGAGAAACACTGGGCTGCAAGAAGCACAAGCTGGAATCAAGATTGCTGGGAGAAATATCAATAACCTCAGATATGCAGATGACACCACCCTTATGGCAGAAGGTGAAGAGGAACTAAAAAGCCTCTTGATGAAAGTGAAAGAGGAGAGTGAAAAAGTTGGCTTAAAGCTCAACATTCAGAAAACGAAGATCATGGCATCCGGTCCCATCACTTCATGGGAAATAGATGGGGAAACAGTGGAAACAGTGTCAGACTTTATTTTGGGGGGCTCCAAAATCACTGCAGATGATGATTGCAGCCATGAAATTAAAAGACGCTTACTCCTTGGAAGAAAAGTTATGACTAACCTAGATAGCATATTCAAAAGCAGAGACATTACTTTGTTGGCAAAGTCAAGGCTATGGTTTTTCCAGTGGTCATGTATGGATGTGAGAGTTGGACTGTGAAGAAAGCTGAGCACCGAAGAATTGATGCTTTTGAACTGTGGTGTTGGAGAAGACTTTTGAGAGTTCCTTGGACCGCAAGGAGATCCAACCAGTCCATTCTGAAGGAGATCAGCCCTGGGATTTCTTTGGAAGGAATGATGCTAAAGCTGAAGCTCCAGTACTCTGGCCACCTCATGCGAAGAGTTGACTCATTGGAAAAGACTCTGATGCTGGGAGGGATTGGGGGCAGGAGGAGAAGGGGACAACAGAGAATGAGATGGCTGGATGGCATCACTGACTTGATGGCTGTTTAGTCTGAGTGAATTCCAGGAGATGGTGATGAACAGGGAGGCCTGGCGTGCTGCGATTCATGGGGTCACAGAGTCGGACGCGACTGAGCAACTGAACTGAACTGAACTGAACTGAGCTGAAGCTTTCTCTTATGTGAGTTATCAATTCATATTCTGTTGGCTTGTTTCTTGTTTTTCTCTGTTGATTTGTTTTTCCTTGGGTTTCTTTTAAAAATATGATTTGTAATTTTATGTCTTACAAATGGCATGTCTTAGTCCATGAATTTTCTTTACACTGCATCTTTTGGTGCATTTTATAGTTCAAAAGTTTGTCATTTTGATATAGTTGAATTTATTAATCTTGCCTTTGGTTTGTTAAGACATCCTTCCCTGTACTGTGGTGACAAATGTATTTTTCTGTATTTGGTTAGAAATGTGTAAAGTTTTATTTTTCACGACTATAATTTATTTTTTGATTGTGCACCTTCATTCTCTACTGCCATGTGACAAATTATATAGCAGTTTACGACAGCACAGATTTATCAGTTCACAGTTCTGTAGGTCAAAAGTCTTGTACAAAATAGTTGACTTCTTTACTGAGAATCTTACAAGGTTGAAATCTAGGTGTGAACTGTCCATGTGGTCATCTGGAACTTGGACTCCTCTTGAAAGATAACATGGTTGTGGCAGAATTTTGTCCCTTGCAGCTGTAAGACTGAGGTCTTCATTTCTTTGCTGGCTGTCAGCCAGAGGCTGCTCTCAAAGCCATCTTCAAAGAATCTCCTGTGTTTGGAATCTCTCTCATGAGTCAAATCTATCTTACTGAGAATTTCTTCTTCAGGAAGAGGCTTTTCAATCCCTCACCTGACGAGGTCACGCCCACCCAGGATAATCTCCTCCCTCCACCACTCCCCCTTACCCCGGGTCCGCACTATGCAGCTTGCAGGATAATCTCCTCCCTCCACCACTCCCCCTTACCCCTGGTCCGCACTATGCAGCTTGCAGGATCTTAGTTCCCCAACCAGGATTCAACTCCAGGCCCTGGCACTGAGAGCACTGAGTCCTAACCATTGGATCACCAGGAAATTCCCAATCTCCCTATCTTAAGGTCAACTGATTTGGGATCTTAGTTACATCTGCAACCCCCCTAAACAGTACTACCTCCCTTTGTGTTTGAATAAATATCTAGGAAAAGGTGTGTGTGTACCATGGGCATATGATCTTGGGAGACATCTTAGAATTCCACCTACCATATCATATAAAATAAGGATCCATAAAATAAGGATTCATATCCATGAATGACTACTTATTTTTATTTTGGAAATTTTAAGACATATGCAAAAGAAGAGAAAATAATTTCATGAACCCCAGCACCCAGCTTCTGTGATTACACATGGCTAATCTTGTTCCACCTATCTCTTGATTTCCTTCTCCCCACTGTCCCAGACTATTTTTTCAGTAAATCCATGACATACTAATTCATCTTTATATCTTTCCTTATGTATCTTTAAAGACAAGAACTTTTCTTTCTAACTGTCCTTCTGACACTAACTATGAGTTCAGTGTTTTCTCAAAACCATCCTCAGGTATGATAATTTGCTAGAAGGACACATAGAACTCACAGAAACCTATTATATTCACAACCACTTGTATTACAGGAAAAGGATACAAATTAGAAGAAATAGACAGGGCAGACTCTTGGATGGGGAGGGTTCCAAATGTAAAGTTCTCATGGACACAGGGATGAGTTACCTTCTTGGCATTGTTATGTGGCAATATGTGCAAGGAGTATTGCCAACCCAGGATGCTCACCCAGGCTTTGATGTTCAGACTTTTATTGGGATTTCATTATGTAGGCATTATTGATTGAATCATCACCCATGTGGTTGAACTTGATCTCCACCCCCATTCTGCTCCCAGAGCCCAGGCTGAAACCATGAGACTCACAGTTGGTCTTTCTGGTGTGCCCAGTCCCTACCCTGAGTCATCTCTTTGACATAAACTATCAGGCAGGGTCTAAAGGACCCACCGTGAATAATGAAGACATTCTTGTCACTTAGGAAACATCAAGGATTTAGAGGTTACCTCCCAGGAACTGGCAACAAAAGCCAGCCACATTCTTCCTTCCTTCCTTCCTTCTCTCCCTCCGTCCTTTCCTTCCTAACCACAATATCATTATCATACCTAAAAAATTAAAACAATTCCTCTTTTCATCAAACATTCAATAAATGGTCTAATTTTTCCCACTGTCTCATTAAAAAAGGTTTATTTTGACAAATTAGTATCCTAACAAGCTTCACACATTGCACTCAGTTGATATGTATCTTAAGTTTCTTTTAGCTTAGAGGTTTCCCTTCCCTCTTTTTCCCTCTCTGTAATGTGTCTGGTGGTGAAAATAAAGCCCAATGCTCTAAAAAACAGTGTTGCATAGGAACTGGGAATGTTAGGTCCACGAATCAAGGTAAATTGGATGTTGTCAAGCAGGAGATGACAAGAGTGAACATCAACATCTTAGGAATCAGTGAACTAAAATAGAGAGGAATGGGCAAATTTAATTCAGATGACCATTATATCTACTACTGTGGGCAAGAATCCCTTAGAAGAAATGGAGTACCCCTTAGAGTCAACAAAAAGTCTGAAATGCAGTACTTGGGTGCAGTCTCAAAAATGACAAAATTGTCTTGGTTTGCTTCCAAGGCAAACCATTCAACATCACAGTAATCCAAGTCAATGCCCCAACCACTGATGCCGAAGAAGCTGAAGTTGAACAGTTCTATGAAGACCTACAAGTCCTTCTAGAACTAACACCCCAAAAGATGTCCTTTTCATCATAAGGGATTGGAATGCAAAAGTAGGAAGTCAAGAGATACCTGGAGTAACAGGAAAGTTTGGCCTTGAAGTGCAAAATGAAGCAGGGCACAGGCTTACAGAATTTTGCTAAGAGAATGCACTGGTCATAGTAAACACTCTCTTCCAACAACGCAAATGATGACTCTACATATGAACATCACCAGATGGTCAACACTGAAATCAGATTGATTATATTCTTTGTAACCAAGGGTGGAGAAGCTCTATACAGTCAGCAAAAACAAGACTGGGAGCTGACTGTGGCTCAGATCATCAGCTCCTTATTACAAAATTTGGACTTAAATTGAAGAAAGTAGGGAAAACCACTAAGCCATTCAAGTATGACCTAAATCAAATCCCTTATGATTATACAGTGGAAGTGACAAATAGATTCAAGGGATTAGATCTGGTAGACAGAGTGCCTGAAGAACTATGGACAGAGGTTCATAACATTGTACAGGAGGTGGAGACCAAAACCATCCCCAAGAAAAAGAAATGCAAGAAGGCAAAGTGGTTGTCTGAGGAGGCCTTTCAAATAGCTGATAAAAGAAGAGAAGCAAAAGGCAAAGGAGAAAGGGAAAGATATATCCAACTGAATGCAGAGTTCCAGAGAATATCAAGAGGAGATAAGAAAGCCTTCTTAAGCGAACAAGGCAAAGAAATAGAGGAAAACAATAAGATGGGAAGCACTGGAGATCTCTTCAAGAAACTTGGAGATACCAAGAGAACATTTCATGCGCAGATGAGCCCAATAAAGAATAGAAATGGCAAGGACCAAACAGAAGCAGAAGAGATTAAGAAGAGGTGGCAGGAATACACAGAAGAACTAAACAAAAAAGGTCTTAGTGACCCAGATAACTACAATGGTGTGGTCACTCACCTAGAGTCAGACATCCTGGAGTGTGAAGTCAAGTGGGCCTTAGGAAGCATCACTACGAACAAAGCTAGTAGAGGTAATGGAATTCCAGCGGAACTATTTCAAATCCTAAAAGATGATGCTGTTAAAGTGCTTGCATTCAATATGTCAGCAAGTTTGGAAGACTCAGCAGTGGCCACAGGATTGGGAAAGGTCAGTTTTCATTCCAATCCCAAAGAAAGGCAATGCCAAAGAATGTTCAAACTACTGTACAATTGTGCTCATTTCACATGCTAGCAAGGTAATGCTCAAAATCCTTCAAGCTGGGCTTCAACAATACATGAACCAAGAAGTTCCAGATGTACAAGCTGGACTTAGAAAAGGCAGAGGAACCAGAGATCAAATTGCCAACATCCATTGGGTCACAGAAAAAGCAAGAGAATTCCAGAAAAATATCTACTTCTGCTTCATTGACTATGCCAAAGCCTTTGACTGTGTGGATCACAATAAACTGGAAAATTATTAAAGAAATGGGAATACCAGACCCCCTTATCTGTCTCCTGAGAAACAAGAATGAACAGTTAGAACTAGACATGGACCAACAGACTGGTTCCAAATAGGGAAAGGAGTACGTCAAGGCTGTATATTGTCACCCTGCTTATTTAACTTATATGCAGAGTACATCATGAGAAACGCTGGGCTGGAAGAAGCATAAGCAGGAATCAATATTGCTGGGAGAAATATCCATAACCTCAGATGTGCAGATGATACCTCCCTTATGACAGAAAGTGAAGAGGAACTAAAGAGCCTCTTGATGAAGGTGAAAGAGGAGAGTGAAAAAGTTAGCTTAAAACTCAACATTCAAAAAAACTAAGATCATGACATCTGGTCCCATCAGTTCAGTGCAGTTCAGTTCAGTCACTCAGTCATGTCTGACTCTTTGCGATCCCATGGACTGCAGCACGCCAGGCTTCCCTGTCCATTACTAACTCCCGGAGTTCACTCAAACTCATGTCCATTGAGTCAGTGATGCCATCCAACCATCTCATCCTCTGTTGTCCCCTTCTCCTGCCTTCAGTCTTTCCCAGCACCAGAGTCTTTTCAAATGAGTCAGTTCTTCAAATCAGGTGGCAAAGTACTGGAGTTTCAGCTAAACCATCAGTCCTTCCAATGAATATTCAGGACTGATTTCCTTTAGGATGGACTGGTTGGATCTCCTTGCAGTCCAAGGGACTCTCAAGAGTCTTATCCAACACCACAGTTCAAAAACATCAGTTCTTCGGCACTCAGCTTTCTTTATAGTCCAGCTCTCATATCCATACGTGACTACTGGAAAAAACCATACCTTTGACTAGACGGACCTTTGTTGGCAAAGTAATGTCTCTGCTTTTTAATATGCTGTCTAGGTTGGTCATAACTTTCCTTCCAAGGAGTAAGCATCTTTTAATTTCACGGATGCACTCACCATCTGCAGTGATTTTGGAGCCCCCTAAAAATAAAGTCAGCCACTATTTCCACTGTTTCCCCATCTATTTGCCATGAAGTGATGGGACCAGATGCCATGATCTTAGTTTTCTGCATGTTGAGCTTTAAGCCAACGTTTTCACTCTCCTCTTTCACTTTCATTAAGAGCCTCTTTAGTTCTTTGTTTTCTGCCATAAGGGTGGTGTCATCTGCATATCTGAGGTTATTGATATTTCTCCCGGCAATCTTGATTCCAGCTTGTGCTTCTTGCAGCCCAGCGTTTCTCATGATGTACTCTGCATATAAATTAAATAAGTAGGGTGACAATATACAGCCTTGACGTACTCCTTTCCCTATTTGGAACCAGTCTGTTGTTCCATGTCCAGTTCTAACTGTTGCTTCCTGACCTGCATACAGATTTCTCAAGAGGCAGGCTCTAAGGTGGTCTGGTATTCTTATCTCTATAATAATTTTCCACAGTTTGTGGTGATCCACACAGTCAAAGACTTTGGCATAGTCAATAAAGCAGAAATAGATGTCCCGTCACTTCATGGCAAATAGATGGGGAAACAGTGGAAACAGTCATGACTTAATTTTCTTGGACTCCAAAATCCCTGCTGATGGTGACTGCAGCCATGAAATTAAAAGACACTTGCTCCTTAGAAGAAAAGTTATGACCAACCTAGACAGCGTATTAAAAAGCAGAGACATTACTTCGATGACGAAGGTGCACTAGTCAAAGCTATGGTTTTTCCAAGAGTCATGTACACATGTGAGCTGCTGCTGCTAAGTCACATCAGTCGTGTCTGACTCTGTGCAACCCCATAGACGGCAGCCCACCAGGCTCCTGTCCCTGGGATTCTCCAGGCAAGAGTACTGGAGTGCGTTGCCATTGCCTTCTCCAACAGATGTGAGAGGTGGACATAAAGAAGGCTGAGAGACAAAGAACTGATGCTTTTGAACTGTGGTGCTGGTTAATTACTTTGCCAACTGTGGTCTCCTTGGACAGCAAGGAGATCAAATCAGTCAATCCTAGAGGAAATCAACTCTGAATTGGAAGGACTGATGCTTAAGCTGAAGTTCCAATACTTTGGCCACCTGATGTGAAGAGCCAGCTAATTGGAAAATATCCTGATGCTGGGAAAGATTGAGGACAGGAGGAAGGGACAACAGAGGATGAGAGGGTTGGATGGCATCACGAACTCAATGGGCCTGAATTTGAGCAAATCCCAGGAGATAGCGAAGGACAGGGAAACCTGGCATGCTGCTGTCCATGGGGTTGCAAAGAGCTGGACACGACCTAGCAACTGAACAAAATAACTTATTTGTGGAAGAAAATGAGTCAGTTGTTCTATAGAGGCTATCATATTATGGATTTTGCATAAATTACATAACCATAAAATTCACCCAGATAGTTTACACTTGACATATTTGAATTCACTTAGCTAGAGCAGACTGTTCAAACTCGTCTTGTCCTACACATTTCACAGGTACAAATAAACACTCTAAAGGCCTTTGTGAAACAGTCACTAGTTTAGTGAACAGCTTTGTGGCTTGGAAAGTCTGGAATATTTATCTGTCCTTGATCCGTCCTTCAAGCTTAATGCATGCTAACCTTATGTTTACATATCCTCCAGTGCTTGGAAAACTCCAGGACTTCAAGGCTTATTTCTATCTGGCAGATACTTCATAAAGGTCTGTTACTATGGCCCCACCCAAGAGGATTTCTAAGAATAAAACAAACTGGGATATCTATCTTTGACTTGAATGAACTCTTCATGTGTTTGCTCGTGCTCAGTTGCTCAGTCGTGTCCAACTCTTTGGGACCCTATGGATTGCAGCCCTCCAGGCTCCTCTGTCCATGGGATTCTCCAGGCAAGAATACTGGAGTGGCCTGACTCAGGGATTGAACCCACTTCTCTATCTCCTGCATTTGCCGGTGGATTCTTTACCACTGAGCCACTTGACCTCTGCCCATAAAGAGATGAAGATTTGACCAACAAGGGCTTTGTAGCCCTGGGGTTCACCTGTATAAACTCCAGGGGAAAAATAACTGGCACTCTGGCCAGGTTGGGAATAAAACTTTCTGGAATTAGATAATCTTTTAAGTCAAGATTGCACAAATTTACAGAATAACTAAAAAGCTCAACTCAGTAAAACTGGCTTGTCTCAAAAACAGACATCTTTTTAAAAAGGTCTTTGAGAAGTGCTCAGAGGACTGAAATGGAGGATGTGAGTTAGGTAATTCTTCTCCACTCCAAAGGCACTGGAATTATGTCTTCCCATAATGTGACATGCCATGAACAGTCCTATCCTGTCCAATGCATTTAATGGTAATGCTAAAAGCTGAACCCAACATAAGGGTCTTTAAAAGGCCTATCACAATTGTCTTGCAATTGATGGATCCACTGGTCTCTAAAAGAGCTTCATTGTCTTGTTCAGAGGAGAAATTGGCCTCCTACAATGAGTATGTATTAAATGCCCTGAATATATTTTCAGAGACAAAGCTACTTCTTTCAGTCGTGGCTTTAGGCCAGGTTTCATCCAGTATCTGTGGATGAGATGGATACCATGACCATCTCATGAATCCTTTTGTGGCTAGAAGGAGCCCTTGGCCTATGGGACTCCATGAGCTACTCTGACCAAATGCCAAGATGTTTACCAGATTTAAAATGCAGTTGTACCAACTGATCTATCATAGTGAAGGAACTCAGAACCACATATACCACTCCAAACTCAGAATTCTCTCCATCCCAGGATTTGTCTTTCCATGAACCGTCTAGCAACATGCATAACATATGAAGTTCAGAGCACCAGGAAACTTCCTTTTGAGGAGTATGGGTTTCAGGGACAGGGTCAGTAGCTTTGTTCCTCCCTAGCTCCCATCACTAGAATCTCCATTTGGACCCCCAAGGCCAGCTTCCATGGGCTTTCCCTGGTGGCTCAGATGGTAAGGAATCTGCCTGCAATGCAGGAGACCTCGTTTGAATCTTGAGTCAGGAAGATTCCCTGGTGAAGGAAATGGCAACCCCCTCCAGTATTCTTGCCTGGAGAATTCCATGGACAGAGGGGCCTGGCGGGCTGCAGTCCATGGGGTCATAAAGAGTTGGACATGGCTGAGCAGCTAACACACTTGGCCAGCTTCTACGGAACTGAGGATTGTTCACTGTGGACTCGGGACATGTCCATTGACAGACTGTGCCATGCAGGGAGGATATACTCATGGGAACAAGTTGTTGGGAAGAAGGGGAGCTCTGGATTGTTGTTCTTCCATAGGACAGCTGCTAGAAGAAACCTTGTGTTGGGAGCTAGAGCCAGCAAGGGGAGATGTGTAAGGTAGCCCTGAAGAGCTGGAGGATCAACATTTTTCCATGTGGCTCAGGGAAGTGTAGGCTAAAGCTGGGTTCTTAGGAGAACTGCTGCTGGGAATGGAAGTGCCTCCTGAAGAGGCTGCTGTGGAGGAATGGATGCTGAAGGAGAAAGAAGATTTGGAGAGGCTGTTGACAAATGGAGCTAGGCGAGGTATGGCGTGGAGCTTTGCGATGCGCAGGGACTGCATGCAAGATTGACTTGGGCCTGGTTTCTAAGGTGCTGCCATTTAGACCACTGTTCTTCTAGAAACATTTGCTGAGGGGAGCCTGGCAAGAGAGCACTTTGTAGCTAGAACTCTTGGGGTTTTCCTCCTCAAATTGCTCCAGTACCACGGTCCACTCAGCTGGAGAATTGAGGGGGTGATTACAGAGTGCTAGAGAGTGATGGTCTGGAAAACTGGGTTTAGGAAAATTTCTTTTTTACTTTTGTACATGAAGACCTGTGACTTTTACACAAAGCAATGGGGCTGCCCATTCTGTCTGATAAAATGAGAACCTTTCCACTGCTTTTTTTTTTTTTAACTTGTTCTGGTTCTTTCTTTCTTTATTTGGCTGCCCCAGGGTCCTAGCTGTGGCATATGGGATCTAGTTCCCTGACCAGGCATTGGACCCAGGACCCCCGCACTGGGAGCCAGGAGTCTCAGCCACTGTACCACCAGGGAAGCCCTGAATGAGAAATTTTTAGGAGGCTTAGTCTATGTTTCCTTCACCTTGACTTTGTTCTATTTATGTATTTGTCTGCACCAGGTCTTCATTGCAGCATGTCAGAGCTTTAGTTGCAGTGCGTGAGATGCAGTTCCCTAACCAGGGTTTGAACCTGGGCCCACTGCATTGGGAGTGCAGAGTCTTAGCCACTGGACCACCAGGGAAACCCCACCTTTGCCTTAACTGTGTTAGGAGCCTTTACTTTCTTCTCAGTCAGTATGGATGTCAGGGACCCGCGGTATGGTCCTTTCTCCTTACACAGAGACCTAGTGTGCACCCAGCCTTGGGGCCAGAGAGTTTGGACTTCAGCATCCAAACCATTCATACAGTCCTCCCTAGACTGGCTCTCCTCTCATTACAGATCATAATCCTCTGGTCCCATCTTTCCCACCTGAAAGAGTACCTTCCTGATGTCAGCATTCTACTGACCTTTCTTCTGGGCTCTGCTCCCCTTTTTTTCTTTGTTTCCAGAACAAATCTGTTCTCTCTGCTCCTTGTCTTTTTCCTCTTGCAGCATCTCTGCAGTCTTTGCTTGCGTGTGTACCTGGCATTCATCCTGGTACTGGGCCATCTGCTATGCCATTGCCCTGCCAATAGCTTCTTTAAATTTCTGTAGAGGCTCCTCCAGATGCACCCCCACCAACAGGTTCCCAGAGATGAAGTCTTGGGGCAAGTATGACCAGGGTGCCCTTTTGCTTCACTGCAGGGATGAAGTCACGTGGCCACGTGCCTCAGAACAAATCTGCTTGCTCAGCTACCAGGTTTGTACCTCTGCGCCCAGTTGGATCCCATTGATATCCTGGGTGAAGCACTGCCTTTTGCACTGTCCCTCAGCTTCTGGCAGCGTGAACTGGCTCCTCACGGCACTTCTCCAGGGGCACTGGTAGGCTTTTGAAGAGAAAAGAAAATTGTGAATTCTTCATCCAATCCCACCCCGTGGGAATCTCATCATCCATATCACAAAAGGGGCTTCCTTCTGGAGACTCACTGAGAAGCTGCTTTAGGTCGGAATCAGTCAGAGAGACCATAGCAGTGACCTCTTGGAACAAACCACTGCCAGAGGCTGAGCAGAAGATTGAGAGTGAGGGGTGCTACAATGTTCCCACAGATTTATGATCCTCATGCGTGTTTTTCCTGGGCCAATTTCTCATTTTCAAATGTCTTTACATTTCTTTATCACTTCGAGCCTCAAGAACACATCTTGTTTTCCTTACCATCATGAAGAGCTGTGAAGCCCATTTGGGAAAAGCTGGGCTTTGTTCATTTCTTCTGCCACACCCAAGCAGAGCCCCCAGAAGCAAAGGACCAGCCCCAGGCATATTACATGGGCCTCGTGACCTTAAGGGAGAGGGAAGCGGGGTCTTAGGAGGTGGGGCAGTGCTGACTGGTCAGAGGCCCTGGGAAGGGGAAAGGAGGCCTGCTTTCTTTGAATAAATGTTATGCCTTCGCTGGTCTCCTGGAACATCCCTAACATAATTATTTTCAAGTATTTTTTTTTCTATTCTGTAACATTGACTTCACCTGTATTGAATTTATATCCGATTATTTTGTTAGATGCTTTTTTCTGTAGCATGAGATTTCTTCATGCCCTCTAGGATTTTTGTTTGCACATTCATTGGAGTGCCTTTTCATTTGTTTTATTTTCACTTACATCCTGACTTCATTGAGTGGTTTAGCAATTGCCTCCACTCGGTATCCATTTTGCAGCAGGAAATTGAATACAAGTGGCACCCACGCCCTCTGTTTCCTGAGCTTGTAACTCCCTATTCTATTGAAGGGACTTCCCAGATGGTGCTAGTGGTAAAGAACCCCCCTGCCAACGCAGGAGACATAAGAAATGTGATCCCTGTATCGGGAAGGTGGAAACAGCAACCCTCTCTAGTATTCTTGCCTGGAGAATCCAATGGACAGAGGAGCCTGGCGGGCTACAGTCCATAGGATCACAAACAGTCGGACACGACTGAGGTGACTTAGCACGTACACATACTATTGAAGAACTCCTTTCTGTGGAGAATGAAAACACCACCTCCACACTGCACCTGTGGCATCTCTTGGACGGTGATTCTGCACTACCTCAGCCTTCTCTCTTATCGGGTCCTCAGCCGTGGCTTCTTTCTAGGCTGAGGCTCCTGCCTCTGTGTGCATTGACTGCATTCAAATTTTTTTGAGAACTTGACCCCAGTAAAGGTTTGGAGCAGGAGACTGGCCCTCTTTCTATCTCCAGCTGCTTCTTCTGCAGAAACCAATCTAGAATCTTTGCTTCCACTGGCTTGGGTGAGAGAAAACCTTTCTGAAGTAAAAGGGAAGAACAAAGCAGAAATGCAGAGACAAGCAAAAAAGATGAAGAGAGAAATTCATGAGTTTCCCATTTTCTCTGCCTTTCCTAAAGTTTGACTTTTCCTTTAATTTTAGGACACACCTAAGTATCCTTCTACCTCTCCCATATATCTTTGGGAGCAGGAAATTGAATACAAGTGGCATCCATGCCCTCTGTTTCCTAAGCTTGTAACTCCCTACACTATTGAAGGGACTTCCCAGATGGTGCTAGTGGTAAAGAACCCGCCTGCCAATGCAGGAGACATAAGAGATGCAGGTTTGATGCAACCCTCATCTCTTTGCTTAAGCTAGCTCCAATGGGTTTCTGACACTAGAAATTAAAAGGTTCAGTGAGGGACTTCCCTGGTAGTCCAGTGGCTAAGACTCCATGCTCCTAGTGCAGGGGGCCCGGGTTCCATCTAGATCAGAGAACTAGATCCCACATGCCGCAACTGAGTTTGTATTCCACAACTAAAAAATCCAAGGAAGATGGAAGATACCACGTGTGGCAACTAAGACTCAGTATAGCCAAATAAATAAATAAATATTTTTAAAAAAATAGGTGTGGTGAATACCTGTCTTTGGGGCGTTCCGTGATCCAGTGTGTTTGTGATTCCTGTGCCAAGCACCACTGCACCCTTGCTCTGGGATTTCCTCCTTCCAGAACTCCCTTTGAAGTATCAATCTTGGTTCTCACTACGCAGGGGGAGAGTTTGGACATCTCTCCATACAAATTTTGTCAGGAAGATGGGATTTGGTCAGGAAAACAGAACCACTTTACAGACTGCAGGAAACCAAGAGGCCGACTTGAATGATGTGGGGAAGCTGAGGGAGTGAGGGTCTGTGGGCTGAGGCTGGAAGCTTGGTGAAACAGTCACCGAAGCCTCCAGTACAAAGCACTGGTGATTCTCAGAAGTCCTCCAGGAAATTAGCACAATTGCTACACTTCTCAAGCGAAAATGGCTGAACCAAATGATCTCTAGGGTCTTTTCCAGTTTTGAGGTATGCTGAGTCTTTAACAAGGTCCAGAGAGCGTCCTGGGTAGAATCATCAGTAGCAAGGAAAATGTGAAAGGCTGGGGAGTTCAACAACTCTTGGTTGAGTGACAAGAGCCCCTGGCACACTGGCCTGTGAATGAGAAGGCAAAGCCCAGTGTTTCTACAGTTTTTCTCATAACTCTGGCTTTCCTGATCAAACCATCCCTCCATCCAATCCTGAGCTCTCTCTCATTGGTCCAGCCTCCTGATATTTGCGCTGTGACCTGCCAATGAGGATGTGTTCTCCTGCCCCTGCTCAGTGCTGATTCGTGAATGGTGGCATTATTCCCTGGGAGCCTGAAGGGGACAGAAACACTTTTGCTCCCTGGGTCTCCTTGACCAATTGACTAAACCAAATGCATAAGGATGTGGGACGAAGACCCATACCTTCCTTCTCACTTAGAAAATTAGCCCATCTTTTTGAAACCTCTCCTTCAGTCAGCCTGTTTTACTCACCTCACTGAATCTGTAAAATCTCCCTTGTATGTCAAGACATTGTGAAAGGTTTGCTTGCCTTCAGTCACGTGCTTTTCAAAATGTGTTAATTATGCATTACTCACTGAGTATGCTCTGAGCTGTTGCTGCTAATGCCATCTTATTGGACTGGGGAGAAGTTACTTGTAGCGGTTACGTAATCTTCAGACTTGCTGACAGGGA
This sequence comes from Ovis canadensis, assembly GCF_042477335.2. NCBI lineage: Eukaryota > Metazoa > Chordata > Mammalia > Artiodactyla > Bovidae > Ovis > Ovis canadensis. The sequence continues at coordinate 44,994,796 of NC_091727.1, read as the reverse complement.
GTTTCACTGCCATAATATGCTTAATTGGGGGTCCTCAATTTTGATTTATTGTCCTGATGAAATCAAATCCTTCTGGTATTTTCTTCCTTTAGTCAGATAGTAAAGGAAGTCAGCATTTTCTTTTATCTAGATGTTCAACTTCTCTTCTGCAGACAAATACCATTGAAATATTGAAGTAATAATGATGGTCTAAACAGAGAACTCAATGTTCTTATACTAAAGATTAATGGGTTTTAATATTTTATTTGTCAAAGTAAACCATAGAGCATTATTTCATCTTCTCAAATTTTAGTCTCAGAAAGGATGCAGTTTCAGTGCTCATATACATGGTGAAATTTATTGATCAGAAATGCTATCATTTCTTTGTAGTTGCCATAAATGGTTTGATTATCAAATAGACTCACATAGAACACTTGACAGTTCTTTCTTTATTATACATTGTAATTAATCTTGCAATGAGTCTTATTTGTCAGTTTTAAAAAATGAGTCAGTGAAACCTACAGGTAAAACATGGTGTGGTTCTATGACATATAGGCATGATTCACAGTCCAGAACAGGTCCATGCATAAACCAACTTTGCTTTTGATTAAATGGCAATGCATGTTTATACAGCAGCCTCTAAGTACTCAAGGAAACCCTGTATTTGCAGCTGAAATTGGTATACTACCACTTTGTCTTTTCAGCAGCATGGGTCAATTGCTTTTGGTCAAATACATTTTTGGTCCCATCTGTATAATCAAACCAATAATGAATTGTGGCAGTTTTAAAATATGTCCGCAAAGCCTTTGACACCCTTCCCAGGTGGGTTCTATGACCTCTCCATCCTAATCTGTACTGATGTTAGAGACTTATTTAGAATCCGGAGAATCAGAAAAGTGATTCACGTAACTTTTGAGGCAATGCAATGTCTACTTGGTTCTCTTGGGGTACTTGCTGTGGTGGAAGCCAGGTGCCATGTAAGCAATCCAACCCCTCATGCTGTTGAGGCCACTTGGAGGTACTTCAGCTGACAACCCAACTGAACACTCAACCAACAACCAAACAGCCAGATGTATGAGTAAGTCGTTTTGCACATCTAGCTCACTTGAGCCTTTAGATGACTCCAGTTATTGAGAGAGTCCAACTGAGCCCTTCTCCAATTCTGTGGTCAAATAGTTTTGAAGAGAATTCTGCATTTTAGGAGATTGAAAATGCAGATTGTAATATTAAAGGCTCTGATAAGTCCTGCAATACATAAAAGTGAAGTCGCTCAGTCATATCCGACTCTGTGACCCCGTGGACTGTAGCCTACCAGGCTCCTCCAGCCATGGGATTCTCCAGGCAAGAATACTGGAGTGGGCTGCCATTTCCTTCTCCAGAGATACATAAATCTAATAAATTTAGTTCAAATTTATTTAGCCATGGAACCATTTTGTCTTGAGACATCTATCAGGATCTGATTGATAAAATTAACACTCTGATTAATACAGTTTTCAATTATAAAAATTTTCAGCTATGTGTTTAGTCATTCAGTTGTGTCCAACTCTTTGTGATGTCATGGACTGTAACCCACCAGGCTTCTCTGTCCACAGGGACTCCCCAAACAAGAATACTGGAGTGAAGTGCCATGCCCTCCTCCAGGGGATCTTCCCAACCCAGGGATCAAACCCAAATCTCCTGCATTGCAGGTGGATTCTTAACTGTCTGAGCCACCTGTAGCTTGGGACTATAGCTTGGCTCAGAATTTAGCAATAGAGCCTGTTGCAGTTGCAATAGTTAATTAACTTCATCTTGATGAAGAAATCAAACTTCCATGGGGAGGGACAAATAATGGGGATGAGTTAAGGATCTGAAATATTGTATCAGAAAATAAGAGGCTACTAGTTCAACCGGAAATTACACACAAGTGCAGGGAATACATCAGTAATCATCAGGAAGGAAGTTCCTTCTGGATAGGAAAACAGTTGGGTTTTTAAATGTCCCTTGGTTCTGCTTCTTTTGATGGTCAGAGGAGTGGCAGAAACTCCTGGCTGAGTCTTAGAGCAAATCAATTTATCTATCTACTTACCCACCTTTCCTATCCATCCATTTTCATTCCTTTCACTTGAAGAGGTAATATATTCATATAGCATAAAATTCACAAAGAACAGAGTGATATACACTGAAAACTCTCCCTCCCACTCTGTCTTTCAATTGCAGTGTTTCCAGTTCTTATCTCTCTTTCCCAGGGTTAACTTAAGCACATAGAAGCAAATATATATATATGTGCTTAAAACATATAGTACATATTATACATATTGTGTTCTGCACTTTGCTATTTTTCAAGTAAATATACATATTTAAAGTAAACTAAAGAGCCTCTTGATGAAAGTGAAAGAGGAGAGTGAAAAAGTTGGCTTAAAGCTCAACATTCAGAAAACGAAGATCATGGCATCTGGTCCCATCACTTCATGGCAAATAGATGGGGAAACAGTGGAAACAGTGGCTGACTTTATTTGGGGGGGCTCCCAAATCACTGCAGAGGGTGATTAAAAGACGCTTACTCCTTGGAAAGAAAGTTATGACCAACCTAGACAGCATATTGAAAAGCAGAGACATTACTTTGTCAACAAAGGTCCATCTAGTCAAGGCTATGGTTTTTCCGGTAGTCATGTATGGATGTGAGAGTTGGACTATAAGAAAGCTGAGCGCAGAAGAATTGATGCTTTTGAACTGTGGTGTTGGAGAAGACTCTTGAGAGTCCCTTGCACTGCAAGGAGATCCAAGCAGTCCATCCTAAAGGAAATCAGTCCTGAATGTTCATTGGAAGGACTGATGTTGAAGCTGAAGCTCCAATATTTTGGCCACCTGATGCGAAGAGCTGACTCATTTGAAAAGACCCTGATGTTGGGAAAGATGGAAGGCGGGAGGAGAAGGGGGCAACAGAGGATGAGATGGCTGGATGGCATCACCAACTCAATGGACATGAGTTTGGGTAAACTGTGAGAGTTGGTGATGGACAGGGAGGTCTGGCACGTTGCGGTTCATGGAGTTGCAAAGAGTCGGACACGACTGAGTGACTCAACTGAACTGAAAGTAATTCCATATTCATACATGGTGAGTTTCCTTATTCTTATTTCTCCCATCTCCACTTAATATTTCATAGTATGGATGTACCATAATATAATTAACCAGTCATTTATTAGTGTCTTTTCCTGTTATAAACAATGTTGCATGGAATAAATTTGGATATGCATCACTTTGCCTGTGTGCAAATGTATCTGAGGATAAGTGACTAGGCATGGACTCACTGGTCAAATGTTGGCAGGTGTTGTTGGCCCCTGGCCCTGATCTCTTTTATGGGTCTGGTATATCCATTCCTTAGCTGCTCCAGGTGTTGGCTTCTAAAGATCTCACCTGTGCTTCCTTTTTCTTTCTTAATGTTAACTGAATTTTATTTCTCTTGGCCACATGCAGGATGATCTTAATTCCCTGACCATGGGATAGAACTCAAATTCCCTGCTGTGGAAGTGCAGAATGTTAACCTCTGGACTACTGGGGAAGTCCCTCACATGTGCTTTCTTTTCTGGGGAACTGCTGTTGACTGACAGTTGCTACCAGGCCCACAGATGTCTCCTGGACAATGACTTCCAGATGTGTGGTTATCACAAGCCAGTCTCCTTGTCTCTGGGCAGAATAGACTCTGTGGTACAATTTCACTCAAGAGCCTCTTGTGGGATGGGGCTGAGGCTGGACAGATCTTAAGCCGCATCTTGCCCTATCCCCTCCCCCCACCAATCTGCTTCCCTTACTCCTCTGCAGGTTTCTTCTGAGAGCATTCCCTTAATAACTCATTTGTACAAGAATCCCTGTTTCAGCCTCTGTTTCTAGGGAGCCTAGATTAAGACAAATGTTATGTGCACATCTAATTTTTTTGTTGTTAAATCACATTTTTTAAAATTAAGGTGAAATTCATGTAACATAAAATTTGTCATTTCAAAATATACAATTCATTTAGTGTATTCACAACATCTTTATTTCACTATACCCAGTAAGCCGTCATATCCCTCAGCCCTTGACAACCAACCACTCTGTTTCTATTTCTATGGATTTGACATTCTGAACATTTCATATAAATAAAATCATATAATCTGTGATCTCTTGGTGCGCATGTAATTTTTAAAATAAATTTCATAGATATTGTTCAGTTGTCTCATAGAGGTTGCACCAATTTAGATTCATCCTAGCAATGTAAGAAAGTGTTAGGGAAAATTTTATCATCTTAATTGCTCATCAAGTATTAGTGAAAGAGTGAATATATGCTGTGTCTTGTTTTGGTGTTAGTGTATTTGGAGCAGTGTGTGTGCATGCTAAGTCGCTTTGGCCATGTCGGACTTTTTGTGATGCTATGAACTGTAGCCCATCAGTCTCCTCTATCTATGGAATTCTCCAGCCAAGAATTATGAGTGGGTTACCATGCCTTCTCCAGGGGATCTTCCCCACCCATGGATTGAACCCATAACTCTTAAGTCTCCTGCACTGGCGGGTGTGTTCTTTACCACTAGAGCCATCTTGGGCTTCTCAGATGGCTTGGTGGATAAAGAATCTCCCTGCAGTGCAGGAGACACAGGAGAGGTGTGTTCAACCCCTGGGTCAGGAAGATCCCCTGGAGTAGGAAATGGCAAGCCACTCTGGTATTCTTGCCTGAAAAATCCCATGGACAGAAGACCCTGGAGGGATACAGTCCAAAGGGTTGCAAAGAGTTGGAGGTGACTAAGCACGAGCACATCCTATTACTGTATTTGGAGCTGTGTATCCCTACTTTTCGGAGAAGGCAATGGCACCCCACTCCAGTACTCTTGCCTGGAAAATCCCATGGACGGAGGAGCCTGGAAGGCTGCAGTCCATGGGGTCGCTGAGGGTCGGAGAAAACTGAGCAACTTCACTTTCACGCACTGGAGAAGGAAATGGCAACACACTCTAGTGTTCTTGCCTGGAGAATCCCAGGGACAGCAGAGCCTGGTGGGCTGCTGTCTATGGGGTCGCACAGAGTTGGTCACGACTGAAGCGACTTAGCAGCAGCAGCAGCAGCATCCCTACTGTAAAAAATGTGTTTGTTTCCAGAGGAACTGGGACACTTGTCTGTGTAAAAGGTTGTTTCCATCTCGATGGCCATGTGACCGCTGATCTCATGGCCCTTCCACTTGCTATGGGTACAAGGGAGTGCTGAAAAGTAGATGATGGGGAGGGCCATGGCCAAAGGGAAAGGATAGGAAGGGTTTGTATTTTCTAAGATATAGGAAAATTAAAGGTCTCAATTTTTTAAATCAAAAAGCACAGAATACCTAGATGGGAGGGGAATATTTGGGATTCCTAGGGAGATTCTGAGTCCAGCTTTGACCAATGCTTTTAGAGGATATGTGGTCTAACCTACAGTGTGGTTTGTATAAGCCAGAGGAAGCCTGCTATGGGCTTTCAGATCAGCACACTTGAGACCCAATCTCAGCTCCACTGCCTTCTAACTCTATGCCCTTATCTTTCTGAGTCTTGGTTTCATTTTCAGTAAAACAACGACAATAATAATACCTATCTTGCAAAGTTATTATGAAAATTCAGTGTGTTTAGTCCTGGGTGAGGGTTATATAAAGAGTATTGTAAAGGTAGCAGAAATTGTGGTTATTATTATTATTGAAGAGCTCTCCTCAATTATAATGAAAGGTTTCAGAACTACAAAATGTATTTAGTATAGAAGAAGCCCCAGGAGAAGGACTCTTGGGTCTACATTTTCAATAGCCCCACTTTTCACTACTTAGTCACATCATCCTATTCCAATTCTTTTTTAAATTTTTATTTATTATTTATTTTTTTGGCTGCACAGCAAGTGGGATCTTAGTTCCCTGACCAGAAGTTGAACTTGCATCCCCTGCAGTGGAAGTGCAAAGTCTTAACTACTGGACTTCCAGGGAAGCCCCCCAGTTCTTTTTCACTAATGAAGGTCCATACTCCCCTCTCACCGCCTTCATCTCCCATTTCATTCAGGGGCTGGCATAAACAGCCAATAAAAGAAAGCCAGAGTGCGTGGGTGGCAGAGTTTTCTCTGCTGGTAAATGTTTGGGAACCCAATGACTCGGACTCAAGAGGAAAGGCTGACCACCTATATAGCAAGGGGTTTCAATGGTGGAGAGTTTTCCCATTTCCACTGAGGATAACATAAAAGAAAATGGAGATGCTGGAACAGAGCGGGTTAAGATGGACTTAAGCTAGCTCTTCAAAGACCCTCAGTGCTAGAAGTTTCCATTCTGTGAACACATTGCCTCTGGGTTTATTTGAGTGTACTCCAGCTTTATGCTTCAGTATTGGCTTTGTATTATCTAAGCCACCCAAAGGAATCCCCACAGAATACAAAATGAGCACATTATGAAATGAAGCCAAGGATTTTTTTTTCGCTGCACCTTGCAGTTTGCAGGATCTTAGTTCCCTGACCAAGGATTAAACCTGGGCCACAGCAGGGAAAGCACTGAGTCCTAACCACTGGACCATCAGGGAATTCCCAGGATTACTTTTTAAAAACCCTCATTATGTTTAAAATAAAATTTGGGGTACATTTCAAATGCTCCTCTTTCATTATATTCCCCAATATTGTCCTGCTCATAAATGTTGATGTTGTATAATGAATAGGGTTGTGAACCATTATATTTTGGCTTGTTTTGGTGGAATAAGGGGTGCTTTTTGAGAAAAGAATGGTCTAGTGGTTTTCCCTACTTTCTTCAATTTAAGTCTGAATTTGGCAATAAGGAGTTCATGATCTGAGCCACAGTCAGCTCCTGGTCTTGTTTTTGTTGGCTGTATAGAGCTTCTCCATCTTTGGCTGCAAAGAATATAATCAGTCTGATTTCGGTGTTGACCCTCTGGTGATGTCCATGTGTAGAGCCTTCTCTTGTGCTGTTGGACGAGGGTGTTTGCTGTGACCAGTGCATTTTCTTGGCAAAACCCTATCAGTCTGTGCCCTGCTTCATTCTGTATTCCAAGGCCAAATTTACCTGTCACTCCAGGTGTTTCTTGACTTCCTACTTTTGCATTCCAGTCCCCTATAATGAAAAGGACATCTTTTTTGGGTGTTAGTTCTAAAAGGTCTTGTACGTCTTCATAGAACCGTTCAACTTCAGTTTCTTCAGTGTTACTGGTTGGGGCATAGACTTGGATTACCGTGATATTGAATGGTTTGCCTTGGAAACGAACAAGGATCATTCTGTCGTTTTTGAGATTGCATCCAAGTACTGCATTTCAGACTCTTTTGTTGACCATGATGTCTACTCCATTTCTTCTGAGGGATTCCTGCCCCCAGTAGTAGATATACTGGTCATCTGAGTTAAATTCACCCATTCCAGTCCATTTTAGTTTGCTGATTCCTAGAATGTCGATGTTCACTCTTGCTATTTCTTGTTTGACCACTTCCAATGTGCCTTGATTCATGGACCTGACATTCCAGGTTCCTATGTAATATTGCTCTTTACAGCATCAGACCTTGCTTCTATCACCAGTCACATCCACAACTGGGTGTTGTTTTTGCTTTGGCTCCATCCCTTCATTCTTTCTGGAGTTATTTCTCCACTGATCTCCAGTAGCATATTGGGCACCTACTGACCTGGGGAGTTCCTCTTTCAGTATCCTATCATTTTGCCCTTTCATACTGTTCATGGGGTTTTCAAGGCAAGAATACTGAAGTGGTTTGCCATTCCCTTCTCCAGTGGACCACATTCTGTCAGACCTCTCCACCATGACCAGCCCGTCTTGGGTTGCCCCGCGGGCATGGCTTAGTTTCATTGAGTTAGACAAGGCTGTGGTCCTAGTGTAATTAGATTGACTAGTTTTCTGTGAGTATGGTTTCAGTGTGTCTGCCCTCTGATCATTCAGGTATGACCTAAATCAAATCCCTTATGATTATACAGTGGAAGTGAGAAATAGATTTAAGGGCCTAGATATGATAGATAAAGTGCCTGATGAACTATGGAATGAGGTTTGTGACATTGTACAGGAGACAGGGATCAAGACCATCCCCATGGAAAAGAAATGCAGAAAAGCAAAATGGCTGCCTGGGGAGGCCTTACAAATAGCTGTGAAAAGAAGAGAAGCAAAAAGCAAAAGAGAAAAGGAAAGATATAAGCATCTGAATGCAGAGTTCCAAACAATAGCAAGAAGAGATAAGAAAGTCTTCCTCAGTGATCAATGCAAAGAAATAGAGGAAAACAACAGAATGGGAAAGACTAGAGATCTCTTCAAGAAAATTAGAGATACCAAGGGAAAATTTCATGCAAAGATGGGCTCGATAAAGGACAGAAATGGTATGGACCTAACAGAAGCGAAAGATATTAGAAGAGGTGGCAAGAATACACAGAAGAACTGTACAAAAAAGAGCTTCATGACCAAGATAATCACGATGGTGTGGTCACTCACCTAGAGCCAGACATCCTGGAATGTGAAGTCAAGTGGGCCTTAGAAAGCATCACTATGAACAAAGCTAGTGGAGGTGATGGAATTCCAGTGGAGCTATTTCAAATCCTGAAAGATGATGCTGTGAAAGTGCTGCACTCAATATGCCAGCAAATTTGGAAAACTCAGCAGTGGCCACAGGACTGGAAAAGGTCAGTTTTCATTCCAATCCCAAAGAAAGGCAATGCCAAAGAATGCTCAAACTACTGCACAATTGCACTCATCTCACATGCTAGTAAAGTAATGCTCAAAATTCTCCAAGCTAGGCTCTAGCAATATGTGAACTGTGAACTTCCAGATGTTCAAGCTGGTTTTAGAAAAGGCAGAGGAACCAGAGATCAAATTGCCAACATCTGCTGGATCACGGAAAAAGCAAGAGAGTTCCAGAAAAACATCTATTTCTGCTTTATTGACTATGCCAAAGTCTTTGCCTGTGTGGATCACAATCAACTGTGGAAAATTCTGAAAGAGATGGGAATACCAGACCGCCTGACCTGCCTCTTGAGAAACCTATATGCAGGTCAGGAAGCAACAGATAGAACTGGACATGGAACAACAGACTTGTTTCAAATAGGAAAAGGAGTACGTCAAGGCTGTATATTGTCACCCTGCTTATTTAACTTCTATGCAGAGTACACCATGAGAAATGCTGGGCTGGAAGAAGCACAAGCTGGAATCAAGATTTCTGGGAGAAATATCATAACCTCAGATATGCAGATGACACCACCCTTATGGCAGAAAGTAAAGAGGAACTAAAAAGTCTCTTGATGAAAGTGAAAGAGGGGAATGAAAAAGCTGGCTTAAAGCTCAACATTCAGAAAATGAAAATCATGGCATCTGGTCCCATCACTTCATGGGAAATAGATGGGGAAACAGTGGAAACAGTGTCAGACTTTATTTTTGGGGGGCTCCAAAATCACTGCAGATAGTGATTGCAGCCATGAAATAAAAGACGCTTACTCCTAGGAAGAAAAGTTATGACCAACCTAGATAGCATATTGAAAAGCAGAGAGAATACTTTCCCAACAAAGGTCCATCTAGTCAAGGCTATGGTTTTTCCAGTAGTCATGTATGGATGTGAGAGTTGGACTGTGAAGAAAGCTGAGCGCCGAAGAATTGCTGCTTTTGAACTGTGGTGTTGGAGAAGACTCTTGAGAGTCCCTTGGACTGCAAGGAGATCCAACCAGTCCATTCTGAAGGAGATCAACCCTGGGATTTCTTTGGAAGGAATGATGCTAAAGCTGAAACTCCAGTTCTGGCCACCTCATGCGAAGAGTTGACTCATTGGAAAAGACTCTGATGCTGGGAGGGATTGGGAGCAGGAGGAGAAGGGGATGACAGAGGATGAGATGGCTGGATGGCATCACTGACTTGATGGCTGTTTAGTCTGAGTGAACTCCAGGAGTTGGTGATGGACAGGGAGGCCTGGCATGCTGCGATTCTTGGGGTCGCAAAGATTCAGACACGACTGAGCAACTGAACTGAACTGAACTTTGAGAAAAGAACACTGGAATATTTGTTTGAGAAAAGTTTATGCTGAACGAATTTTCTTTGCTTTGGAAAAATAAGAAAACCAGATCTGTTTTGTGCTTTTTATGTTAGCTGATAGTTTGTGAATATCTCTTCACATCTTGTAAAATAATCATTGCATAAATTATTTATCCTCTTTTCCAGAATAAAGTACTTCTTGGTACCCACACTTGAGAGAACTTACAGATGCCAATTAGGGTAGAGTGTGCTTTTAGTTTTTTTTTTTTACTTTCTTCTGCAGCAGGGAAGGCAGATTGGGTAAAGGGCACTTGCTCCAGGATCTAGGCTGTCGTGTTGCACAACTCCAAAAGACACTAGTAATTACACTATATCCTACGTGAATAGCTCCCCTTGGAACTCAACATGTAATGTAATGATGAGCCCTGGAATTGTGCACTGCTTAGTAAAGTCCACATTTTGCTTCCCAGTGCCACTTTTGGAGTCTGCCTCATCTCGTGTCTCTGGGAAGCATTGTCTACAGTCGAAGCTACAACAACTTGAGGTCAGTGTTGTCAGAGCAGAAGCTGACAATCAAATCCAGCTTTAGATACCATCCTTCCTCTGAGCACTGCTGCTGTGTGGACATGACTAAGGCTTGGTCCCTCATGGTACTCACAGTACAGGGTGTGACCCTTCAAAGGCAGGAGATTTTGGTCCTCTGGTCTACGGATATGGTGACCATATTTTTTCAAACAAAAATCAGGACAAATGGTCTGGCAAAGGATTATTTATGGTCTGTGAATATATTTTAAAGGAGTCTTATAAATAGCTTTTAGTGATTCATGTGACAAATCATTGTGTAGAAGAGAATGAAACTGCGAGATGAATGTCATCTCAGGAATTTTAATGTACACTTGCTACCTATAATATGAATAGCTACCATTTATTAAAGGGTTATTATTGAAGCTTCAAACTAAGTGCTTTACAGAGGTTATCTGATTTTCTTCTCAGAAGAACTCTAGTAGGTGGACACTATCAATCCATTTTATAGAAGGGATAACTGAAATCCTGAGATGAGAAGTAGCTTACCACGGTCATGAAGGTAGGAAGTGGTGGAGCTAACACTCTTACTCAGGCTGGCAGGACCCATTCTCTTCAACGATACAACACAACACTAGCTCTCCTATTTAATGAGGGCTTTTTACTCTTTATATGATGGCTTTTTACTCTTCTATTTGGGTCTGGAATGTCACAGAGGACTGTAGTTCCATCAGGCCAAGAGATTTATTACTCTCCCCTGTTCGTGGAGAATAAGATATTCCTTATCTCCTCAATTTAGTTCAGGACAGCAAACATTTATTAAGTATCTACTTGATAAAACCCACAGGATTAGTAGTTCCAGAACATAAAGATTAATAATACCAATATCGCATTCTTCCTATGCTCAAGATGACTGGATTAGAGGGAAAAGGCAAGCACACAAATAACTTTAATATGAGGCCAACCATAATAAGTGAAATATTTGAGAAACTAATTGCTATGAGAGTTTCAGGAAGGTAGAAATTAAATCAGACTAGGGAAGATTCCTATAGGAATTGGCATTTAAGTAGGGCACTGGAAGATTGTAGGGCTATCATGGTTACTATGGTTGTGTTACAATTTACCCCCAAACTTAGTGGCATTAAACAATCACTTTACTCTTAAAAAATCTTACGTTCAGGAATTCAGGATGGTGTCAGCTGAGTAGTTCTTGCTTGGTGTCTCTTAAGTGGTTATGATCAGATGTGACTGGGGCTGCAGTCATCTAAAGCCTGGAGTGGCTGGATATTCAAGGTGGTGCACTTACTGGGCTGGCATTAATGCCATCTGTCAGTGAGAATGCAGCTAGGACCTCCACTGGGCTGCCACTGGAATGCCTACACAGGGCCTCTGTAGCATGGTAGTCTCAGGCAGAAGTTGTGTGGACTCATCTTGGAAGTCACATTCTAATGGTAATGAGCAAGTCACTATGGCCAGCTCAGATTTAAGGGAAGGGGTCATGGGCTCCATCTTGTGACGGGAAGAGGGTCAAGGTCAAGTTGTCAAAGAGAATGTGTAAACTGCCATAAGGGTGTGGTGAGTGGAGGTGTGGGCAAGGGGCCTTCTAGTCAGAGAGAACAGCAGAAGTAGGAAAGAGGTATGTTGAAGGAATGGCAAGTTGACTTGTGTAGCTGGGGTGGGGAGGATAATGAATTGGGAGAGATAAATTTGAAAAAGTATTTGGGGTCCTGTCCACAGAGTACTTTATAAGCCAGAATGCTGAATCTGGATTTATTGAGAGGTAACCTAGTGATGACATTAGGAGCATGGCTTTGGAGTCAGGTGGAATTCTTTCTAGATCAACCCTTTACTAGCTGTGTGACCTTGGGTGAATTCCTTACCCTTCCAGAGACTCAGTGTTCTTAGCTGTGAAAGAAAAAAATTCTAATGTTGTTGCAGTTTTCCTTAATAAGATAGGAAGATGAATGTAAATCACTTAGTAGATAACAAGGGTGGCAATTGTTATTGCACTGATAACAATAAGGTAGCCTATGAGACTGTTGGGCTTCTCAGGTGGCACTAGTGGTTAAAGAACCCACCTGCCAATGCAGGAGATATATGAGACACGGGTTTAATTCCTGGGTTGGGAAGATCCCCTAGAGAAGGGCTTGGCAACCCTCTCTTAGTGTTCTTGTCTGAAGAACCCCATGGACAGAGGAGCCAGGCGGGCTACAGTCCATAGGGTCACAAAGTGTCAGACATGACTAAAGTGACTTAGCATGCACATGAGATTGTTTGAGGATAAAGTAATATGACTAAATTTGTCATTCAGAAAGATTCCATCAGGTAGCTCATAAGCCTGAAGTCAGGAAGACCAGTTGGGAAGACAAGATATTAAGCTGGTTAAGAATCCATGAGAGCCTGAACTGGGGTGGTGACTGGGGAGGGCTTAGAATGACAGGATGTTGCTTAGATAGGGGTTTTATTTGCTGGCTTATGGACTACAGGGTGAGAGAGAGGGAGAATCTGACTTGGGTCAGAGGTCAGAGTGTAGGTCCTTCTAGTGGGGAGGCTGGAAAGATATCTTTGGTGACAACCTGGCTGTGCTCTCTCCTTAGCTCAGGGGTCTTTTGAATTGAGAGTAAATGAAGCCAAACCCTGGCTTGCCAGGTGGCGCTAGTGGTAAAGAACCCACCTGCCAATGCAGGAGATGTAAGAAATGTGGGGTTCAATTCCCGGGTTGGGAAGATTCCCTGGAGGAGGACATGGCAACCTACTCTACTCCAGTATTCTTGCCTGGAGAATCCCATGGACAGAGGAGCCTGGTGGGCTACAGTCCATGGGGTTGCAAAGAGTCAAACATGACTGAAGCAACTTAGCATGCACACACACGAAGACAAACCAAGCCTCTGTATCCCAACACTGAGATTTAAATCTTGAGACAAGAGTTTTGGGTGAAGCAGAAAAGTGTTATTGCTTTGCCATGCAAAAGGGGCCACAACAGGCTAACGCCCTCAAAACTGTGTGTCGGGCAACCCAGAGGGATGGGGTAGGGAGGGAGATGGGAGGGGGGTTTGGCATGGGGGTCACATGTGCACCTGTGGATGAATCATGTCGATGTATGGCAAAACCCACCACAGTATTGTGAAGTAATTATCCTCAAATTAAAATAAATAAATTAATTTAAAAATCAAAATAATTACATATAAACAAACAAACACTGTGTGTCCTCTCCTGGGGGAGGTAGTGAGGAGTTTTACAGTAATAGTTCAAGGTGGGCATGATCATCTCATGGACATTCTTCTGATTGGTTGGTGGTGAGGTAAGCGGGAGTCAGCATCATCAGCCTTCTGGTTCCAACTGGTCTGGGGACTGTGTGCTCCTGGGGCAGCATAGCGTTAACTTCTCCCATCTGGTGGGGGTTTCAATATCTGCAAAACAGCTCAAAGATATTGTTACGTATATCCCTTGAGGGAGAAGACTCTTGAGAGACCCATGGACTGCAAGGAGATCAAACCAGTCAATACTAGCAGAAATCAGTCCTGAATATTCATTGGAAGGACTGGTGCTGAAGCTGAAGCTCCAATACTTTGGCCACCTGATGTGAAGAACTGACTCATTGGAAAAGACCCTGATGCGAATGATTGAAGGCGGGAAGAGAAGGGGACGGCAGAGAATGAGTTGGTTGGATAGCATCACCAACTCGATGGAAATGAGTTTGAGCAAGCTCTGGAGTTGGGGATGGACAGGGAAGCCTGGTGTGTTGCAGTCCATGAGGTCACAAAGAGTCGGACACAACTGAGTGACTGAACTGGACTGAGGGGAACCAGGATCCTGTCCAAGGCTGCACTATTGTTTCTTGACTGCTCCTCCCTTGTTCCCGTCCACTTCCCATCTCTCCCTAATTAGTGTGTTCGAACAACTCAGGGAAGGTCCTGGAGGCTGAAGGAAGCCTATTTCCTGTAATCAAGAAAAGCAGAAAGGCTTTTGTGCCCGGGAACCGCACAGAGTCCTGCTCGGTAGCAATCCTTCTTTCTAGGGATTGCCCTTGCTCTCCACATAAAAGACGCGCCTTCAGCAAGGGTTCTAGAAGCAGAACCTGAGACAGAGAATCTAGGGTGAGTGGTTTACTGCGGGAGAGTTGTCAGGAGCAGAAAGAGTGCAGGAGAAGGATGGAGCAGAGGAAAACATTAAGAAATGAGATGGTCTCACCTGCCCACCAGCTTCAGCTGGACCCCACAGGAAGCTCTGCAGCTTGACTGCCCCACACAGTTCGCTGTGCCTTGAGGCAAGGGACCTGCCTTTTTAAGCTTCCTTTCCAGATGGTTCCATTCAGCCAAGAGCAATTCTCTGGAGAAGGGGGCAGTTGTGAGCCCTCAGCCACCACTGTTCCCTGCAGCTGGGGAACTGGGGTATTGGCCCAGAAAAGGGGATGTGGGCGAGGCACCACCAGTGTCCATTATAAGGGTCAGTGTTGTGATCGGTCTGCTTAACATCTTTGCCCAGCCAGGGAACCTGTGCAACTGAACTTCTGGTCTGTGTGTGTAAATGCCTCTAGGCTGTGAGCTGTGGTAATTACTAACAGGCTAGTGTTGAAAGTGAAAGTGTTAGTCGCTCAGTCATGTCCCACTCTTTATGAACCCATGGACTGTAGCCCGCCAGGCTCCTCTGTCCGTGGAGATTCTCCAGGCAAGAATACTGGAGTGGGTCAGTCAGTTCAGTTCAGTTACTCAGTCGTGTCCGACTCTTTGCGACCCCAGGAATCGCAGCACACCAGGCCTCCCTGTCCATCACCAACTCCCAGAGTTCACTCAGATTCACATCATCAAGTCAGTGATGCCATCCAGCCATCTTATCCTCTGTCGTCCCCTTCTCCTCTTGCCCCCAGTCCGTCCCAGCATCAGAGTCTTTTCCAGTGAGTCAACTCTTCCCATGAGGTGGCCAGAGTACTGTAGCTTCAGCTTTAGCATCATTCCTTCCAAAGAACACCCAGGGCTGATCTCCTTCAGAATGGACTGGTTGGATCTCCTTGCAGTCCAAGGGACTTTCAAGAGTCTTCTCCAACACCACAGTTCGAAAACAGCAATTCTTTGGCACTCAGCCTTCTTCATAGTCCAACTCTCACATCCATACATGACCACAGGAAAAACCATAGCCTTGACTAGACAGACCTTAGTTGGCAAAGTAATGTCTCTGCTTTTGAATATGCTATCTAGGTTGGTCATAACTTTTCTTCCAAGGAGTAAGCGTCTTTTAATTTCATGACTGCAATCATCATCTGCAGTGATTTTGGAGCCCCCCAAAGCAAAGTCTGACACTGTTTCCACTCTTTCCCCATCTATTTCCCATGAAGTGATGGGACCGGATGCCATGATCTTCGTTTTCTGAATGTTGAGCTTTAAGCCAACTTTTTCACTCTCCTCTTTCACTTGCATCAAGAGGCTTTTTAGTTTCTCTTCACTTTCTGCCATAAGGGTGGTGTCATCTGCATATCTGGTTATTGATATTTCTCCTGGCAATCTTGATTCCAGCTTGTGCTTCCTCCAGCCCAGCGTTTCTCATGGTGTACTCTGCATAGAAGTTAAATAAGCAGGGTGACAATATACAGCCTTGACGTACTCCTTTTCCTATTTGGAACCAGTCTGTTGTTCCATGGCCAGTTCAAACTGTTGTTTCCTGACCTGCATACAGATTTCTCAAGAGGCAGGTCAGGTAGTCTGGTATTCCCATCTCTTTCAGAATTTCCCACAGTTGATTGTGATCCACACAAAGGCTTTGGCATAGTCAATAAAGCAGAAATAGATGTTTTTCTGGAACTCTCTTGCTTTTTCTGTGATCCAGCAGATGTTGGCAATTTGATCTCTGGTTCCTCTGCCTTTTCTAAAACCAGCTTGAACATCTGGAAGTTCACGGTTCACGTATTGCTGAAGCCTGGCTTGGAGAATTTTGAGCATTACTTTACTAGCATGTGAGATGAGTGCAATTGTGTGGTAGTTTGAGCATTCTTTGGCATTGCCTTTCTTTGGGATTGGAATGAAAACTGACCTTTTCCAGTCCTGTGGCCACTGCTGAGTTTTCCAAATTTGCTGGCATATTGAGTGCAGCACTTTCACAGCATCATCTTTCAGGATTTGAAATAGCTCCACTGAAATTCCATCACCTCCACTAGCTTTGTTCATAGTGATGCTTTCTAAGGCCCACTTGACTTCATATTCCAGGATGTCTGGCTCTAGATGAGTGATCACACCATCGTGATTATCTGGGTCGTGACTGGAGTGGGTAGCCATTCCCTTCTCCAGGGGATCTTCCCGACCCAGGATCAAACCCAGGTCTCCTGCACTGCAGGCAGATTCTTTACTGTCTGAGCCTTCAGGGAAGCCCCTAGTGTTTGGGAGATCTCCCTAGTGTTTGGGAGATCTTGTTTTCTTGTTAGGGCATCCCAGGTGGCTCTAGTGGTGAAGAAACTGTCTGTCAATGCAAGAAACATAAGAGATGTGGGTTTGATCGTTGGGTAGGGGAGATCCCCTGGGGGAAGGCGTGGCAACCCACTCCAGTATTCTTGCCTGGGTAATCCCACGGACAGAGAAGCCTGGTGGACTACACTTGGCACACAAGCATGTTTTCTTGTTAAAGGATCCTAGGATATGGCACTGTGCACATTTGGACTGCTGAAATGGAGGCCAGAGGGAAGTCCATAGAGCCTTTGACCTACAGAGAGACAGAGAAAGAGAAAGAGAAAGAGAAAGAGAGATGAATAGGAAAAGCAAGAAAGACCAATAGGACAGGTAGCACACAGAGATGTGCCTCACATCATATTTACTGGAGACCCCCCTCATAATTTATGTGCTTCTCAAAGGACCCAGTTGGTGCTATTTATTTCATCTCTGGCTCTGTGATCTTCCGTTCCATGCATGCTGGATTTGATTGAGATTAGACAAATTACTGTTTCTTTGAAAAAGGAAACTTCTGAAGCAATCGCTAAATGTCACACATGATAAATTTAATTTCTCACATAGGTACTGTTTACTTCTTTAAAATCGGTATAAATGATTAAATGGGAATAACTTATATAACTCAAAGCAAACATATACACACATACCAAAACTTTAGATGAATGGCTTGGCTGCCTGCCACCAGAAATCTATTTCCCTTTTATTATTTGAAGCAAACACAAAATTAAATCAACACCATCAAGGGTTTGCCCACTTGGAAAGGATATTGCATTCCAGAGGGGTCCAAAGGTTACACTACTCATGACAATTACATATTGTTTTCTCTAAAGTCCACGGAAAGATAATAATTATTTTCTTCCTTCATACCAGCTTTCCAGCACTCTTTTTACCTCCGAAAGGGAGAAGCACATCTTTTGTGCATTTTGCAAACTATCCCTCCTTGGGTAATCCTCCTACTGCTAAGCCTATCTACTTGCTGCTGTGGTTCTACCATGTTTTGTCATTGCAACCTGAATGGACTAAGGCATCCTTGATTTCAGAAGCAGAGAAGACACTCATGAAAACCATTCAGGCTATTGCAATTCCTATATTGGACAGATAACTACATAAGAATGAGCTACTGGAAGTCAGAGGTTATGTTTTGACCAGATGACCACAAATAAATGGTTTCTAAATATGTGTTGGCTGCCATCCCATTGAGTGAGCTAATTAAGTCCTAAAATTAAATGCTAGTGGAGTTTCTCAGTTCTATCAAGATGAATACTTAAGATGCTCCCATGTATTTATGTTCTGTATATATTTAAAACTTATAAAGTCACCCTTTGTTATCTGAAGTGTAATGAAAAAATGAAGATTCAGGAAATCCTGACTTGTAGTGATAGATTTTTAACCCATGTTTGAGCTTCAGTTTCTGGTGGGCTGCAGTTCATGGGGTCGCTAAGAGCCGGACACGACTGAGTGACTTCACTTTCACTTTTCACTTTTCACTTTCATGCATTGGAGAAGGAAATGGCAACCTACTCCAGTGTTCTTGCCTGGAGAATCCCAGGGATGGGGGAGCCTGGTGGGCTATCGTCTAGGGGTCTCATAGAGTCAGACATGACTGAAGCGACTTAGCAGTAGCAGCAAAGTGATAATTCTTGTCACACAGAATCTCTGGGAGCGTTTAAGGAGATATAAATGAAAAGAAATTTTGTAAACTTCTGAGTGATGTTCAAATATTGGAAACTAGGAGACTTTATTTATTTTTTTTTTTTACTTTATTTTACTTAAGAATACTGTATCGGTTTTGGCATACATTGACATGAATCTGCCATGGGTGTACATGAGCTCCTAAACATGAACCCCCCTCCCACCTCCCACCCCACATCATCTCTCCAGATCATCCCTGTGCACCAGCCCCAAGCATCCTGCATCCTGCATCGAATATAGACTGGCGATTCGTTTCTTACATGATAGTATACATGTTTCAATGCCATTCTCCCAAATCAACCTACCCTCTCCCTCTCCCTCAGAGTCCAAAAGTCCGCTCTACACATCTGTGTCTCTTTTGCTGTCTCGCATATAGGGTTATCATTACCGTCTTTCTAAATTCCATATATATGTGTTAGTATACTGTATTGGTGTTTTTCTTTCTGGCTTACTTCACTCTGTGGAAACTAGTAGACTTTAAAGGATTATATATTTAAAGTATCTTTTATACCATCGTATAGGAAATATATACTTGTAACAAAAATATAGCAAAGTAAACAAAAAGGAAGGGGGAAACAATGATAGAATTTAAGTGTTTATTAGATTAAAAGTGATACCTCTTTGAGTGGGATGATATAGCCGATTGAGTGGAGGCACCTCAAAAGATATGTCTGAGTCCTAGCCCCTGGTTCCTTGAATGTGATCTTATTTGGAAAAAGAGTCTTTGCATATATAGTTAAGTAAAAGATTTTAAGATGACATCGTTCTAGATTAACTGGGTGGGTTCTAAGTCTAAAGACAAGCACCTTTATTAGAAGAGAAATAGTGGGAAAATATAAGGGAAAGCCACGTGAATATGGAGGCAGAGATTGGAGTGACGTGTCTATAAACCAAGGAATGCTAAGTAGCCACCAGAAGCTGGAAGAGTCAAAGAAGGACTCTTCTAGAACCTTTGGATAGAGCATGACCCTACTAACACTTTGATTTCAGACTTCTGGCCTCTGAAACTGTGAAATAATACTTTTTCATTGCTATAAGCCACTCAGTTCATGGTAATTCATTGTGTCACCCTAGGAAACTAATAGAGATGCTCACCATAAAGAAAGCCCTATGACTTTCATCATGCCAGAGGGTGAGCAGAGCATTGAAAGACAAAGGAAGCATGTGCTGGCAATCTGCAGTGCATGGTTTTTTTTTTTTTTTTAATGAAAAAGCTTATTTTCTGCCCATTTTAAAGGAGAATAGTCACTTTAAATGAATCAAAAGAAAACAGCAATAAAAACTACAATAAAGCCAAGTTAGGAGTAGGTTGAGAAGCAAAGTAATCACAGCAAATAATAAGATTAAGTCAGTTGAGTGGCCTTATCTTGTATTAAGGAAAGATTTTTGGCATAGAATTAAGTAGGTGAGCATTTCCTCTTTAAAGTGGAACATGGGAATAAAAGAAGAAAGGGATTAGGAATGCAAATAGTTAAGGAATAGAGGACAAAAACCCAATAATTCAGAATTTATACCATCTTTGGCTCAGACTTTGTTCTTTTTCTTTCAATTTTACATTTATGTGCTCAGTTGCTTCAGTATTGTCCGACTGTTTGTGACCCTATGGACTGTAGCCCGCCAGGCTCCTCTGTCCATGGAATTTCCCAGGCAAGAATACTGGAGTGGGTTGCCATGCCCTCCTCCAGGGGATCTTCCCAACCCAAGGATCAAAGCCATGTCTCTTGTGTCTCCTGCATTGCAGGCGGATTCTTTACCCACTGAGTCATCAGCGAATTTAAACATTCTAATAAAGAAACTGATTCTTATCAAGTAAAGTTGGAAAAAATTCACTGTTTGATTTGGGTGAGTCTAGGCAAAGGAAATCCTCAGCTATTTGAGCAATCTTATTGTAGTACCTTGGAGAAGACAATGGCAACCCACTCCAGTACTCTCGCATGGAAAATCCCATGGACGGAGGAGCCTGGTAGGCTGCAGTCCATGAGGTCTCGAAGAGTCGGACACGACTGAGCGACTTCACTTTCACTTCTCACTTTCATGCATTGGAGAAGGAAATGGCAACCCACTCCAGTGTTCTTGCCTGGAGAATCCCAGGGACGGGGGAGCCTGGTGGGCTGCCGTCTATGGGGTAGCACAGAGTCGGACACGACTGAAGCGACTTAGCAGCAGCAGCAGCATTGTAGTACCTGGCACCTACAGCTCAACTAGTAGAAACCCACACTTATAATATGGAGTTTTCCCTGTTCTGAGACTAATCTCTTGGCCAGAGGATATTTAAAAGAAGTCCTGCCCAAAGGCAAAAGTCACATTAAATTCTGCCTGATTTCTATTTTATTAATCTTCAGTCCTCAATGTCTTCTTTTGTATTCACTTGGTACATTATTATGGTTGTTTTGTTCTTTAAAATAATAATAAGCACTGATTACCTCTTAGGCACTTATGTTTTCATAGATACCATTTGATCTTCATGATAATCTTGGGATCTTGATAATCTTGATTTTCAAGAAAATCCCTATTGTATACTCTCGGAAACCAAGAAACTGTGACATTGGAGGTACAGTGTGGTGAGTGAAAGTCAAATGGACTTGGATTAGATTTCTGGCTCCACGTCCAGAAATAAGCTGCATGACTTTGAACAGATAAGTTACATAACCTCTTTAGGCCTCAGGGTTCTCACATGTAAAATGGGTGACACTCCATTTTATTGTGTTCTAAGGAGCCTTTCGTTTTCACTTCTAATTTTAATGTTTGAAATGGAAGTGTATAACTGCCGTCTTATATTTTTCACCCTATAAAACTGCTATTAAATTGATCATGTCTTATCATTGATAGGCTTTCCAGGTGGCTCAGCAGTAAAGAATCTGTGTGCCAATGCAGGATATGTACGAGATGCAAGTTTGATTCCTGAGTTGGGAAGATCCCCTGGAGAAGGAAATGGCAACACACTCCAGTATTCTCCCCTGGAGAATTCCATGGACAGAGGAGCCTGGTGGGCTATAGTCCATAGGGTCGCAAAATATTTGGGATAGCATTTGAAGGATTTAGTAATGAATACCCTCCAGGGTTCTTAGAAAGCCTGAAGATTATGTATGTAAAGTGCTTGGTACCGACTCAGAGCTTAAGAAATGTTTTTTTTTTTAATTATTATTTAAGCAACTTGATCATAGTCTGTATTACTAGTAAGTGGCAAGCCTAGATTGGAACCAAGTTTGTAATAGTAGTTATGAGCTTCTTCTTTTCTAGGCCAAAATTCTAGCCCCAAATAGTGAGGGAAACAGCTCATTAAACCAGCTCATTTATAGTGAGGGAACCAGCTCATTAAACCAGCTCATTACATTAGCTTTGAGTCTGTCCACCATATTATGATCCATACTCCCTGATTCTCATAACTTTGCCTGTTCGTCTTAATTCCTAATATCTTCACCAGGCATAAATTATGTTGATCCATCAACATTTAAAATTTGAAACTGTAGTCTTTAAATCAATGTACACAGGACTTGCATAATTATAATATTAAATGATTATATTAATAATTAAATTATTATATTAATTGTTTTTGTATTAAATTGTCATATTCTATTCTGAATGCTGAGCTTCTAGGATGATAAGAACTAGGTGATAAACAAAATAGGCTAAAAGGCAAACAGAAAGATAAATCTTAAAATTATTGAGATGAAGTTAAGCCTGTAGCCTATTCCAATGTTCCCTTTTTGTGTTTTTGCTTTTCCTCCCAGAGGGAATCAACAATTCATCATTGTACTTGTGATAGGTGTCCATGTTCCTCTACTCAATGAAAGTGACTCTGAGCTGAAGAGGGGAGTGGGGCCGAGAATCTCAAGTACAAAGTTGTTGTAGTAGACATTTACTGTTGTTATTATTATTATCAATTGCCTGCCCAGCATCCAATCTTTCTTCTTTTCCATTGGAGAAACTCTGTCCTCCCTCAGTCCTTGTGATTTGTTACAGGTAGGAGTCATCTTAGGGGTGATTGAGAAACCAAGGCCTAGACAATCAGCATATTTTATCCCTTTGGCCACTACATTTGGTTCAGGGATGAGCAATTTTTTTTAACCTAATCTAGTTTGAGTTTTAACTTTCTAATACTTTTAATTGAAAGAGTCCCTCTTCACTAACATAATTGGAAACCAAGACCAATTGGTATTTGGGGACCACCCAGTAGCTGCAGGCCAACATTGGAAATCAGCTCTCATGAGGGCTAAACTAAACCCAATGAGGAATTGATGGGGAAAGTTTTTCAGGGTCCCTTGGCAGCATCAAGGAAGAGGTTTGTTCTGATAGACTGCCCCAAGTATAAAATCAGCCAGGCAGGTATTTTTATTAGCAGTGAGGTGATCAAGGTTCCATAAATCAATAACCTTTATTTAAACCACACAGATCCATCTTCTTGAATCCAGTGTTTGCCAACCAGTCATTTGGACTTAATTTAGCCTTTCTTTTCTGGGAAGGGAGTACATATAGCAAGTGAGACCCTGCTCTGGGAGGTATTTGGTAGGATACTGTGCAGGAATAAATGCATGGTCTGATTTACAAGCGAACCTCCTGTGAATCTAATTGTTGTAAGCCAGTTCAACTGGTGAGCTCAACCTTGGATAATTTAACTTGTTTGAATTTCTGAACCTGCACATTTGAAAATCACATTCAAAACAGAAACGTCTAGTGGCAAGCAAAAAATCCCCTTAAAGTTTGCTTAAAAATAGCAGATCTAAGAATTACTTTTGTTGTCTTTTCTTGAGGGAGGAATGGGCTTGGTGTTTGTTCTTTGAAATGTGTTTCACTCATCTAAGATCCTGGATGTGGTGTGGGCCGACAGGGGGGGTTTGGGAGCTGACTGATTTATTTACTTTTCCCCAAGACCTCAACCACTAAACAGTGATCCTTTGTGTGGCTGCTGAGGTGTCAGTTATGAAAAATAGCCATCCCAGCCCTGGTAAGATGTTCTAAGATCTTACTTGATAAAGTGATTCACTCTTTCAGAAAGTTTGTATCGGTGACTGCCCTGGTAAGACATGAGGTTTTAGAAAGAGGTGGAATGTTGAATCTCTAATTTATTTTATAGTAGAGCCTGTTGCAGCATCTTCAAGATAAAAAATGCCAATTAGAAGATATTTCTCTTCATTAAGAAGATGATATTCCTATGCAATTTGGAAATACTAAGCTATTCATAGACTTGCTTGTATTTTTGCTTATTAAGTACAATAAACGCTTTAATATTTACTATGTACATAGCATGGGTTAAGTAAATTTTCCTTTTTACACAACCTAAGTGCAAGATACAGTCAAAGTAATTTCATAATCATTTCATAAGCCAGATAAAGGCACTTACCATAAAGGTTGTAATGTTTTTTAAATGTCAGAGCAGAAACTGAACAATTATAAGAGGGCACATTTTATTAATTTATCATTCTTACTATGACATTAACTTCCTTCCTCCAAATTGCTCATTTGACATTTTTCCAATCTGGACTGTGTGAAGAACTTCACAATGAACATTGCCTTATTTTTTCTTCTTCCTTTTTTCAGTGTTTTTTCTTTTTTTTTTAACCATACAAAGTATAAATACTTTCTTGTCATAAAAAGTTTTCAAATGATAAAAAAGCAAATAACCCCTTTTATTCCTACCCAGTTTTACTCCCCTTTCCGGAAGTTACACTGGTAACTAGTGTATCTACTTTCAGCCCCTTCTCTATGCATTTATGAAAAAATATGTGCATATATGAGTGTATTTTATTTTTGGCATGTGTGTTTATAAATTGGATCATAGTGTATGTATTGCTTTGCAACTTGCCTTTTTCACGCAACAGGCTGTGTTAGATAGGGATTTTTCCCTACCAGCTCACATGGATTTATTCATACAATCATTCAACAAATGTCTATTGAGCACTACTGTGGATTTTATTGCTGTTCAGCAAATATGCACGCTGCTTT
Source organism: Ovis canadensis (assembly GCF_042477335.2). NCBI lineage: Eukaryota > Metazoa > Chordata > Mammalia > Artiodactyla > Bovidae > Ovis > Ovis canadensis. The sequence continues at coordinate 44,970,272 of NC_091727.1, read as the reverse complement.
CCCCAACTCCTCAGGGGAGCAGTCTATTTCCCTGTCCCATCGATGCAGATCTTGCTCATATGACTTACTTAGGCCGATGGAATGTGGACGATAAGAAGTGACAGCATGCCAGATCCTACGAGACGCTTTTAGAGGCACTGCAAGTTCTTCTAGCCTTCTTGAGTTCCTACCTTCCACTAAAAGAATATACGTTTCCCATGTTCTTCAGTTTGGTCTCTGGCACAGGAAGATACTTGGAGCAAATATGAACCCAGACCACAGCCTGAAACGGAGTTAATATAGCTGAATATAGATGTTCAGTCATGTCCAACTCTTTGCAGCCCTATGGACTGTAGCCTGCCAGGCTCCTCTGTCCCTGGAATTTTCCAAGCAAGAATACTGGAGTGAGTTGCCGCTTCCTACTCCAGGGAATCTTTCTGACCCAGGGATCAAACCTGTGTCTCTTGCTTCTCTTGCATTGGGAGACAGATTCTTTACCACTAGGGCTACCTGGGAAACCCTGTAGAACCTTAAGCAATACATAAACATTTGTTGCCATAAGTCACTGAGATTTTGGACTTTTTATAACTCGGCCCAATCACTGCAACATCTGACTGATATAAATGCTTGCTATTTGCCAGGCATTTCTCTGGATGCTGGGAAAACAAAAATCCCTGCCTACATGGGCTTTACATTGAAAAGCTGGTTAGTATAGCAAGTCCCTTACATATGAAGGAGTTCTGTCCTGAGAGTGCATTCGTAAGTCCAGTCTGTTCATAAGTCTAACAGTTAGCTGAGGCGTGCAGCTAACACAGTCAGCTATATATCACTGCTTTTACGCTTGCTTCAGGGCATCCTGGCCTTGAAATATAGATACTGTATTACAGTACTTTACCCAGTACTGTACAGTAAAGTACACAAAAGCACATCCGCTTGTAGAGGATGCATGTGTGTGACAGTGTACCCCATACATGTGAACTGACTTACGTGATTGGACAGGTGAAGGCACATTCGTATTTTTGAAAGTTCGCAACTTGAAGGTTCACGTGTAGGGGACTTACTCTATTCCATGGAATGGTTGAACCAGGGTAGTAGGCCTTTTTCAGTCTTATAGGCCTTTTGTAAAAAGTGCTTAGCATGCAATGTCTGTGCATCTTCAACACTTCTGCCATCCGCATTCCCTCCTTGCCATCACTACTGCCACCTGGTTGTTCCTCCCCTCTTGACCTTCTGCCTTGACTATGGAAGAACCCATGGCTCTCCTTTAGGTCTGGCCCATTCTCAGATGTCTCAGGCATTATGATAAGTGCATTTTCTGGCCATGACTTTGCCTCATGCAAAACTCAGTAACCCTTTTTCCTGCTCTCCAAAACACAAAGTCTGGCTTTCAATGTTCACCCCCTCTCAACTTTCCAACCGCATTCTTTCCTTAGTCCTGCACCCTCATGTTTTGTCCGAGCAGCCTGCTTACTGCCCAGGGCACACATCTTGTAGTGAACTTTGTGGTGAGTCATTCAGAATTTCCCTTCAAGACTGGGGTACCCCCTCCCCAGCTGCCGGGAGTGTTGATGGATGATGGTTCCCATGTTGTCCTTCAGATGAAGACACTCATGTCATCCAAGGTTCATATTCCTTTCCCAGGGACAGTCTACATCCAATAACTGGTCAAAAGTGGAGAGAGGATGCTATAAAGACCCATCCCCCTTGTTGCAAGGCAAGGCAACTCTGAAATGTCATTCAAGTTTCAGAACAATCCATGACATTGACTCAGGCCTTTTTTATGTGTGACCATTTTGCAGCCCGGGCTTCCTAGGTGGCCCAGTGGTAAAGAATCTGTCTGCCAATGCAGGAGATGCAGATTTGATCCCTGGGTCAGGAAAATCCCCTGGAGGAGGGAATGGCAAACCACTCCAGTATTTTTGCCTGGAAAATCCCATGGACTACAGTCCATGGGGTTGCAAAAAGTTGGACACAACTAAATAACAACAGCATATTGCAGCCCAACACCTTCCTTTACCTAATCCTACTTCCTTGACTCCTCCACAGGTTACTCCGTAACACATTTTCAGAATGCTGAACTACGTCCCAGAGTCTGCATCCTGGGAAACCTGACATAAAATACACCCTGTAGGTCCTTGGACCTTTCCCATACTTTGGGACCTTTGATCACATTATTCTCTTCGCCTAGAACACCCTTCCTATAATCCTCAGCTAGTTAAAACTACCCAGACTTCATGGCCTCCTCCTCACGTCATCTATTCCAGGTAGCTTTTCCTGACTGTTGAAGCTGGAAGCCATTGGTCTCCCATTGAAAGGCCACCAGCAATGTTCTTTTCATCCTTCTGTTATGGTGTATGGGAGCTGGCAGGTTTTCAGGGAAAAGCTTGGACTTTGGGGTCAAGCCGACTGGGATTCCTTTACTTACTACCTGTCTAACCATGAATTCCTTCGTTTTTCTCATCAATAAAATAAGAAAAAAAGACTACCTCATAAGATTGTTGTTGGCATTAAATGGAATAACGCAGATAAAGTGCCTGGTGCATAGGAGATGATCAAGTGTGAGATCTTCCCATGTTCTTTTCTTTTTCCCTTTATCGTATCTTGCATCTACATTGATTATGCCCATCATTGTCATTTGTGGACTTGTCTCATCTGCCCATGGGCTTGCTAGGGGCTGGAATATGCCTTGCTTAACTTTGTATTCACACACTGTTCAGCACAAAGAGCTTCATAAACGTTGTTGAACTGAATGCCACTTCTGGGCAAACATTTCAGATTTGATTTTGGAACCAAGAATTTCCATGTTGTATCCCAGAATTGATCACACAAACAAGGTAGTCCAGAATTTCTATGTATGGGTTTTCAATAGTAACTATAGCTGCAGAGAGTTCTGCCAGCCCTTCGGTTGGCCCTGTCTCTCATAGCAAGCACCATTGTCAGAAGCCAAACCTCAAACAAAGGTGCTTTTTGAGAGTCTTGACTCAGATAACAGCTAAGGAATTTCAAGGCAAACCATGCACATCTGTGTTCCTATGACTAACATTTCTTTCGCCTGATTTTTTTAATGACCACAGTTGAGAATTCTAAAATAATCTTAAAGATGAGCTCCAGAGCAAGAAGTGACCAAGTTAGCAAGCACCTAGCATGCTGGTTTAGTCGCTAAGTCACGTCCGACTCTTTGTGACCACACTGACTGTAGCCCACCAGGCTCCTCTGTCTATGGAATTTGCCAGGCAAGAATACCGGAGTGGGTTACCATTTCCTCCTCCAGGGATCAAACCTGTGTCTCTTGCATCTCCTGCACTGGCATGCAGGTTCTTTTCCACTGAGCCACCAGGGAAGCTGGTCTAAAGCTAGATGACCCTTCAAAGTTGTCCCCAATTGGGCTAAGGTGATCAGGCTTTTATACCCTTTTCTCAATCAGTCACGGTATGTGAGTTGTCCCAAGAATAGTGTGATTTTGGACGAGGCGGTTCTCTGCAGCTGAGGCAGAGCCTAAAGGGGCTGAGGGCTGTTTGCTCACTGCACTCACACAGCCAGGGTATTAGTCCTTCCTTGTAGGGGGACTGGAAGGTGCAGCACACTATTCTCAGCCCTTTGGGCCCTATCCCTGTCCCCATTCCCTCTCCTGTCATCTCTTTATGTCCCCACAGTAAGGCTTCCTTGCTGGTCCAGTGACTAAGGGGGCCTGGGTTCAGTTCCTGGTCAGGGAACTAGATCCCATATGCTGCAAATAAGAGTTTGCAGACAGCAATTAAAGATCCTGCATGCTGCATCTAAAAACTGGTACAGACAAATAAATTAAAAAAAAAATAGATATACCTCTGAAGCAATAAAGTGCTTGAAGCAGCCGTGCCTTTACTCGTGGTACATTTTCTCTTAGAATGTTGCTCCTCTTCTTTCTTGTACTAACTTTCATTTATTCTTTAAGATGAATCTCTGGGCATTCTCTCCACTAAGATGTTTTTCTGGACTCCTCAAAATGAGATGAGATGTTTCTCCATAGCATTTACAAATTATTCCTCACTTCGTACTTCTTTGCTGGGCTGTTGCTGTGCGTCTGTTTATGTGTCTGCCTCTCATTGCAAATTGGGAGCCCCATTCAGGGCCCAGCACCTGGGAATGTCTGACTCTGATAACAGGGGTTCTATTCATGTATGTTAAATGAATGGTTGGGTAGAAGAACGATAGCGCTGGTATGTGAGTGTGTAGTCCTATTGGCTAAGAAATTACCAGGTAGGTCAGTGATAACATCATGTGTGTTTATTCAGACTATTACACTTGCAATAAACAGTCTCTTATCCTCTGAATCCTCTCGCGTTTGGCTGGCTGACTGTTTTGCAAAATGAACAGCAGATGCAGTGCTTTCTGAGCTGCTATTTCCCAACCTACCAGTTGGTACATTTTGATGGGCCCCAAAGATGTTCTTGATGTGTCACAATACCTTTGTTTTCCTCGTTCTTTGTTAGCGATTTTTGACCAACAGTGTGGTAATGTTAGTGGTAATGTAAGAGAGAAGAGGTGGGACAGCACAGGCGCATATGTGAGTGGCTCCAGGTCAGGTGCGGGTGACTATAAAGCTGAGTCAGCAAAGGGCTGGATAGAATGGAGCAGGAGGTGAGAGGTAGTGCACTCTGCCTGTCTCTGTATCCTACTTTGCACAAGGTTGGTGAACATAGAGATTTCAAATGACTGCCAATGATGTTGCAATGGAAATCTCCTAGTGTGGAATCGAGTACCATCACTGAATCAGGATGAGCTGAGGACAGAAAATGAAGCACAGCATGAGTTGAGGATGTAAACCACTCAGAGAGACTTTTACTTAGTAAAAGGGAACATTTGCTCTGTATATGTCAGCGCGATGAATGCTCACGTGTTAGAACCCTCGTGGTCGCAAATGATAGAAACTTGCCTGGAATCACCTTAGGCAAAAGTAGGAATTTATTGGCTCATGTAGAAAACCCTGGTAGGCAAAGAGGCAGCTGACTTCTGGGAGTAAAGTGGCAGAGGCTAGTCCCCTACAGGGTGGAGACTGCTGGTTTCTCTGTGTCAGCTTTCCTTTTTCAGACAGGTTTTCCCAAAGACTGAATCATTGAGGACAGCAGCTGCCAGCTCTCATCGTTCTGTATTTCATTCACTCAGTTAATAAAACAAACATCCATGGAGCACCTATTACATGCCAGACATTGTTCTAGATTCTGGAATAGCAGGGGAAGAAAGATGGAGAAAAAACCCTCTTTATATTCCAGGGGAGGAAATTCAGACACTAAACAAAAGTAAAGAGGGATATTTGATACTATATGAAAAAGAAATAAGGGCTATGGAAGGAAAACATCAAGCAGAGAAGGGGATAGGGTGTTCTGGGGGTTGGGGAGGATGTTGCAATTAAAAAAAAATTTATTTTGTTGAAGTATGCTCAGTCACTCAGTCATGTCTGACTCTTTGTGACCCCATCAACTGTAGCCTCCCAGGCTCCTCTGTCCATGGGATTTCCCAGGCAAGAATACTGAACTGGGTTGCCATTTCCTTCTCCAGGAGATCTTCCTGACCCAGGGACCCAACTCATGTCTCCTGCATCTCCTGCATTGCAGGCAGATTATAGTTGATTTATAATTAGTTTCTGTTGTACAGCAGTGACTCAGTTGTACATATACATATATATTCTTTTCCACATGTTTTCTATGATAGTTTATTACAGGATATTGAGTATAGTTCCCTGTGCAATACAGTAAGACTGTGTTGTTTATTCATTCTATATATTGATATAATAGTTTGTATCTGCTAATCCCAAACTCCCAATCTATCCTTTCCCCACCTTAATCTGCCCCTCCCCCTTGGCAACCACAATTCTGTTCTCTATGTCTGTGAGTCCATTTCTGTTTTGTAGATAAGTTCATTTGTATCATATTTTAGATTCCACATATAAGTGACATCATATGGTATTGTCTTTCTGTTTCTGACTTACTTCACTTAGAACTATACTCTCTAGGCCCATGATGTTACAGTTTAAACAGGGCAGTCAGGGAAGGCCTTCTGAGGGAAATGACATTTGAGCAAAGATTTGAAGGAAGAGAAGGGGTGAGCCATGAAGGCCACTGGAGTTGGAGATAATGGCAAGGGCAAAGGACGTGAGGTGGGTGTGCTCTTGGCATGTGTGAGGAACACCAGTAAGGCCACTGAGACTGAACTGGAGTGAACAACAGGAACAGTAGTGGGAGATAAAGCCAAGGAGCTAAGGCAGATGACATGGGGCTTTGTGGGTCATTGTAAAGACTTTGACTTAGAGTACGAGGTGGGCAACCACTGGAGTGTTTGGCAAGGAAGAGTAACATTATCTAATCTTCATTTAGCCCTGGCTTCTGTGTTGAGAATGAACTATAGAGAGACAAGTGTGGAAGTAGGGATAACCAGTTGCATATTGTAATAATCCAGGTGAGAAATGATAGGGGTTTGGAGCAGGTTTGCTTTCTGAGAGGGACTGCTCCAAGTAAAGGGGAAATGGGGCGTGAGGTCATCTCTCTGATCACAGGTATGGCTGGTTGCCACCATGAGAGCACCTGGGCTCAACAGGAGATGGAGTTGTTTATCTTAAATGTGGAGAGCTGTTTCTAGAAGAAGGAAAAGTGAGAGGCAAACCACAGTAGCCTACTTTAGCCGTTGTTTACTCAAGATTGCCTCAACGTTTTAGAAGCATTCTCCTGCCTTTGCCTATGTGTTTGACTAGATCTCGGAAAAATTCATTGCCTGTAACTCACAAATATGTTCCACTACACCCAGGGACTACTCTGTGGAAAGCAGAGCTAAGGCTTTTGTGGAGAACTGAGCTATGAGTAGATTTCATCCTGGCACAATGTCTTTTGGAGTCCTTGTTCTCTTTGTTAGAGAAGTTTACCTTGTTGAAGTATAGCTGGCTCAATTTCTTATTTACTGTCACAACAAATGACCTAAATGGTTTCATATGCGGGCCCCTGGTTTTCTCAAAAACTACCTCTTTAGAATGCCACCCCAATTCTCTGAAAAGAGAGAAGATGCGACAAACCGTGTTGCTTCAGAGTCAAACTTGAAAATGCTGGAAGGAAATTTAGAAATCCAAAGAGTAAAATAGACTCTTCCGAAATTGCTGTTACAATTACACTGAAAGAGTCTAAATACATAAATGGTCTCCCTTTCACATGCCTGAGTGGTCTTTTATATTTAACTATGATATAGACACAATGAATGATCCTTAACAGTGGACGTTTTTATCTCATTTTTTTTCCACAGAGGTATGATATGATCATATCTGCAACCATTTCAGATGAAATTCGGTACAAAACATATATCTCATCATTTGAATGCCTTCCCACCTCAACTTTTATGATATTTATTATAATACTCTTCGTTTAGATTGTATTTAACACTATCATCTTAAATTCTGGAGGGAGAAGCTGAATATTTCTCCTTTGTTTACAAGCTTACCTACGTATGTCCTTTCTAGAATAAAAGTTTTGACTTTGTCTCTATTGGTGTACTCTCTGGGTACCACAAAGTACACCCAGATGGGAATAATTCTTGTTAAGGCACCATCCCGTTCACTGCTGATTCTGTGGTCTCCATCTTCTGACAGCCACCAACAAAAGATGTGTAATCTATGTATAAGGTATGAAGAAAAATGACAAGTACTCACCAAGTTAACTTTATAAATACTACTAGATCTCCTGTATATCTTTCTCCTGTTGTATCCCTTTCCTTTATTCCGGAGGCTACTACTATCCTGAATTCACCTCTATTTACTTTTCCTATTGTTTTGTGTCATTTGTTTTCCATCTTAATTGAGTGTGGATTATTTTGTATATACAAAATGTTATATAGCTAACAAGCACTTGTGAATCTACCATCTAGCTGAAGCAACAGACTATTACCAAGACCATTCAGTTTCTGTGTTCTTCTTTGATCTTAAAAACCACTTCCTCCAGCCCTTCCTCAACTTTTGTGTTTGTCATTTCCTTGCTTGTCTTTATAGGCTCACTCTATTTTTATGTATCTTGAAATAATATGTTCTTCAGTTTGATATTTTAAACTTCATGTAAATGTTGTAATATTGTATATATTCATCTGTGACTTGTGTTTTATGATCATTTGTATGTGAGAGTCTAGGACTGTGGGCACCAATTATCCTGGTTGGGTACTGTACAACTCTGCAGGGGGGAGCTATTTACATTGCAGTCTGGGCAAACAAGAGCTTCTGAAACTGTAATAGCATACAACTTGTATCTACTGCTGGATACAAGCATATAGATGCTAGATAGCAAATTCAACCCCTTCCGTCCAACTCTATACTCCTTTTCCATATATCTCTTTGTTTAGATTTTGAATGGTTACACTAAATATTACATTATATATGTATAAGTCATCACGATCTACTACTCTCTACATTTTACCAGTTTGAGTATAGAATCTTATATCACTATTAAATGTTTTCCACTCTCCATTTATAACTATCTTAAATATTTCCTCTATATACATGGAGACCCACATCATATAATGGTATCTATTTTTGCTACAAAGTCAAACTTTAGAAAACTCAAGAGAAGGAAAGTGTCTTTCATTTGCCTTTGTTTTTACTCCTTTCCCTTATTTTTTTATTCCTTGCTGATGTTTTCATATTCCTTCTTCTACCATATCTTTTCCTTTCAAGAATTTCCTTTAGCTGTTCTTTTAGAGTGGGTCTGCTGGTGACATTCTTTATCTGAGAATGTCTTGATTTCCTCTTTATTCTTAAAGAGTGTTTCAACTGGGTATAGAATTCTAGTCTGACTGTTCTTTTCTTTTAGCAATTGAAAAATTTTATATAACTTTCTTATGGCCTGCATAATTTCTGATGAGAAATCCACTGCCATTTAAATTGTTTTTGCTACAGGTAAAGTGTAATTTCTCTCGCTGATTTCAAGATTTCGTTGATTTCAAGATTTTCCCTTGTCTTTAGTTTTCAGAATTCTTATCCCCAACCCCCACTTTGTTGTTGCTGCTGTTGTTCAGTCACGATGCCGTGTCTGACTCTTTGTGACCCCATGGATTGCAGCACGCCAGACTTCCTGGTTCTTCACTATATCCCAAAGTTTGCTCAAATTCATGTTCATTGAGTTGCTAATGCCATCCAACTATCACATCCTCTGCTGCCCTCTTCTTTTGCCTTCACTCTTTCCCAGCAACAGGGTCTTTTCCAATGAGTCGGCTCTTTGCATCAGGTGGCCAAAGTATTGGAGCTTCAGCTTCAGCATCAGTCCTTCCAGTGAATATTCAGGGTTGATTTCCTTTAGGATTGACTGCTTTGATCTCCTTGCAGTCCAAGGGACTCTTGAGTATTCTCTAGCACTGCAATTCAAAAATGTCAATTCTTCGACACTCAGCATTCTTTAGCGTCCAACTCTCACATCTGTACGTGACTACTGGAAAAAACATAGCAGACCTTTGTTGGCAAAGTGATGTCTCTGTTTTGCAATACACTATCTAGATTTGTGATAGCTTTCCTTCCAAGAAGCAAGTGTCTTTTAATTTCATGGCTGTGGTCCATCTGCAGTGATTTTGGAGACCAAGAAAATAAAATCTGTCACTGCTTCCTCTTTTTCTCCATCTATTTGCCATGAAGTGATGGGACTGGATGACATAATTTTAATTTTTTGAAAGTTGAGTTTCAAGCAAGCTTTTTCACTTTCCTCTTTCACCATCATCAAGAGGCTCTTTAGTTCCTCTTCACTTTCTGCCATTAGAGTTACATAGTCAGCCCCCAAAACATGTGGCTTCAGGTACATGTATTTGTTTGGAAAATAGGTTTTTGCTTTGGGGTTTTTCCCTCTACTTAATAATGTTTCTTAGAAAAAATAAAATTACATGAGAAGAAACACAGTCTTTAACAATAATTATCTGTTAGCAGGACAGTTAAATATATGAGGATAAGCCTATCTGGGTGTATCTAGCATGTTATATTTGTCATCATTATATTCATATAAATAAATAGTGTTTTATTTTGTTGATCCTATTTAATTTGGCTTGATATTCTATTTCTTTGATGTTTGTTCTTTCTTTTAAAAATCCTTTCCTTCTACTTATGTCATTCCTAACTTTAAAAGCATTATTTATTTATTGTGTCTAGTTGCACTGGTTGTTGACTGCTGCGCGGGCTTTTTCCTGCAGTGAGCGGGAACTACTCTTTGTTAGGGTGCATGGGTTGCTCATTGGGGTGCCTTCTCTTGTTGCTGAGCAGAGGCTCTACAGCACAGGCTTCAGTAGTTGCTGCATGAAGGCTCAGTAGTTGTGGCTCACGGGCTTAGCTGCTCCTCAGCTTATGGAATCTTCCCGGACCAGGGATCAAACCTGTGTCCCCTGCATTGGCAGGCAGATTCTTATCCACTGTACCACCAGGGAAGTCCCTACCTTCTTGAGTTACTTTTTAGTCTTTCACTTATTCTTTTTTTGCCCCCAGCCTTACTGAAGTATAATTGACATATTGTGTTAGTTTAAGGTGTGTAATGTGTTGATTTGATGCACTTATATATTGTAAAATGATTAGCAGCGTAGCATTAGCTAACACCTCCATCCTGTCACATAATTACCATTTCCTTTTTGTGATGAGAACATTTAAATTTTCGTCTCTTAGCAACATTCAAGTATGTGATACAGTATCATTAGCTATAATCATCAGGCTGTACCTTAGCTCCTCAGAATTTGTTAATCTAATAACTGTGAGTTTGTACTAACTTTGACCACTATCTTTTCATTTCCCCCACCCCCAACCCCTGGCAACTGCCATTCTACTCTCTGGTTATATCAGTTTGGCCTTTTTGAATTCCATATATAAGTGATATCATACTGTATTTGTCTTTTTTCCTGTTTGACCAGAGAATAAGTTTGTAATGGTTCATAATTATTAGAAATGTTGATAAAATTAACTGTCCAAGTGTAGGTTTCTGGTTTTGCCAGAGAACATTTCTTTTTATATTCCTCCTCTCCACCTCACACATATCCCACATAATACTGTAACCTCCACCCACATACTTCAAAGTAGTTCAAATCATGAGCTGGGTCTGAGTTGGCATAGAAGTTTTTGTTACTGCTCTAAAGCAAAATGTCCACAGTCTCTGAAAACATTACTCTTGAAATCATCCCATCCACTGCAACTGTGACAATACTCCTTCATATGTAAAGAGAAGACTTAGAGCAGAGGAATGCACTTTGGTGCCCTATAGAAAATGTATAATCTCAACGCAAATGTGTTCAAATAAATAATTCTAGCCTAGAGAATGCTTGTACCAAAGCTAAGAAAATGAGAAATAAATTAGGCTATTTGTCAAGTCTGAGACTGGGAGGACAAATATCATTTTGTGAATCAGAAGTTGGATATAAGACATTCTAGTTATGTGAGCTTGGATATTTTAAAGGACAAATCTTTTGGCCTGAAACCAAAGCAAACCTGCTCTAACATGGTTAGTTTATGGAACGGGCATCATTCTTATCCTGTATCTGTATTAATATGGAGAAGGTCCTGCTGTATGACTGGATAAGAATATTCTCTCTGGAGTATACAAAGTAAGAAGCCCATATGCTTCCCTGGGGAATTTCCTTTCCATTTGTGAACTGTTTCTTGGCTCTCAGTAAACAATAGAGTCTTCAGTTTGTTCATGTATATATCTGACTTTATTAGTTTCTTTTTTTCCATTTAGTTATCTTGCACCATCATTTATTGTAGTATAATATGTCCATCTTTAGTGGCAATTTTTACAGTCTCTAACCTATAGATCTTTATATAGACCCTTCTTCCTCAAAATTGCTAAAACCATAAAAAAATCAGAATGTAGATATTCATATCACACCATAAATCTCTACTTTTTAAATTCCCAGGCAGATAGAATTCCAAATTACTTTAGAAGGCAGTTTGGTATCTGAAATGATTAATCTACCCATTCTTTACACATAGTTATTTATCTGAAACATAGTGTTTAAATAGACAAGTTATCAATAGGTACAAACCTTAACACATGAAAAACTCATTGCAACAGGGCTCCTTTCTTTGAATCTGTGATCTTATGATCTTTCAGACACTACTCTCTTCATCCAGAAAAAAATTGTTCACTTGCAATAAGCCCTTGGGCATAACATGACATTTATGATGTATAGAGTGTGCATTTCATGTTTATTTCTCATGTATTTCCTTTGGTTAAAAACCAATACTGAATCCACAACATCCAAATAAATGATCTGACATATTTTATGCAACACATGTTCAAGTAATTAATTTTCTCATGGGAATGTCATACCATTTAACTCATAGTTATTAGCCAAATATTTGTGCAGTAGTTTGTAATGAATATATGCATAATCACAGATTGCCCTATTTTCTTTGTACTCAAATATAATTTAAAGGGACAGAATCAGGGTGCAGCGGACTTCACATTGTTTAATGCTTTCTGCATATTAGGCTGTCAATAATTCCTTGTTGGATGAATAAACTCATGACTGACCAGTTTGGCAGATTTGGTCAAATTCTGTGAGTTTAGGCTTTTGGTTAGTCTTATTGGAGGCTTATAATTATATTAACACAACTGACTATGTATGATATGTTTTGAAAATACTTGGTTGCCCAAGTGTAGCAAATAATCATGGATATATGTGAGCAAAAGATGATGTAAAAACCAATTTACATGCGTCAAGTAGGGACAACCTGTACTGGTCAGATTATTCCCAGTAGCAGGTAATGAAAATAAGGTAAAACTGTTTCAAAATTAAGGAAATCTACTACCATGACCAAAAGTAATGCAAGCTCCAGGCACCATTCTTTCAATTCTCTTGGTTCTGCTCTCCTTCATGTGTTTCTTTTGTTTTCAATAGGACTTTCCTCATGGTTGCAAAGTGGCTGCTAGTGCCAGCAGCACTTGGGGCAATGTGCTTCTTTATTCATGTTTAGTGGGAGAGAGCAAGAAAGCATCTTTCTCAAACATATCCTAAAAGTCCTTTCCTACAGTGTGATTGGGTAGGCTATGGTCACGTGACCACAGTCACTCAGACAATGCCATGCACTGATTGTCTTTAAACTTGGATTTCTGAATCAGTCACTTGTAAGAATGATGGGACTACCTTGAATAGCTGAGACTAATCAGGACCTACTCCTGGAACTGAGGAAGGAGTCAGTTTCTCCTGAGTCAACTGGGCTCTGGGAAACTGAGGAGGATGCCTGAATAGAATTGGATTTTGTTAGGATGGAAGAAGGGGGAAATGGATACTGTGATTGTGAATAACAGTGTCTATTCCGATACCACACTTCTTTAAAAAATTTTTTATCAGTATTATTTTTTCTTCTTTAAAATTTCTTTATTGAAGACTCGATTTTCCTACAGCAGTTTTAGGTTCACTGAAAAATTGAAAAGAAGGTACAGAGTGGTACTTTTGTTACGATTGATGAGCCTACATGGACATTATTATCACTCAAAGTCCATAGTGTACGTTAGAGTTCATTGTTGTTGTTCTATATTCTATGCATTTAGACAAATGTATAATGACAATGTATCCATCATTATAGTATCATACGGAATAGTTTCACTGTCCTAATAATCCTCTGTGCTCCACCTATTCATCTCTCCCTCCATCTTAACCTCTGGAACACCACCCTTCCTCACAAGAGAAACTAACTGAACTAGTCAATCAAAGAGAAGTCCCATATTGCCACAAAAATGAGAAGTGATTCTCTCCTAAAGATACATTCATAAGTACATTAAGAAAATGAAGACAGAATGGGAAAACAGAGTCAGTCCTTCCCAAGTTTTGATTCTTTTCTTTTCTTTAAATTCACTTTCCCTTTGATTGGTATCTGTCAAGACTTCATCATGTTTTAGTTCTTTTTACTTGCTGCTATTCTCTTACTTTGTCTTTTCAAGAGTGATAGCTTCTTTATATCATCTCTGAAAAAAATAAGTTGACGAATCACCAAGATAACCCATCATCACCTCTTAAAGGTTTTGCACTTTCTTACCTAAATTGACCTAGAAAAAAAGACCTGCCATTCCCATCAGTGTTTATTGAAAAATCACATGGCTTATCACCTGCCTTCTGTCAGGATTTCAGCTTTCTCACAGTCATTTAACTTTTTCTGAAATTGATTAGATTACTGACTTAAATTTTTTAAAAAAGTATGCTGACAGCTTTGTAACAACTTGGATGGACCTAGAGGGTATTATGCAAAGTGAAATGTCAGACAGAAAAAGACAAATACTATTTGATCTCATTTATACATGGACTATAAAGAACAAAACAAAAGAACATAACCAAATAGAAACAGTCATAGATACAGAGAACAGATGGTTGCCAGAAAGGAGAAATTGAGGAGTGACTGACCATGTCTGGTTTAAGAGGCAAAAAAGTAGTGGGTCATTAGCTCACAAGAGGGTAGATTTACAGGGTTCTGACCACTAAGACAAGAGGACAGAAACCAAATGAATGATCTGCTGCACCAAGCACAGGGATGTTGGGAAGAAAACAAAGCAATCTTCCAGGATCTATTCATTTTCTGTGCAACCCGGGGCAAACTTTGAGGTGACCATACTAAAAAAGGAACTACAGCCTGTGGTATTGCCTTTTAAGTCCCACTTTACTTAACTGTCAGAATCAAACATTAGGGAAAGAAAAATCTCTTATATGAAAAGAAGAGGAATGCTATTGACTATTAATTTTTTTTAAACTCCTCTACTGTATCCCATGCATGTACTATATAAAACATTTCCTATGAGAAAAGATGCCATTCTTATGTATGATTTCACATCTTGCCTTTTTCACATTAAGCATTTCCCCATGTTATTAGTCTTCAGAAAAATTATTTGGAAGAAATATCCAATATTCTCCCTATTTGGAAGAGGGAGAATACTGGATATTTCTTTTTTTTCCTTCCAGTTTTATTGAGATGTAATTGATATACAGCACTGCATAAGTTTAAGGCGTATGGCATAATGATTTGACTTACATACATCATGAAACGATTATCACAATAGGTTTAGTGAACAGCCACCATCTTGTATAGACACAAAACAAAAGAAAAAGAAATTGTTTCCCTTGTGATTAGAACTCTTAGGATTTCTTCTCTCTCTTCTCTCTCTCTTTTTGGCTGTGCCATACAGCTTGTGGCATTTCACCTCTTTCACCCACTCCCTGCTTTCTCATTTCTGGCAACCATCTCTTCTCTGTATCTATGACTCTGTTTCTGTTTAGTTATGTTCCTTTCTTTTGTTCTTTAGAGTCCATGTATAAGTGAGATCAAATAGTATTTGTCTTTCTCTGTCTGACTTATTTCACTCTGCATAATACCCTCTAGGTCCATCCAAGTTGTTACAAATGGCAAAATTTCATTCTTGTTTTGGGGGGAAGGGGGCCTGAATAACACAAAAAATAACATTCCATTGTATACATACACACCGCATCTTCTTTCCTATTCATCTATTGATAATCTCAAGCTTGAATGCATTCTGACAATCTTGCATTTTTACTCCCTCCCCACCACAATGAATGTTTTTGGTGCCCTACTTCCCATTGTTTTGTATTGTGTGTCCCTTAACGATGTATTGTTGATATAGATGATTTGACTACTTTTGTCTTTTAACCTCTCTACTAGCTTTAATAGGGGCTTCCCAGGTGGCACTAGTGATAAAGAACCTATCTGCCAATGCAGGAGATGTAAGAGATGCAGGTCTGATCCCTGAGTCGGGAAGATCCCCTGAAGGAGGGCATGGCAACCCACTCTGGTATTCTTGCCTGGAGAATGCCATGGATAGAAGAGTCTGGCAGGCTACCGTCCATAGGATCCCAGAGTCAGACCCAACTGAAGCAACTCAGTCCGCATGCATGTGCTAGCTTTATAAGTGGTTGATCTATCAACTTTATTGTATAATGCCTTTACCAATGAGACTTTTCCTTTTGTAATTTTTATATTTCTAGTTGTGATCTTTTCTGCTTAGAGAAGGTCCTTCGTTTCTTGTAAAGTTGGTTTAGTGGTCCTGAACTCTTAAACTCTTGCTTGTGTATAAAACTCTTTATCTGTCCTTTAAATATGAATGAAAACCCTGCCAGGTAGAGTATTCTTGGTGGTAGCTTTTTCCCTTTCATCACTTTAAATATATTGTGCAACTCCCTTCTGGACTGCAGAGTTTCAGCTGAAAGTCTGCTGGCACTCTTATGGGGGCTCCCTTTTATATAACTAGTTGCTTCTCCCTTGCTGCTCTTCAGATTCTCTGTTTAATTTTTGCCATTTTAATTATAATGTATCTTTGTGTGGATCTTTTTGGGTTGATCTTGTTTGGGACTCTGTGCTTCCTAGATCTATATTTCTTACTTCTCTATTTTTGACTGCATCTCACAGTTTGCAGGATCTCAGTTCCCCAACCAGTGATTGAATCTGGGCCACAGTAGTGAAAGCCCAGAATACCTAACCTCTAGGCCGCCAGAGAACTTCCTGGATTTTGGTTTCAATTTCTTTTCCTAGATTAGGAAAATTTTCAGCTATTATCTCTTCAAATAACTTCTCTGCCCTGTTATCTCTCTCTTCCTTCTGGGACCCTTGTAATATGAATGTTAGTATGCTTGATATTATACTAGAGGTCTCTTAAACTGTCCTCGTTTTAAAAATTTTTTCTTTTTTCTGCTCAACTTTCATGATTTCCACTGCTCTGTCTTCCAGATCACCAGTTCGTTCCTTTGCATCATCTAATCTACTATCTACCCTTCTAGAGTATTTTGTTATTTATTTATTTATTTGGTTATTTATTTCAGTTATTTGGTTATTTATTTCAGCTCCATTTGCCTCTTCTTTATATTTTGTTAAACTTCTCATTGTATTCATCCTTTTTTTCCCTGAGTTCATTAAGCATTTTTAAAAAAATTTTTAATGTGAAGCATTTTACTGAAATTGTTATGACATTGTTTTTGTTTTTATATATCTTGCACTACTTTTATTTTTATTCATTTTTTAAAGTTTTTATTTTGTATTGGAGTATAGCCAGTTAACAAACAATGTTGTGATAGTTTCAGGTGAATAGCAAAGGGGCTCAGCCATACATATACATATATCCATTATCCCTCAAACTCCCCTCCCATCCAGGCTGCCACATAACACTGAGCAGAATTTCATGTGCTATATTTGTTCATGTAATTGTTGTATACCTCCTGCAGAGAAAGGGAAAGTCTTAACCACTGGACCATCAGGGATGTCTCCATTGAACATTTTTATAATTATTACCTTGAACTATTTGTAAGGTAGAGTGATTATCTCCATTTTTCTTTGTTTTTCTTTTGGGGTTTTTCTTTGGAACATATTCCTTTGTCCCTTCATTTTGTTGAATTCTCTGCTTATTTGTATGTATTAGGTCAATCAGTTATATTTCCTGATCTTCGAGAAGTGGCCTTATGTTGGACACATCTCATGGAGCCCAGAAGCACACCAGAGCTATATGATCTAGCAGTGCCTCCTATGTGGGCTGAGGGGGCCCTTCTCTTGAGGTGGGACTCAGTCAGTTCAGTTCAGTTCAGTAGCTCATGGACTGTAGCACGCCAGGCCTCCCTGTCCATCGCCAGCTTCCAGAGTTTACTCAAACTCATGCCCATTGAGTCGGTGATGTACTGTGAATGTACTGGTATGTGGGGCTGGTTGGCTGCCAGGCCTTGCCTTGTGTTGATGGTGTCATCTGCTGGTGGGTGGGGCTGGGGCCTTGGCAGCTTGTTGCAGGCCTTGGGGGAAAGGATGGGGAGAGCAGGTCTCAGGCTGGTCTTAACTGGCTAGCCCAGGTAGGAATAAGCTACAGGGAGGATTCCAAAATCGTAGTTGTCAGCACCAATGTCTTCATGATATAATGAGTTCCAGCACCAATGTCTTCATGATATAATGAGCTCCCCAAATGGCTGCCACCAATGTCTACATCTCCAGGGAATGCCCCAGTTGCCTCCTGCCTCTTTGAGAGGCTTTCTAAGACCAGCAAGTAGGTCTGACCCTGGCTCCTTTCAAATTACTGCTTCTGTGCTGGAACTCGGAGTATGTGAGATTTTGCAGGCACCTTTTAAGAGCAGTCTCTGTTTCCTGCAGCCTTCCAGCTCTCCTATAGGCAAATTTCACTGGCCTTCAAAGCCAGACACTTGAGGATTTATCTTCCTGGTGTGGGACCCCAAGGCTGGAGAGCCTGAGGTGGGGCTTGGACCCCAACTCCTTGGGGAGAATTTCTGCAATTGTGACTGTTCTCCTTTTTGTGGGTAATTTGAGGGTAATGTACCTTGACGGTACTACATTTCTACTTCTATCCATCTCGGATTATTCTTTTTTTTATGTCTTTAGTTTTGGAAAATATTCTCTGCTAGTCTCCACGTTGTTCTTATAGACAGTTGTTCTGCAAATAGTTGTAATTTTAGTGTCCCTGTGGAAGCAGTTGAGTCCAGGGTCTTCATACTCTGACATTTTGGCCACTCTAATATTTGACCGCTCTTTGGGCCACTTTTCATACTCTGACACTTTGGCCACCCTTCTAATACTCTTCTGGTATTGGATCATAAAATGATTTTTAAATAGTCACATTGTAAGCCATACTATGTAACTACCACAATTAATAGTTATCTACTTTTAAAAAATCTTTAAAAGATTTCTTTTAAAACTGAGATAAATTTTCAGACTGTAAAATGCACAGATCTAAAGCATACAGTTTGATGAGTTTTGACAAATGTGAACACACCCTAATCAAGATAAAGAAAATTTCCATCACCTCTAAAAGTGCCCTCATGTCTCCTCCTATTCAGTTCCCTATCTCTCTACAACAGCTCAGAGGCCTTAAAAATAGCTGTGAAAAGAAGAGAAGTGAAAGGCAAAGGAGAAAAAGAAAGATATACCCATTTGAATGCAGAGTTCCAAAGAATAGCAAGGAGAGATAAGAAAGCCTTCCTCAGTGATCAGTGCAAAGAAATAGAGGAAAATAACAAAATGTGAGAGACTAGAGATCTCTTCAAAAAATTAGAGATACCAAGGGAAATTTTCATGCAAAGATAGGAATGATAAAGGATAGAAATGGTATGGACCTAACAAAAGCAGAAAATGGCAACCCACTCCAGTATTCTTGCCTGGAGAATCCCATGGACAGAGGAGCCTGGTGGGCTGCTGTCCATGGGGTTGCACAGAGTTGGACACAGCTGAAGCGACTTAACATGCATGCATGCATTGGAGAAGGAAATGGCAACTCACTTCAGTTTTCTTGCCTGGAGAATCCCAGGGACAGAGGAGCCTGGTGGACTGCCATTTATGGGGCTGCACAGAGTCAGACACGACTGAAGTGACTTAGCAGCAGCAGCAATAAAAGCAGAAGATATTAAGAAGAGGTGGCAAGAAGACAGAGAAGAACTATACAAAAAAGATCTTCATGACCCCAGGTAATCACAGTGGTGTGATCACTCACTTAGAGCCAGACATCCTGGAATGTGAAGTCAAGTGGCCCTTAGGAAGCATCACAATGAACAAAGCTAGTGGAGTGATGGAATTCTAATTGAGCTCTTTCAAATCCTAAAAGATGATGCTGTGAAAGTGCTGCACTCAATATGCCAGCAAATTTTGAAAACTCGGCAATGGCCACAGGACTGAAAAAGTCAGTTTTCATTCTAACCCCAAAGAAAGGCAATGCCAAAGAATGCTCAAACTACCATACACAATTGCATTCATGTCACATGCTAGCAAAGTAATGCTCAAAATTCTCCAAGCAGGCTTCAACAGTACATGAACCATGAACTTCCAGATGTTCAAGCTGGGTTTAGAAAAAGCAGAGGAACCAGAGATCAAATTGCCAACATCCATTGGATCATCAAAAAGGCAAGAGAGTTCCAGAAAACCATCTACTTCTGCTTTATTGAATATGCCAAAGACTTTGATTCTGTGGATCAGAACAAACTGTGGAAAATTCTGAAAGAGATGGGAATACCAGACCACCTGACCTGCCTCCTAAGAAATCCGTATGCAGGTCAGGAAGCAACAGTTAGAACTGGACATGAAACAAAGAGGAGAGTGAAGAAGTCGGCTTAAAGCTCAACATTCAGAAAATTAAGATCATGGCATCTGGTCCCATCACTTCATGGCAAATAGATGGGGAAACAGTGGAAACAGTGATAGACTTTATATTTGGGGGCCCAAAATCACTGCAGGTGGTGACTGCAGCCATGAAATTAAAAGATGCTTGCTCCTTGGAAGAAAAGCTATGACCAACCTAGACAGCAGAGACATTACTTTGCTAACAATGGTCCGCCTAGTCAAAGCTATGATTTTTCCAGTAGTCATGTATGGATGTGAGAGTTGGATTATAAAGAAACCTGAGCACCGAAGAATTGATACCTTTGAATTGTGGCATTGGAGGAGCCCCTTGAGATTCCCTTGGACTGCAAAGAGATCCAACTAGTCCACCCTAAAGGAAATCAGTCCTGAACAGTCATTGGAAGGACTGATGCTGAAGCTGAAACTCCAGTACTCTGCCACCTGATTTGAAGAACTGACTCATTTGAAAAGACCCTGATGCTGGGAAAGATTGAAGGTGGGAGGAGAAGGGGACGACAGAGGATGAGATGGTTGGATGGCATCACCGACACAATGGACATGAGTTTGAGTAAACTCTGGGAGTTGGTGATGGACAGGGAGTCCTGGCGTGCTGCAGTCCATGGGGTTGCAAAGAGTCGGACACGACTGAGCGACTGAACTGAACTGAACTGAACTACAACAGCTGTTCTGATTTCTATCACTGTAGCTTCATTTTGCCTATTCTTGAACTTCATATAAATTAAATTATGCAGTATATACCTCTTTGACTTCTTTTTTGCTCAACAATTTTTTTAAATTTATTTTTTATTGAAGTATAGTTGATTCACAATGTTGTATTAGTTTCTGGTATATAGCAAATGATTTAGTTACATATACATTTTTTTTGTATTCTTTTGCAGTTTGGTTTATTACAGGATATTGAATATAGTTCCCGATGCTATATAGTAGGACCTTGTTGTTAATCCGTTATGTATATAATAGTTTGTACCTGCTAATCCCAAGTTCCCAATCCATCCCTCCATCACCCCTTTCCCCCATGGCAACAATGAATCTGTTCTCTATATCTGTGAGTCTGCTTCTGTTTCATAAATTCATTTGTGCCACATGTAACTGATATCATTGTCTTTCTCTTTTTGATTTACTTCACTTAGTATGATAATCTCCAAGTCTATCCATGTTGCTGCAAATGGCATTTTTTTGTTCTTTTTTTTTACAGCTGAGTAGTATTCCATTATGGACATGTACTGTATCTTCTTTATCCACTCTATTGATGGACATTTAGGTTGTTTCTGTGTCTTGCCTATTGTGAATAGTGCTACTATGAACATAGGGGTCCACGTATCTTTCTGAATTAGTTTTATCTGGATATATCACCAGGAGTAGAATTGTTGGGTCATATGACAACTTTATATTTTAATTTTTGAGGAATCTTCATACTATTTTCCATAAAGGCTGCATTAATTTACATTCCCACTAACAGTGTAGGAAGGTTCCCTTTTCTCTACATTTGTTATTTGTAGACTTTTTAATGATGGCCATTCTGACTGATGTAAGGTGGTATTTCATTGTATTTTTGATTTGCATTTCTTTTATAGTAAGTGATGTTGATCATCTTTTCCTGTGCCTAATGGCCATCAGTTTGTCTTCTTTGAAGAAATGTCAATTTAGGTCTTCTGGCCAATTAGAAACAATTATTGATTTTTGGCTGCGCTGGGTCTTTGTGTGCAGACTCTCTCTAGTTTTGTCAAGTGGGCTTCTCATTGTGGTGGCTTCTCTTGCTGCAGAGCATAGACTCTAGAAAGTGAGAGTTTATTTGCCTCGTGGCATATGGGATCTTCCCAGACCAGGGATCAGAGTGGTGTCCCCTGCACTGGCAGGCAGATTCTAATCCACTGGACCACCAAGGAAGTCCTGGCCATTTTTCGACTGGATTGATTTTGTTTTTGTGTTTTGTTTTGTTTCTTTGTTTTTGTCTTGGCTCGACAATTACTTTGAAATTCACCTAAGATGATGTGTTTATCAGTGGCTCATTCTTTATTACTGCTAGTAGCATTTCATTGTATGGATTTCACCAGTTGATGGGATATTTGTGTTGTTTCCCATGAGTTTACTTTTTTTTTTTTTAAAATCAGTTTTAGGGGCTGAAAAGTGGCAAGAAATGATAACTGGGTCAGCAATTCTTTATTTTCTTTTTGTAGAGAAGGTACAGTGAAGTAGGGGATGTAGTTGAAAGACTGAGGATAGAGGAATGGTGAAAAATGAAGCAAATGGGGCTTCTGAGAAAGAAAATCCAAGAGGGAAATTAATTAAAAAAAAAAAAGAATGAAAATGGACAAGGATAAGAAGAAGCAATCAGCCAAACAATAAATGATAAATAAGAAAAGCCTATAAAAATTAGAATAAGTAAAAAGAATTAGAACCATGAAACACATTTTTAATCATGTTTTTTGAGATCTCCTGGCATGAAGAAAAACAAACTTTTGAGATTTCTCCACGTAGACTTCTGCCCTTCACATCTTCCTGATGCTCTAATGCTTTCTTTACATGAACATTTTCTACAGGCAACACTCTCCCTTGCTTGCTAGAGCACAAGAGTGTTCAAAGTGGCTTTGATCAGGGCAGCACACTCAGGGCAGTCTGTAGGGAGGAAGCCAGGATGCTTTTTAATTTAAAAATAAGTTCGGCTTTGTCTCCCATATTTCGTTAATTGAGGCAGAAGCTGAATCTAGGACACAGCCTGGTGGGAGATTGGCCATGACCAGCCACATGGAGAATGGATTCTGAGTGAGGATGGGATGGTGAGCAGCAGAAAGATGGAATGGTGCAGATGTGTGTGTGTGTGTGTGTGTGTGTGTGTGCGCGCGCGCGCACGTGTGTGTGTGTGTTGTGTGTGTGTGTGTGAACAGTGACAGGGGAGTTTTCTCAACTGTTAGGCCTGTCAGATTAAGATGTCTGAATGGGCTATGAGGGAAAAAAATAACTGAATCCACCTTAGTTATATTATTTCATTTTGTAGACATGGTGCAGAAGGGTTTAAGTGCCTTCATCTGGAAATGAAGAAAAGCAAAGAAAGACAAGAAAGTCCAAGATGACTGGAGTTGTTTTTGTCTGAAAGAGACTGTGAAGGCCTGACAGTTGAAAATGTCTTTTCTGCTGTGATGTTGCTGAAATTTTCACCTAACATATATATTTTCTCTTGAAACCAGAGAAAAGGCGCAAAAATAATTATAAGAAATGGCAGGCCAGAAGGATGAGGAACATGACATAGCTGATGGAGTTTTATGGTGCTTAATGCTATTCTTTGGCCCCACCCCCAACTTTCAAATGGATTTGAAGTGATTTTGATGGATAAAAGCATGAAAGCGGGAGAGGAGTGGGCTATAGCTGTGATCTACAACTATTGAAAGATGTTAACACAGAGGAGGTTTTTATTTGGTCTATAAATCCCAAAGGGACATTGCCATGAGAAATACGATGTGGTTTACAAAAATTCTGACTGAAAAAGAGGAACAATTTCTTGAAGTCAGAACTATTGCAATACAAAATGAAGCAAACCACTATATAGTAACACACTTAAAGGAGTAAAAGTGCTATGTAAATTCAAAGCATCATTATCATTCAACCTTAAAAGAAGTGGTGGTATGTCTACCATTAAAACACATCAGAGGAGTCCCAAAATACAGTCTCCAAATACCCTGATGACCAGATGAGACCACAGCATATCTTGGGGTCCCTTGGGGCAGTAAAATACTTTGTCTGCTTCCCCAAATTTCCAGAAGGCTACCACTTCCGTTGGGTGGGTTTTGTTGCTCCCCTGATGTAAACGGCTGCTTCTGTTGAAAAATTGCAAGTGATGTGTGTGGCTGAGGACCATCTGCTTGCTTTCAGGTAATGAGTTAGGGCAGATGTTAACCTTTCAAGGGCTTCCCTGGTGGCTCAGGCAATAAAGAATCTGCCTGCAATACAGGAGACCCAGGTTCCATCCCTGGCTTGGGAAGACCCCCCCAGAGAAGGAAATGGCAACCGACTCTAGCATTCTGCCTGGAGAATTCCATGGATAGAGAAGCTTAGTGAGTTATAGTCCATAGGGTTGCAAAGAGTCGGATACAACTGAGTGACTAACACTTCTTAACCTTTCAAGAAACTTGGTGAATTTTCATCTCTTATGTGTTAAAACATTTTCCTTGCCTGAATCAGGCTGGAGTAAGGGTCATTTCCACATTGGTGTTTGGGAGAAATTGGAACTGTGCATGAGTGTGAAAGAGAGTTCTCTTTGGGAAGCCACTTTAAAACAAAAAGCACAGTTTTCTGTTCCATTGCATAGCCTGGGGTGGGAGTTGGGAGGCTTGAAGTAATAATAATCTCATCCACTTTCTTTTTTTTAAATTAATTTTTATGGAGTATAGTTTCTTCATAATGTTGTGTTAGTTTCTACTGTACAGTGAAGTCAATCAGCCATTTGTATACATATATCCCCTCTTTTTTGATTTTCCTTCCCATTTGAGTCACCACAGAGCATTGAGTAGAGTTCCCTGAGCTATATAGTATGTTCTCATTAGTTATCTAATTTATACATAGCATCAATAGTGTAAATATGTCAAACCTAATTTCCCAGTTCATCCCACACTCCCCTGCCCCTCTTGGTGTCCACATATTTGTTCTCTACATCTGTGCCTCCATTTCTCTTTTGTAAATAAGATCATCTATACCATTTTTCCTCATCCACTTTCAAGTTCATCCTATATTCTGGGCCCTTTACATCAGTTACCTTGTTTAATACAACAGCCCTATGAGGAAGGATATTGCAAGTGAGTAAACTGAGACTCCAAGATCATATATAACTTGGCCAGAGTTACAGGCTTAGGATACAGATGGTTTGGGATTAGAAACCAGTCATATCCACCTCTGTAGCCTGCACTTACTTCACTGCCTCATCAGGCTATGGGGGATATTTGCTATGTTCCTCCCTGTACTTGGTTTCAGTATCTGTGTTTTCATTTGGATTTTCCCAGAAGCAATTCTGAGACAAAGATTTGGAAACAGGTAGTTTCTTCCGCGGAGAAGACAATGGCACCCCCCTCCAGCACTCTTGCCTGGAAAACCCCATGGACGGAGGAGCCTGGTGGGCTGTAGTCCATGGGGTCTCAAAGAGTCGGACATGACTGAGCGACTTCACTTTCACTTTTCACTTTCATGCACTGGAGAAGGAAATGGCAACCCACTCCAGTGTTCTTGCCTGGAGAATCCCAGGGATGAGGGAGCCTGGTGGGCTGCCATCTATGGGGTCGCACAGAGGCGGACACAATTGAAGCAACTTAGCAGCAGCAGCAGCAGCAGCAGTTTCTTCTGAGGGTGATCCTAGGAACCACTGGTAGGGAAATGCAGAAGGGAGATAAGGAAGAGAAGGCAGCCAAAAATAGTCGATTATTGAGCAAGTTGCCACTAGAAGCGACTGGAGTTCAGTCCTGAAGAAGACTTAGGAAAATGAGTTATCCTGTCTAGAGAGCACGGTGTATATCATCCACTCCTGAGCATCTTTGGGTGAAGATTGCTGAGCCAGGGGTGGGGCATGAATCCATGGCAAGCAAAGCTGGTTCTGGTGGCCAGAGAATGCCTTCAACTCTAAGAAATGAGGGTGCTAGAAGTCGAGGTCAGGCTGGCATGCACTAAAGTGAGAAAGGAGAGGGCAAGTGAGGTATAGACACTTGGGGCCCTCTCCGGTGCCCAGGGCGCTGGATAACTTGATGTTCAGCACTGAGCCTTAAAGATGCTGGTCTCCTGGCTCTGCAACGACTTAAGTATCCCCCTCTACACGCCTGTATGAGAGCAGCAGGGAATTCAGACACCATCTTGTTCAGAGTGAGGGCCAGTGTGTTGTGCAAAGAGGAACGATGTTGCTATTTTTCTTACCAGAGGGCGTGTGATTACCCAGAACCCCAGCGATGTGTTCACCATTTACATGTGTGTGCTAAGTCACTTTAGTCATGTCCGACTTTTTGCAAGCCTGTGGACTGTAGCCCATTAAGCTCCTCTGTCCATGGGATTCTCCAGGCAAGAATACTGGAGTGGGTTGCCATGCCCTGCTCCAGGGGATCCTCCCAACCCAGGGACTGAACCCACGTTTCTCAAATCTCCTGCACTGGCAGGCAGATTCCTTACCACTGACACCACCTGGGAAGCCTCTTCACCATCTACAGAGAGATACGAAAGCAAAATATATGACAGATCCTGGAGAGGATGGGGTTATGACAGGATCCACTGATGCTTCTAGATGCTATGTTCCAGTCCTTTGTGTGTGTGTGTGTGTTTTTCCTGGATATTGCCTAACACTGCAAGGCTCTCCCAGGTCTCCTAGAAATTAGCAGGTGTCATTAAAATCTTCTCTACAATTATACTTTCCAATCTAAATTTCAGCTTCAAGTTTTACCTGCTCTTTTCTTCACTGAACACATGAGTAGTTTAGAGGTCTGTGAAATCGACAAACCCCACAGAGGATTTGATATTCCAAATCACACTGACTATATTACAGAGGGGATAAAACTTGAAAATGAATTCCTGAAAGGTAGTGCTCCTTTACACTGAAGCTCAAGCTTAGAGGTTGATAAACTGTTACTGTTAAATAGTTTGGTCAACACTTCTATTTTAGTAACAGAAAATTTGCCCTGAAAATGAGCTGAAGAAATGATGGAACTCAATGACAGGATAAAACGGCCTGCCTAAAGCAATCAGAGCCACCTTTGGGGCAAAGACATAAGGATACTTTCAGAGAAAACAAATTTCCTACATTTCTTGGACTGCTTAAAAAAATCTGAGGATTCTAATATTTGAATATGCAAATTAAATTAGCATTCATTATGGAAAAATTGTATGACTTATCAGAAATGAGAACCTGTACTTGGTTTCTCAAGTTAAGGTGAGGTGTGTCATTTAAAGAGCTGATTTCCTTCCTTAAAAAAAATCCAAAAATTTTTAAAAAATTCAAATTCTTAAGCATATAGGGCATACTCATTGAGTCAAACACTCTCTGGGGGACTAAGTTATACAATTATAAATGAGTCATCTTGGTTATTTCTTAAATTCTTTCAGAACATTTAGGAAAAGTTTTTTAAGTCATTTCCTCAGAGAACAAAGTCAATTCGTTGTCTGAAAATGGCAAAAAGGTCACATAAGCAGGAAGTAGTTGAGGCCTTAGGAGATCTCTGATTCCTAAAAACGATGTTTCTTTTTATAACAGAGATCATATTTTGTGTATTGTCCAAAACTTGTTATATTCACTGAACAATATATGGTCAAACTTACAATGCCAATCATGATCAACTGACATCTTGATGGCTACACATAGTGTGCCTGTTGGATCAGTGAACTGCTATAGACTGAATGTATCTGTTGAAATCTAATCCCCAAAATGATAGTATCTAGAGGTGGAGCATTTGGAAGGTGATTAGGTCATGAGGGTGAAGCCCTCATGAATGGGATTAGTGTCCTTATAAA
Source organism: Ovis canadensis (assembly GCF_042477335.2). Taxonomy (NCBI): domain Eukaryota; kingdom Metazoa; phylum Chordata; class Mammalia; order Artiodactyla; family Bovidae; genus Ovis; species Ovis canadensis. Next base: position 44,942,737 of record NC_091727.1, on the reverse strand, counting down.
GAGACCCCAGGGAGCTTCCTGGACGAGTCTACCACGTTGAGGACACAGTGAGAAATGGCTGCCTATAAATCAGGAAGTGGGTCCTTCAGTTCAGATCAGTTCAGTTGTTTAGTCGTGTCCGACTCTTTGTGACCCCATGAATTGCAGCATGCCAGGCCTCCCTGTCCATCACTATCTCCCGGAGTTCACTCAAACTCACGTCCATTGAGTCAGTGATGCCATCCAGCTATCTCATCCTCTGTCGTCCCCTTCTCCTCCTGCCCCCAATCCCTCTCAGCATCAGGGTCTTTACCAATGAGTCAACTCTTCACATGAGGTGGCCAAAGTACTGGAGTTTCAGCTTTAGCATCATCCCTTCCAAAGAACACCCAGGGCTGATCTCCTTCAGAATGGACTGGTTGGATCTCCTTGTAGTCCAAGGGACTCTCAAGAGTCTTCTCCAACACCACAGTTCAAAAGCATCTATTCTTTGGTGCTCAGCTTTCTTCACAGTCCAACTCTCACATCCATACATGACTACTGGAAAAACCATAGCCTTGACTAGATGGACCTTCGTTGGCAAAGTAATGTCTCTGTTTTTCAATATGCTACCTAGGTTGGTCATAACTTTCCTTCTAAGGAGTAAGCATCTTTTAATGTCATGGCTGCAATCACCATCTGCAGTGATTTTGGAGCCCCAAAAAATAAAGTCTGACACTGTTTCCACTGTTTCCCCATCTATTTCCTATGAAGTGATGGGACCAGATGCCATGATCTTTGTTTTCTGAATATTGAGCTTTAAGCCAACTTTTTCACTCTCCTCTTTCACTTTCATCAAGAGGCTTTTTAGTTCCTCTTCACTTTCTGCCATAAGGGTGGTGTCATCTGCATATCTGAGGTTATTGATATTTCTCCTGGAAATCTTGATTCCAGCTTGTGCTTCTTCCAGCCCAGCGTTTCTCATGATGTATCTGCATAGAAGTTAAATAAGCAGGGTGACAATATACAGCTTTGACGTACTCCTTTTCCTATTTGGAACCAGTCTGTTGTTCCATGTCCAGTTCTAAGTGTTGCTTCCTGACCTGCATATAGGTTTCTTAAGAGGCAGGTCAGGTGGTCTGGTATTCCCATCTCTTTCAGAATTTTCCACAGTTTATTGTGATCCACACAGTCAAAGGCTTTGGTATAGTCAATAAAGCAGAAATAGATGTTTTTCAGGAGCTCTCTTGCTTTTTTGATGATCCAGTGGATGTTGGCAATTTGATCTCTGGTTCCTCTGCCTTTTCGAAAACCAGCCTGAACATCTGGAAGTTAAGAGTCCGAAATGGTCCTTACCAGATACTAAATTTGCTGACACCTTGATCTTGGACTTCCCAGCATCCAGAACTGTGAAAAAATAAGTTTCTCTTGTTTTTAAGCCACCTATTCTATGGTATTCTGTTATACTCTCCCAAAAAAGACGGATTTATTTATGCAATTGATTCTGTTGTGATAAACAGTTTGGTTATGTTTGATTTTCCTGTGTGATAAATAATATCTACCATAATTAAGGACTTACTATGTTCCAGGCATAGTTCTAAACATTAGTATATAATAGCTGATTTATTCCCCACAGCAAAATTTATGAAGTAAATTTTATTATTATATGCATTATTGATGAGAAAACTAAGTTGAGAGAGGGAAGTAACTTGCCCAAGATCCTCCAGTAGTGAACAGCTATAGTATCTGTATTGGTTACCAAACTCAACACCTATTCCCAACACTTTCTCCCTTGTCCACCTCCATCCTTAGCCTAGTAAAGCCGAATTCTGCTATCTCAGGCTTCTTTGCAGCTAGGAGAGACCAATGAAATGTAAGTAGAAGTTTTCTGATTGCTTCTAGCGAAGACTTTGCATGTCTTACCATCTTTCATATGTAAGAAATGATTTAAGTGGATGGTAAAGAATCTACCTACAATGCAGGAGACCTGGGTTATATCCCTGGGTTGGGAAGATCCCCTGGAGGAGGGCGTGGCAACCCACTCCAGGATTCTTGCCTGGAGAATCCCCATGGATGGAGGAGCTTAGCAGACTACAGTCCAGGAAGTCGCAAAGAGTCAGACACAACTGAGTGACTATGCACACACAGCCATCTTTCAAGCATAAATGAAAGGCCAAGAGAATTGTGGAGATGCCAGATCTGACACTGCGGAGCCTGCAAACCAAGGCCAAGATGTGCTTGTTTTTAGATTTCGTATAATGGGAGAAAAATGAACTATTTCTTTAAACCATTCCTGGTCTGCTTTTCTGTAACTTGTAGCCTAAAGCACTGCTAGCTGATACAGTACTGGGGCAGGGATATGGGCCAGGTAGTTTGGGTCCAGAGACCATGTTCTTTTTTATTTTTTGGCATTTTATTAAAAATGGAAAAAAAGTTATTTTAGTTATAAGTACCCTGGTGCTTCCTCCCCTCCCCCACCTCAGGCAGACTCCTGTAACTGTCAAGGAAAGGCAAGGCCCCTGGATGGGTAAGGGACTAAAACAGGAGCTGCTATGGCTACAAGAGGGTGAGCTGGTGATGTGAGCCAAGGTGTCTGTCACATCATGTTCTCTACCCCCACCACTTTGTGGCTTTCAGACATTGGGGTCAGGGTGGTCAGGCCCCTGACATCCAGGTCTGGAAGTCTGTACTCCAATTGTGAAGGCTCCAGACAGGCTGTGTCAGGTGCTGCCAGCCCTCAGCCATGGTCTCCTTAGCCCCGAGAAGGCAGCCCAGGAGGTGGAGGGGCACACACAGCGTGGAGGAGAGCATGAAGCCCCAGTCTGTGGCCTCACCCCACCATGGGTACACATAGGTGTTGTAGACCAGCGTAGAGCCCATATTATTAATCTCTGTACTATTGTGCACATTTGTGTATCAATCAGCTGGGACAAACATCCTTGTATGTACATAGCACTTCTGCTGCTCTATGAAGGAAGAAAAGTTGACAGAGGTACCTCTCTGACTTTGTGTCCAAAATCCAGCAGCTGAAGGATGGAGGGGGTGAGGCTCAGCAAAAGCATCCATGAGAATGACTGAGGTAATTTAGTGTAAAACACTGGGTTGGCCAAAACGTTCATTTATGGAAAAATCAAAATGAATGTTTTGGCCAACCCAATACATCATTCCCTTGGGTCAGCTATCGTGTGTGTGTGTGTGTGTGTGTGTGTGCATCTGTGCTCAGTCATGTCCAACTCTTTGCGACCCCCACGGACTGTAACCTGCCAGTCTCCTCTGTCCATGGGGATTCTCCAGGAGAGAATACTGGAGTGGGTTGCCATTTCCTTCTCCAGGGTCTCTTCCTGAACCAGGGATCAAGCCCACATCCGGGACACAGAAAATATCGACCCGACCTGAGGTGTATTTAGAGAATTGTGATGTTTCCATTGATGTGTTTAGTTCTGACAACGCCAGTTAAGAAATATCGTGATGACAATATGCTGAGTGAAAGAAACCTGACACAAAAGAATGTGCCTTGGAGCGGATCCTCTGAGAAGTAGATGCTCAGGCCACAGTAAATGTTGGTGGACTTTACTAGGGGAAATGACTCTGACAGAAATAGGAAGAGAGGCTGGCAAGGCTGGGAGATCTATCAATGAGCTGTGATGCTAGTTTGACCTGCAGGAATTTGAGAGGGCAGGGAGGTGGAGGAGAGCATCCTAGACTGTCATGCAGGCTCTGGGAGATTCAGCCAAAGCCTGGCTACTCTTGTGGGTCTTGATGGACTGTATCCCACCAGGCTCCTCTGGCCATGGGATTTCCCAGGCAAGAATACTGGAGTGGGTTGCCATTTCCTACTCCAGGGGATCTTCCCGACCCAGGGATTGAACCCACATATCCTGTGTCTTCTACATTGGCAGGTGGATTCTCTACCACTGAGCCACCTGGGAAGCTCAAATGAAATAGATAAATAGATAATAGAAACATATATATGTATAAAAGGATCACGTTGCTGTACAACTGAAACTAACACAACATTGTAAATCAACTATACTTCAATTTTTTAAAAGATGCTTCTTAGATATACAATTTGGGATATAAACCTGGAGAACAGGAAGTGGTCTAGGCTGGATATATAATTTTGGGAGGCACCAGTTTGTGGTGGCATTAAAGTCATGAGAACCATAGTGAACTAAAAGTGTATTAATGCATATATCTGACCAACAGACTCATTCTAAATCCTCTCTGATAGTTTTTACAAGGTGATTGTCTAAGTAAGTATTAAGTAAAGGACTTGGGCAAACATCACAAGCATTATGTGGTTCAGGCTAGAACTCGCAGACAGAGGATGAGCCGCTGAAAGAACACAGCGCCTCTGTCTTCTGCCATCTCATGAAATGATGTATTTGGGCTGGAAACTGCTAAATACATCACAGGTTGTGCTCCTGGGAAGGGACTCACCCTCCTGCTGCTCTCCCAAGGAGCATCTAACCAAGCATGTGATTCTGACACACTTATGATCATAATAAAGACCTTCCTAATAGAGAAAACACCCTGCAATTGGATGCCAGCTGACTAGGGAACTTACATACCATTGTGTCATTACCTTGGGGGGTGGGGGAGCCAGTGTCCCAGTTAGCTCTGGGAATTTCTAGCAGACAATTGTCCTATTTGACTCTCGTCACCAACACATACTTGATCTCTGCCAAAGACTAGGAACTACCTAATTCCATATTTAAGCAGAATTACTATTGAACTATTTCTTATATTTAATAAGTACAGTTAACCTTTGAAAAATACAGAGGTTAGGGCACTGACTCTCCACACAGTTGAAAATCTGAGTGTAACTACTAGTTGGCCCTCCATGTCCACAGGTCAACATGAATTCCTTCCTTTTAAAGGCTAAATAGTATTTGATTGTATGTATACACTACACTTTATTCATCTATTCATCCATCTGTGAACATTTGGGTTGCTTCCACCTCATGGCTATTGTGAGTAATGGTGCTCCGAACATGGATGTACGAATATCTGTTCAAGATCTTGCTTTCAGTTCTTTGGGGAATTGCCAGGGTCCAGCCCCGGTGGATCCAGGGAATTCGAAGGGTGGATGGCGTTGGCGTGGAAAGACTTGTTTATTGATTGATATAAGATTAGATTAAAAAACTATAGTGTAGTAAGAAGATTAAGTGGAGGAAGAGGGCTGAATAGCTTGGTTTACGCGGAAGACCAATAAAATTCCAGACAAGGAATTTGCACCATCTACGTTGGGCCACCGGTGCCCGCATGAATATCTAAGGGTGCCTCGCCTTAAGCTCCCTTTGGCGCGGGTCTTAACAGCCAGGGCAAGTAAGTAGACCTGGCGAGCCTCCGCGCCCCAGATGAAAATTCTGCCTGAAGTTAAAGTAAAGAGCAGAGAGAGGGAAAGGGAGAGAAGAAAAAAGAGAGAGAGAGAGAGACACGGGGGGAGCCAGATTCCCAAGAAACCAGGCCGAGAGACTAGTTCGAGAAACTGGTCCGAGAAGCTGGTCCCATCCTTTATTGTTCAGAAGGCCTTTTATACTTTTGATAAAACATGGAGATCAATGGGTAACACAAAATTATGTAGCGTTCGCAACCCAGATTCTTTCCGTATATCATTTTGTATACAAAAGGTCTCAGGTGATTTACATTATCTTCTGGCCAAGAGGCTTGTTAACACTTTTTGGCTCTCTTCCTTAATGAATGTTAATTTTGTTTCCCCTGAAGTGTTTTTCTTTAATCTACATCTCCTTAAAGCGCTAAAGTTACATCTCTATAGAACAAAGGCGCAGTGGGTTATAACAAAGAAGGTACTTAAGTCAAAGATCTAATGTTGCTAATACAAGGTCTACTACTTGTTTTTCTATATACCAACTATATCTAAAAATAAAGGATATGAAAATTCAGCAGCAAGCATTGACTCAACAAATGAAACTTTTAATCAGTCCTATTCCAAAGATTTTGACTCCTCGGAAGCTCCTACATTCCTAGGATGTTTTAAGCTTCCTGTGCCTCCTGCGGTCAGGAGGCCTCAAACAATCACATGCGCAGCTGTACGAGTCCTGCAGGCAGGCTAGAAAGCCATCAGAGGGGTTTTTGGATTGAAATACTCTTTCAAATGCAGAAGACTAAAGCCCTGAATTGACTTTTTCCAGAAAATGTCAGAAGAGTGGAAAAGCAGAGCACAAAAACCGGCAGATTTTTGTTGGGGTACATGCTTAGGAATTTCCAGAGGGGCCCCTGAAGTCTGAGCACGCCTTGTGTATGTCAGCTTCCTTCCTCATGACCTTGTCACGGGCGGGATTCCTCACACTGGCTCCCGGCAGGGAATATACCCAGAAGTGGGATTGCTGGATCATATGATAATTCTATTTCTATTTTTAATTTTATTGAAGAGCTTCCATAATGTTTTTCATAGCAGGTGCACCATTTTACTGATACAATTTCTCCACATCTTTGTCAACAATTGCTATTTTCTATTTTCTTGTAGTAGCCATCCTAATGAGTATGAAGTTCCCGTTTATTTTTTGATGCATTGCAAAGTAAATTGAAGACTCCCCCCACCCCGAAAAATACTTCAGAGTGCATATCATTAGTTAAAATTTATGCTTTTTTCTTTTGATATAAAGTTTATATAGAATGAAGTGCACAAATCTTTAGTATACATTTACAGAGTTTTGACAAATGCACACACCAGTGTAACCCCAATCCTTATCAAGATACAAAGCAAACTTTCTTTATACCTTTCTCTAGTCTTTGCCCCCAGAATAAACAATGGCTCTGATTTTCTTCTACCATAGGCTAGTTCTGCTTGTTCCAGAACTTGGCATAAATGCAATCATATGCCATGTACTGGGTTGGCCAGAAAGTTTGTTTGGGTATTTCAAAAGAATGTTGTCTTGGAGCAGATCCTCTGACAAGCAGACACCCAGGCAAGAATAAATGTGTGAGGACTTTATTAGGGGAAATGATTTTGGTGAAGGGAGAATACAGGCGATCAAGCCTATATTTTTCCAGAAGGTTTCTGCTAGTCTCTTGAAGGTTTTGCTAGTCATGAGAAACAGTTGTCACTGTAAAGGATTTTAGTACTTGTCTAGATATGAGGAGATACAAGAATTGGTCTCATAAAATCAGCTCCTGAGAATATCTAACTATCTGAAGACCTGTCCTGCTAGTCCTAGTCCCCACCCCCGACCCAGCACAGGCTGTTTCATTTCTGCTCTCCATCCTGAACTCCTTTCGGGGGATACTGAAGGTCAGCAGCTGCAGCAGCACATGATTAAATCCTTGTAGAGGTAGACGGCAAGTGCCCATGGCAAGTGCCAACTTGTAGTTGACACTATGCCTCTTTGGCGTAAGGATTATCTTGAGCTGGTTATTTTTAAGAAAAAGAAGGCATAGGAGAAAATCTGAAAATCACATAGAAGTTACCCTCTGAAAAAGACATTTACATTTATAAGGGAGGTCTCCATTTTTCAAGGTATCTTCTCTGTACCAGGAAAAGTGTGTGTGTTTGTGTGTGTGTGTGTGTGTGTGTTCACTTAGTCAGATGACTAAATCTCTAGGAACTCTTATCAGTGAAGTTGACAAGGACCTAAATCTGCATAACAACTGAATCCTTGTTTATTGTGCTTTTCCTGATAACCTTCCACAGCTTTGTTAAAGATAGTAAGGAAGTCTTTATTCAACAGGGACCATTGCAACAGGGATTTTCAGTGAGGGTGAGAGATCCAGCTCCAATCTGAATACAATAGGACAAGTGAAGATTCATAGCCAAAGAGCACGGTGGGGGTCCGCGGATGAAGAATTACTAAGAGGAAGCATCAAAGTGTAAGGAAGATTTTGGTTAAATTGACTTGACAAGATTCCTGCCTTCAGTAAGGCCAGAGTGATAAGATATTGAAGAAGGAGGATAAGGAATTTGGTCAGATATCAAGAGTGAGGATTTTTGTTAAACCAACCCAGCAGGAGGATTCTTGCTAACACTGGACTGAGTGGGCCAAGGACAGAACCCAAGGCTGGGGCCTAGTTGAGACAAGGACCCAGAAGAGCCTGACACAGGTTTGGTCAAGGAGAGAGTCGTTGTCAGAAGTAGGAAAAACTGACACATCAAGGGTAGCCATTGTGCCCCAAATTGTACAACTTGATAAAATTTTCATGTAGCTTCTCATTCTAAAAGGAAAAGATAATCCATTGTCTCTCACTTAAATGCATCTCTAAGTACTTTAACTAGAATGAAGATTTGCTTTAAGAAATGTGGTAAATCTGTCTTTATGTGTAATTCAAATCTATGTCTAAGTGACTCATTCCTGGTAAAAATGGAGAGCAGCTATTGATTATCCTCCAGACTGCTGAGTTTCCTGTGGTTGGCAGCTATTTAAAAAATATCTCCAACTTCCATTTTTCTCTCTTCTTAGATAATTAGTCTCAGGTTCTAAACTTTAGTTCTTTCTTGTAAATCTTGGGCCTTTGAATTCTAGTAAAATGTGTTGACACTTTAAATTTTCTTTTCCAGGGAAGTTACAAAAAGATTCAATTGCTTGTATGAAAATTGTTAAAGGGGTTAATAGTGCTTTTGCCTTTTATGTCCAATTTCAGGCAGGTTCTTACCTTATTGAGAGCAACCTGAGTATTTTGTCTACTAACTTTTTTTCCTTCCAAAATATTAACATTCTTATTGATGAGTTTTCAGGATAATCACCTGGAGTATAGGGTTGGGAAAAGGATGAAGTGAGTGAGGCACTTAGGCCCTATGTGGTTAAATATGGTTTTGACTAGAGGACTGCAGTGAAGAAGAGAAACTATTGGGTTCCATCCTGCTTTGTAGACCATCACTGACCTATTCTTTTGAACTGGGAAGTGTTCACATTAAGCAATGTTGACTCTGGGGGAAAAAAAAAGAGTTGCTTCTTGAAGAATAGAGAGCTGCAAATATTAAAGGAACATTTCCTCTTGCGAGGACTGTGGCCAACACAAGCTCTCTCCAGTAGAAAATGAATTAGTTCAGAGCATCAGTCTCTTAGTTAGACTGGACATGGAACAACAGACTGGTTCCAAATAGGAAAAGGAGTATGTCAAGGCTGTATATTGTCACCCTGCTTATTGAACTTATATGCAGAGTACATCATGAGAAACGCTGGGCTGGATGAAGCACAAGCTGGAATTAAGACTGCTGGGAGAAATATCAATAACTTCAGATATGCAGATGACACCACCCTTATGGCAGAAAGTGAAGAGGCGCTGAGGAGCCTCTTGATGAAAGTGAAAGAGGAGAGCGAAAAAGTTGGCCTAAAGCTCAACATTCAGAAAACGAAGATCATGGCATCTGGTCCCATCACTTCATGGGAAATAGATGGGGAAACAGTGGAAACGGTGTCAGAGTTTGTTTTTTTGGGCTCCAAAATCACTGCAGATGGTGACTGCAGCCATGAAATTAAAAGATGCTTACTCCTTGGAAGAAAAGTTATGACCAACTTAGATAGCATATTCAAAAGCAGAGACATTACTTTGCCGACTAAGGTCTGTCCAGTCAAGGCTATGGTTTTTCCTGTGGTCATGTATGGATGTGAGAGTTGGACTGTGAAGAAGGCTGAGCGCTGAAGAATTGATGCTTTTGAACTGTGGTGTTGGAGAAGACTCTTGAGAGTCCCTTGGACTGCAAGGAGATCCAACCAGTCCATTCTGAAGGAGATCGACCCTGGGATTTCTTTGGAAGGAATGATGCTAAAACTGAAACTCCAGTACTTTGGCCACCTCATGCGAAGAGCTGACTCATTGGAAAAAACTCTGATGCTGGGAGGGATTGGGGGCAGGAGGAGAAAGGGACGACAGAGGATGAGCTGGCTGGATGGCATCACGGACTCGATGGACGTGAGTCTGAGTGAACTCCGGGAGATGGTGATGGCCAGGGAGGCCTGGCGTGCTGCGATTCATGGGGTCGCAAAGAGTCAGACACGACTGAGCGACTGAACTGAACTGAAAGCAATGGTCCTCAAGAGAGGAAGGCGTGGAACAAAAATACCCAGGAAACCACATATTCCTTGTTTTCCCCCTGTCTCCATCCCCCAGAATCTGATCAAGGTGTGCATGTGAGAATGGCCCAGAGGGAGTAGGTGCCAGGTGGTTTTGACAAGTTTCCCAGGCAACACAGAGGGGCAGCTCTCTCTCACCCAGTTGGGAATCAGTGGGCAAAAGAGACCCAGTGTTATTTATGAAAGTTTGAAATATATTATTGACTCTATTATTCAGAAATACTTATGCACTCACTCAAACATAAACACGCAAGGATGGGAATTATAACACTTTGTAATAGCAGTGAGAGTAAAAATAAAAATAATAATGACAACAACTTGAAAGTCCATTAGCAGGGGACTGGTTAGATGTATGATTTAATCATATGATGAAATTTTATGCCTTGGTGAGAAAGGACAAGGTAGTTCCTTATGTGCTAATATAAGTGTCATGTGACACATGAATAAAGGGAAGTAAAAGTTTAAGATGTCCTATAGGGGATGGAAAAAGGAAAGTGTTGCAAAGCACATGTCATGTGACTAGGCCACTCTTTGCTAGACAATGTGTATATATTACTCAAGATGATCCTGGGATATTATGTATTACAGATGTTGCCCAAGTCCATCACAGTCTCTTTTTTGAACACAACTTAAAAGATGGTCTTGAATTAGGAATAAGTAATTCTATCCTTTAGGTCATGCCCTCCTAATTCCCCTTCAGGATTAGCCAACATCTTCCTAATTGGACTCAATAGCTCCTGCTTTCATCCCCTTTAGTCTGCCCTGAATGATATATATATAAACATAAACCTTACGATATCTCTTTCTTCAAGAATTAAATATTCCCTGCAGGGCAACATCTCTATTCACAAGCAGTTTACAAGTCCCTTCATAATCTAGTCTCTGATAATCTTTTCATTTCTACCTCCTGTCACATGCCTCAACCTTGGCAAGCTAGTTTTACTAAGCTCCTGGCAACTCCTTGAACATGCCATTCATGTTTCCATTTTTTTGGCACTGATGGGGTTCAGGGCAGGCCACCCCCAAATATGCCACTTTGGCATATTCATTATTTTGAACTAAAATTAATTAAGAAATAGGAACCCACAGCAGAGGAGCCTGGCGGGTCTCACAGAGTTGGACATGACTGAAGCAACCTAGCACACACAGTGAAAGAAAGACAGTCTGAGCCTCCTTTGTTCCTCTGAAATCAGGAAATAAATCTCTCACATAAAACGTACCCTCTCTGTACCAGGAGGAGAGAGGGCATCCTTATCACCAGAGATAGGGAATTCAGGGCTGAGAAGGCTATATAAACAAATCTTGTTATTTCTTCACTAACTTATTACCTTAAGTCCAAACTTGTCTTGTATATTCTTCATGAATCTATCAGCTCTTTGTCTAAAAGGTATGAAAATGAAAGCTCCCTGTTTTGGTCACTTCTTTGAGTCTCATATTTCTATGAGTTCCTATAAGCACGAATTAAATATTTTTTCTCCTGTTCATCTGTCTTATGTCAATTTAATCATTAGATCAGCCAAAGACCCTACAAGAGAAGAAAGGTTAAGTTCTCCTCCTGTATAAATTATTGTATATGCAAAATATTAGAAGTCCTCTGATGAATTCCTGCTTATCTTTTAAGACTAAATTCATGCATCTCCAAGTTTTTCTGACTTTCTTGAACCGTATCCCTTCTACTTACTCCATGCCCTGAATACTTGATATTTTCTAGATACTTGTATTCTTTAAACCTGTTTTACTTTCCTATTAGATTTTTAATTCTTTGAAAATAGTAACCTTGATTTCTTCTTTATTTGTAAACATAACACATAGAAGGCAAGTAATATACTTTAAATAAATATTTATTCCAGAAAAACAAGCATGCATACTCAGTCATGTCTGACTCTTTGTGACCTTATGGACTATAGCCACCAGGCTCTTCTGTCCACAGGATTCTCCAGGCAAGAATACTGGTGTGGGTTGCCATGCCCTCCTCCAAGGGATCTTCCAGATTCAGGGATTGAACCCAAGTCTCCTGCATTGCAGGCAGATTATTTACCCCTGAGCCACCAGGGAAGCCCTATTCCATGAATAAATAAAAATAAATATATAATCAATTGAAATCAGTGTTGGGGAGAATAAGGATTTGAAGGACATATATCGGTTCTGTTTAGTCACTCAGTCGTGTCCAGATCTTTGTGACCAGATGGACTGCAGCACACCAGGCTTCCCTGTCCATCACCAACTCCCGGAGCTTGCTCAAACTCATGTCCATCAAATCAGTGACGCCATCCAACCATCTCATCTTCTGTCGTCCCCTTCTCCTCCTGCCTTCAATATTTCCCAGCATCGGGGTCTTTTCCAATGAGTCAGTTCTTCACATCAGGTATTGGAGCTTCAGCTTTAGCATCAATCCTTCCAGTGAATATTCAGGATTGATTTCCTTTAGGATGGACTGGTTGGATCTCCTTGCTGCCCAGGGACTCTCAACAGTCTTCTCCAACACCACAGTTCAAAAGCGTCAATTCTTCGGCACTCAGCTTTCTTTATGGTTCAACTCTCACATCATTCACGACTACTGGAAAAACCATAGCTTTGACTAGACAGGCCTTTGTTGGTAAAGTAATGTTTCTGCTTTTTAATATGCTATCTAGGTTGGTCATAGCTTTCCTTCCAAGGAGCAAGTGTCTTTTAATTTCATGGCTGCAGTCACCATCTGCAGTGATTTTGGAGCCCAAGAAAATAAATCTGTCACTGTTTCCACTGTATCCCCATCTATTTGCCATGAAGTGATGGGACTGGATGCCATGATCTTAGTTTCTTGAATGTTGAGTTTTGATCCAGCTTTTCACTCTCCTCTTTCACTTTCACCAAGAGGCTCTTTAGTTCCTCTTCGCTTTCTGCCATAAGGGTCATGTTATCTGCATATCTGAGGTTATTGATATTTCTCCCAGCAATCTTGATTTCAGCTTGTGCTTCATTCAGCCTGGCATTTCGCATGATGTACTCTGCATATAAGTTAAATAACCAGGGTGGCAATATACAGCCTCGACGTACTCCTTTCCCAATTTGGAACCAGTCCGTTGTTCCATGTCCGGTTCTAGCTGTTGTTTCTTGACCTGAATACAGATTTCCCAGGAGGCTGGTAAGATGGCTGGTATTCCCATCTCTTAAAGAATTTTCCACAGTTTGTTGTGATCCACACAGTCAAAAGCTTTGGCATAGTCAAGAAAGCAGAAATAGATGTTTTTTAGGAAGTCTCTTGCTTTTTCTATGATCCAGTGGATGTTGGCAATTTTATCTCTGGTTCTTCTGCCTTTCCTAAATCCAGCTTGAACATCTGGAAGACTGGAGATCTCTTCAAAAAAAATTAGAGATACCAAGGGAACATTTCATGAAAGGTAGGCACAATAGAGGACAGAAAAGGTATGGACCTAACAGAAGCAGAAGATATTAAGAAGAGGCGGCAAGAATACATAGAACTATACCAAAAAGATCTTCATGATCCAGATAACCACGATGGTGTGATCACTCACCTAGAGCCAGACATCCTGGAGTGTGAAGTCAAGTAGGCCTTAGGAAGCATCATTATGAACAAAGCTAATGGAGATGATGGAATTCCAGTTGAGCTATTTCAAAGCTTAAAAGATGATGCTGTTAAAGTGAAAACTCAGCAGTGTCCACAGGACTGGAAAAGGTCAGTTTTCATTCTAGTCTCAAGAACATATATAGGAGGGTCATTATTTGAAATACTGTAATCTAGGAGTAAAAATTGAAGGTAATTTGTAAAATTTGGGCATCAGATGATATAGGAGAATTCTTAGGAAATGAAATAAAAGTTTTACCTCAATAAAATGTGATTATCACCAATTTCAAATTCTTCTCAGCTTGGAAAGACTTTGCTTTATGCAGGAATGTGTGTTACATACACGTCAACCACACAGTAAACAAAGAAAGAGAAGTAAAAATCTGACTCATAAGCAAACTCAGTACTAAAAATGGAATTACTGTTTCATACACAGCAAATGAGGCATGGACATTAAAGAGAAAAATGTGACTGAAGTCAAAAAGAAATGATGCTCAGAAGAATATACTTTTGTTCTCTCCATGAGCACCTGCATGGAGAAAACTGTTGTTAAGAGTAGGTGAAGCAAATTTTAATGGCTGAAGGATGATTTTTAAAATATCACATTGACAGTAGGCCACAAGACTTTCTTGCAATTACTCATCTGGGTGAGGGCTTCAAACCGTAGTAACTGTAATTTTTAGAGAAATGCAAATTAAAACTACAATGAGATACCACCTCACACTGGTCAGAATGGCCATCATTAAAAAGTCAATGAATAATAAATTCTGTAGAGGGTGTAGAGAAAAGGGAACCTTCCTACATTGTTGGTGGGAATGTTAATTGGTGCAGTTACTATGGAAAGAAGTGTGGAAGTTCATCAAAAAACTAAAAATAGAGCTAACATATGATCCAAAATTCCCACTCTTGGGCATGTGTGTATGCATGCTAAGTTACTTCAGTTGTGTCCGACTCTTTGCAACGCTATGGACTGTAGCCCCCCAGGCTCATCTGTCCATGAATTTTTCAGACAAGAATGCTGGAGTGGGTTGCCATGCCCTTCTCTAGAGGATCTTCTCAACCCAGGGATTGAACCCATGTCTCCTGTGGCTCCTGCATTACAGGTGTATTCTTTACCACTGAGCCACTGGGGAAGCCACACTCTTGGGCCTTTATGCAGAGAAAATCATAATTGAAAAAGATATATGCATCCCTATGTTCATAGCAGCATTATTTATGATAACCAAGACCTGTAAAAGCCTAAATGTCCATTGACAGATGGATAGATAAAGACACACACACACACACATGATGGATTACTACTCAGCTGTAAAAAAGAACCAAATAATGCCATTTGCAACTACATGGATGGGCCTGGAGATGATCATACTAAATGAAGTAAGTCAGAAAGACAAATATCACATGGTATGGTTTTTATGTGGAATCTAAAATATGACACAAATGAACATATCTATGAACAGAAACAAACTCACAGACATAAAGAACAGGCTTATAGTTGCCAAGGGGTAGAGAGAGAAGGATTGGGAATTTAGGATTAGCAGATACAAACTAGCATATATAAAATGGATAAATAACAAGTCCTACTGTATAGCTCATAGAACTATATTCAATAATCTATGATAAATCATGATAGGAAAGAATATGAAAAAAATAATGTATATATGTGTATAACTTAGTCACTTTGCTATGTAGCAGGAATTACCACAACATTGTAAATCAATTATTAACATACTTCAGTAAAATTTTAAAAAGATAGTAGCCATAAAGGAAAGACACCAGACATTTGCAACTCTTAATGCTTAGGCTGACTCAGGCACAATGATTATTTTACACACACACACACATACACACACACTCAAAATCCAATTGAATGTTAATTCAGTTCTACTCATAGACCTGTGCTTTAGATCTCAAGAGAATCCAATGATGAAACAACCCAGAAAGAAAGAAAAAGTACTCATGGAACAAATATTAACTTTAGAACGAGTTAACATATCGTGCCTGACTGCTTATCCTCGGGAAGTCCTGCTAGCAAGGTTGGTTCTTGGCTGGAGTCTGGGAACTTGGACATCAGGGGAGTTCCCACCATTTCTAGAACTGATAAGGGCAGTTCATTGTGCCTGAACTGTTTGTGTAACCATGAAGGTTTATGCTGAACACCTGCTTTCCTTCTGGGGGTGTGGCATTTGGGGATGTGCCAGGCAAGGGATGCCGACATGATGAGCAGTCAATAGAAACACTAGACACCATACCTATAACGACCTTCTATAGTTGGCAACATTTCACATTGTTGTCACAACTTGTTTATGACTCCACTGGGAGAGAATTCTTGGAAAAGTGCCCCAGGTCTCTTCCCTGGACTTTGCCCCACACACCTTTGCCCTGTGCCAGTTGTGCTTTGTGTCTTTTCACTGTGATAAATCTTAGACGTGAGAACAACCTCTAAGACATGAGTACAACATATGCTGAGTCCTGTGATCCCTTCTCATGAAACATCGAACCTGGGGGTGGACTTGGGAACCCCTTATAAACCCTCTAACACAAAATGTGGATGCTTTTGTGACCTTACTTGAAAATCATTCTTGCTTAATACTCTCAGGCTCTCTCTCAGTATATCTTTCTCTTTGACGTGCTACATATATCCAGTCAAAGCAGAGCCTACTTTTTTTTTTTTAAAAGAGAACTCATTGTTACATGCAGACTTCTAGAAAACAAAATATAATTAGAAGTTGAAATTTCCCTGAAATAAACCAGCTGGTTCTATCTAAAAGTATCTGAATGTTGTAATTGCCAATGAAAAATCTGTAGGTATGTACAAACCTCTGGGGACATTCTGTTTTGATGTCAGGACATCTGACTCACTTTTCTAAAAAGTGAGATTTCCTTTTCTCTCTTTTCTACCTGGTAAATCCTTGTTCAGCCTTCAAGATTCAGTTCAAATGTCACCTCCTTAGTTCAACTTCTAAACTCCTCCAGGCTAAGTGGGACCTTCTTTTGTCAGTCTGAGTGAGTGAGTGAAGTCACTCAGTCGTGTCTGACTCTTTGTGACCCCATGGACTGTAGCCCACCAGGCTCCTCAGTCCATGGAATTTTCCAGGCAAGAGTACTGGAGTGGGTTGCCATTTCCTCCTCCAGGGGATCTTCCCAACCCAGGGATCGAACCCGGGTTTCCCGCACTGCAGTTTACACATTGTACTTTGTGCCTTCCATAGACTGATTGGGTTACATTAAGACTGTTTACCTCTCTCTCCTGAACTTTGAGGTTTAGGACTAGGTCAAACCATCCACCAATTCCCAGAACACATCTTCAGTTCAGTTCAGTCACTCAGTCGTGTCCAACTCTTTGCGACCCCAAGAATTGCAGCATGCCAGGCCTTCCTGTCCATCACCATCTCCTGGAGTTCACTCAAACTCACGTCCATCAAGTCAGTGATGCCATCCAGCCATCTCATCCTCTGTCGTCCCCTTCTCCTCCTGCCCCCAATCCCTCCCAGCATCAGAGTCTTTTCCAATGAGTCAACTCTTCGCATGAGGTGGCCAAAGTACTGGAGTTTCAGCTTTAGCATCATTCCTTCCAAACATCATTCTTTCCAAAATACACATCTTAGTGTGTAACAAAAAGCAGGTACCCAGAAACAGTTTGTTCCATAATATTAATCACTAGGCATATAGTTGATTCATAGATGAATTTCAATATGTTTATGTTTGCCAGACCTTGCATTCACTGTGGTACTCTGAGATAAAATTGAGTGAGATAGTGGTTTTGAAAATTTTCTGACAAGCATTGTTTTCTAGTACTACATTGTGTGCTGTGCTTAGCCGTTCAGTTGTGCCTGACTCTTTGCGAACCCATGGACTGTAGCCCGCCAGGCTCCTCTCTTCATGGGGATTCTCCAGATAAGAATACTGGAGTGGGTTGCCATGCTCTCCTCCAGGGGATCTTCCCAACCCAGGGACTGAACCCATCCCTCCTGCATTGCAGACAGATTGCTTATTGTCTGAGCCATCAGAGAAGCTCAAGAATACTGGAGTGAGTAGCCTATCCCTTCTCCAGAGGAACTTCCCAACCCAGGAATTGAACCGGGGTCTCCTGCATTGCAGGCAGATTCTTTACCAGCAAACCCAGTACTACATTACTCATTATTATTAATCATTGTCATCGTTGGGAGCTAATGTATTATTATAAAAAAATACAAATTCTGGTATTTTGAAAATGAGAAGTTAAGAATCATTGTTCTAGGGACTTCCCTGATGAGGAACTGAAACTTCTCAGAGTGGCTGAGACTCTGCAGGGGCCCTGGGTTCAATCCCTGGTCAGGGAACTAGATACCACATGCCACAACTAAAAATCCTGCATGCCAAAACTAAGACCTGGCACAGTCAAATAAATATTAAAAAAAAACCAAACTGTTCTAGCTCTTGCTAGAGCCAGTATGGAGTCAG
Source organism: Ovis canadensis (assembly GCF_042477335.2). Taxonomy (NCBI): domain Eukaryota; kingdom Metazoa; phylum Chordata; class Mammalia; order Artiodactyla; family Bovidae; genus Ovis; species Ovis canadensis. The sequence goes on along the minus strand of NC_091727.1, from coordinate 44,924,740 downwards.
ACAGTATCTCTTTACACAGTATTTCATCTTTCAAGAAATCAGTCAAATAGTATCACAGAGGAAGTAACAAATGGCTAGCAGTTGTACTACTTCAAAGCAAACCAGGTAACAAGAAAGTGGTACTTGCCAGTGGTGCTGATCTCTTAAAGATCAGCAAGGACCTCCTACTCCCCAAATACATTGATCTTTTTTCCTTAAACTGCAGTGTCTGAAGCCAATGTCTTCCTCTTTCTGGAGACTCTCTCTTACTTGCTTCCTAGAACACCACAATCTGTTCTCTACCTTCCAATTCTTCTGTCCTTTCTCTACTTTCCTCTCTGGCTTTCCATCTCCCCCCTGCCTCGTAAGTGTGCCCACTCATTCATGTTCTATCCATGGGCCTCTTTTCTTTCTATTTCCTCACTTCAAAAATAAAACAAGTTAACAAGTTAACAATTACCAAATATCTGCTATTCAATCGAAGCCTCAAATTATCGTATAGGTAGTATTATTATCCCCATTTTAAAGATGAAGAAGCTGAGGCACAAAGAAATTTAGTAAGTAATCCACAATCACATAACTCACCAGTGAGAGAGGCTAGGACTGAAATCAAACACCCTGGTTCTAGAGGCCAGATTCTTAAACTTTCCATCACTCCTTTTTATTTTTAATTTTTATTTGGAGTATAGTTGATTTACAATGTTCTGTTAGTTTCAGGTGTGCAGCAAAGTGAATCAGTTAATCATATATGTGTATCCATTCTTCTTCAGATTCTTTTCCCATATAGGCCATTACAGAGTATTGAGTAGAGTTCCCTGTGCTATACTGTAGGTCCTTATGAGTTACCTATTTTACATACAGTAGTGTCCATCACTTTTTTAAGAAAGCATCTGCAAAGCAAGACCCTCAGGTTTAGGGACTGGAAATCAATTGCAGTAGAGTGCTGACTTTGTAAGAACCGGGGATTGACTTTTCTTCGGAGTTCCTCATAGGAATCTCAAAATCAGTTTACTTAAAACAGATTCAGTTATCCCCTGAAGCTGTGCGACCAGACAACTGAAAAAATCTTGGTAACATTGACTCCAAACTGGTTTCCCTTATGCTTCTCTTGTCTCGGGAACTGATACTACCATGATGGTAGAGACTGAACTGATGAGATACTTGAGCTCTATGACTGTATTTTTCTAAAGTGATCTCTTAACTCATCATTTTCCCTTGGTGTGATGTAGACATCACAACCACTGTGTATTGCACAGTGCTGGGCACATTATCATCTTTTGTGAAAAATATTTAAAGAACAAATGAACACATTTCTACCAGATTGTAAGTTCCAGAAAGGCAGGCCCAGTGGCTCTCCTGCATTGTATTTTGTAGGGAAGTGCAGAATCTCACTGAGTAATTCTTCAGTTAGGTACATCTGTTAAATTCCATTGATTGAAATCAACCTTTTCAGATGGGCACATTTGAATGCAGTGGAAAGCTTATTTCAGGATTTAAGAAATATTTGCATCACTTTTAAGAAGCTTATTAAATTCTAAACAGAGCCAATTTAAAAGCCTTTTTATTGAACCAAGAGTGCAAGTAATGAAAACCAATTTTGTAAAGTTAAAAAAAAAACAACAGTGAAGCTCTTAATAATAATTGTTTTTTAACTTCAAATTGCTTAACTCAATACATTTTGTTTCTGAGTAAAACTTTTCTTTCCTCTTGGGAACTCCTTAACCAGTCCCAAAGTTATACAGTAATTGAAGTTGTTAACTACTCTGCCAAATGCAGATCATCTACCTGGGAGTTTGAAACACTTTTAAAAACTCACTAATACTGCTCCTGATGTGGAAACATTTGTGAATGGTTCTGAAAATTCCTGCAGATTCACTTCAGGTTTTTTTCCTCAAGTTAAGTTAAAGCATTGTTACATTTCTTATGTTTTATTAGATATAACATTTCTAGTCCCACTGTATTCTTATGAAATGATTTCAGAGTATCTGGACTGTTATATTCTCTGTTGCCATCATTGGATCTGTAGACACTGGATCTTACCAGGGGGATTTGCAGCTTTCCTTTTTGTACTTTGATGTATTCCTTGGCATTTTTTTAAAAATAAAGAACATTTCTCACTTTTATAAAATCCATATGTCACTGTGCGTGCTAAGTCACTTCTGTCGTGTTTGACTCTGTGTGACACCGTGGAATAGCCCACCAGGCTCTTCTGTCCATGGACTTCTCCAGGCAACAGTACTGGAGCGGGTTGTCATGCCCTCCTCCAGGGCATCTTCCTAGATATGTCATATTTGCTTTAGAACATTTACTTTTTGTGTTTCAGGTCCAGTTCAGACAATAAAGGCCTATTCTACTATATGCTAAGATGCATTTGAGTCAGATGGAATTTCTTCTCTTACGCAGCTTTCAGCTCAACTGGAGAGAGAAACACACATATGGATAAAAGCATGTATGCTGGTAATCCATACAGGAGACTATGGGAACGGAGAAGTTCTCCTGGGAGAGAGAGCCTGGGTATGACAAGGAAGAGTAGTAACTGACCAGGAGACTGGGGGTAGGAGAGGCTGAGACCTAGAGATAAGAGAACCCTCTTACACTGTTGGTGGGAAAGTAAATTGGTGCAGCCACTATGGAAAACAGTATGGGGGTTCTTCAGAAAACTAAAACTAGAACTACCATATGATCCAGCAATCCAACTCCTGGGCATATACCCAGACAAAAAAATAATTCAAGACACATGGCAGCACTATTTACTATAGTCAAGACATGGAAACAACCTAAATGTCCATCAACAGATGAATGGATAAAGAAGATGTGGTCCATATACACAATGGAATGCTACTCAACTATAAAAAGAATGAAATAATGTCTTGCAGCAACATGGATAGATCTAGAGATCATCATACTGAGTGAAATAAGGCAAAGACAAATATATGATATCCCTTACATGTAGAATCTAAAATATGACACAAATGAGCATATCTATGCTATGGGATCACACAGTCGGACACGACTGAAGTGACTTAGCAGCAGCATGAGTCAAAAACAGACTCATGAACACAGAGAACACAGTTGGGAGGAGGAGAAAAGGGGTAGAGGATAGAAGGATTAGAAAAAAATGGGGTTTGGGTGTCTTGTTGCAAGCCTCACTGGTATTACTGGTAAATAATGTGCACAGTTGGTGTGGAAAGATACTAGAGAGGTATCCAAAGACCAGCTCAAGGAAACCTCCCTTGCTATTGTAGGACTTTATATACATCCAGGCTTTATATATGTTCACTAGTGGTGTATTTTAAAGAATATCTACAGTCTAATACTGTCAGAAATGGAAACACAGATCTTTTTCTGTACATTTAAATACATTGCATGTACATAGCATCTTCCCTTAGCCCCACAGCTGTCTTATTTTGTTCTATATCAACTTACCATGGGCTTTAGCTTTACTGAGTTTCCCTAAGGCCTAAAATGGGTTTCCCTGGTAGCTCAGCAGTAAAGAATCCATCTGGCAGTGCAGGAGGTGTGGGTTCGATCCCTGGGTAGGAAGATCCCTTGGAGAGAGAAATGGCAACCCACTCCAGTATTCTTGCCAGGAAAATTCCATGGACAGAAAGAACCTGGCAGACTACAGTCCATGGGGTCACAAAAGAGACAGACGTGACTTAGCAGCTAAAACAACAACAAAGCCTAAAATGGTCATTGAGGATTTTCTCCTCTACCTTGTCATGATGTATCATTTGTTCAGTTTGTTACTAGATTCAATTTTCTAAGATATTTTTATTTTAAAAATTTATTTTTATTTTTATTTTATTTTTTAAATTTATTTATTTTAATTGGAGGCTAATTACTTGACAATATTGTAGTGGTTTTTGCCATACATTGACATGAACCAGCCATGGGTGTACACATGTCCCCCATCCTGTACCCCCCCACCTCCCTCCCCATCCCATCCCTCAGGGTTGTTCCAGTGCACTGTCTTTCAGTGCCCTGTTTCATGCATCAAACATGGACTGGTCATCTATATCACATACGGTAATATATATGTTTCAATGCTGTTCTCTCAAATCATCTCACCCTTGCCTTCTCCCACAGAGTCCAAAAGTCTGTTCTTTATATCTGTGTCTCTTTTGCTGTCTCAAATATAGGGTCATCATTACCATTTTTCTAAATTCCATATATATGTGTTAGTATACTGTATCAAACCTCCGTCCATAGTTCATCAGGCACTCTATCTATCAGATCTAGTCCCTTAAATCTATTTCTCACTTCCACTGTATAGTCATAAGGGATTTGATTTAGGTCATACCTGAATGGTTTAGTGGTTTTCCCTACTTTCTTCAATTTCAGTCTGAATCTGGCAATAAGGAGTTCATGATCTGAGCCACAGTCAGTTCCTGGTCTTGTTTTTGTTGACTGTATAGAGCTTCTCCATCTTTGGCTGCAAAGGATATAATCAATCTGATTTTGGTGATGTCCATGTGTAGAGTCTTCTCTTGTGTTGTTGGAAGAGGGTGTTTGCTATGACCAGTGCATTTTCTTGGCAAAACTCTATTAGCCTTTGCCCTGCTTCATTCCGTATTCCAAGGCCAAATTTGCCTGTTACTCCAGGTGTTTCTTGACTTCCTACTTTTGCATTCCAGTCCCCTATAATGAAAAGGACATCTTTTTTTGGGTGTTAATTCTAAAACATCTTGTAGGTCTTCATAGAACTGTTCAACTTCAGCTTCTTCAGTGTTACTGTTTGGGGCATAGACTTGGATTACTGTGATATTGAATGGTTTGCCTTGGAAACGAACATAGATCATTCTGTCGTTTTTGAGATTGCATCCAGGTACTGCATTTTGGACCCTTTTGTTGACCATGATGTCTACTCCATTTCTTCTGAGGGATTCCTGCCTGCAGTAGTAGATATAATGGCCATCTGAGTTAAATTCACCCATTCCAGTCTGCTTTAGTTCGCTGATTCCTAGAATGTCAATGTTCACTCTTGCCATCTCCTGTTTGACCACTTCCAATTTGCCTTGATTCATGGACCTGACATTCCAGGTTCCTATGCAATATTGCTCTTTACAGCATGAGACCTTGCTTCTATCACCAGTCGCAACCACAACTGGGTATTGGGATGTGACCTATCCTGGAGAAGGTTCCATGTGCACTTGAGAAAAAGGTGACATTGATTGTTTTGGGGTGAAATGTCCTATAGATATCAATTAGGTCTAACTGGTCCATTGTATCATTTTAAAGTTTATGTTTCCTTGCTAATTTTCTGTTTGGTTGATCTATCCATAGGTGTGAGTGGGGTATTAACATCTCCCATTATTATTGTGTTACTGTTAATGTCCCCTTTCATACTTGTTAGCATTTGCGTTACATATTGCGGTGCTCTTATGTTGGGTGCATATATGTTTATAATTGTTATATCTTCTTCTTGGATTGATTCTCTGATGATTATGTAATGTCCTTCTTTGTCTCTTTTCAAGGTCTTTATTTCAAAGTCTATTTTTTTCTTATAGGAGTATTGGTACTCCTGCTTTGTTTTGGTCTCCATTTGCATGAAATATCTTTTCCCAGTCCTTCACTTTCAGTCTGTATGTGTCCCTTGTTTTGAGGTGGGTCTGTTGTAAACAGCATATATAGGGGTCTTGTTTTTGTGTCCATTCAGCCAGTCTTTGTATTTTAGTTGGAGCATTCAACCCATTTATGTTTAAGGTAATTATTGATAAGTATGATCCCATTGCCATTTACTTTGTTGTCTTGGGTTCAAGTTTATAAACCTTTTCTGTGTTTTCTATCTAGAGAAGATCCTTTAGCATTTGTTGAAGAGCTGGTTTGGTGGTGCTGAATTCTCTCAGCTTTTGCTTGTCTATAAAGCTTTTGATTTCTCCTTCATATCTGAATGAGATCCTTGCTGGGTATAGTAATCTGGGTTGTAGGTTTTTCTCTTTCATCACTTTAAGTATGTCCTGCCATTCCCTTCTGGCCTGAAGAGTTTCTATTGAAAGATCAACTGTTATCCTTATGGGAATCCCTTTGTGCATTATTTGTTGTTTATCCCTTGCTGCTTTTAATATTTGCTCTCTGTATTTGATCTTCATTTATTTAATTAATATGTGTCTTGGGGTGTTTTACCATGGGTTTATCCTGTTCTTGGACCTGGGTGGCTATTTCTTTCCCTATTTTAGGAAAGTTTTGAACTATTATCTCTTCAAGTATTTTCTCATGGCCTTTCTTTTTGTTTTCTTCTTTTGGGACTCCTATAATTTGAATGTTGGGGCATTTAACATTGTCCCAGAGGTCTCTGAGGTTGTCCTCATTTCTTTTAATTATTTTTTTCCTCTTTTCTTCATTTATTTCCACCATTCTATCTTCCACCTCACTTACCATATCTTCTGCCTTGGTTATTCTACTTTTGGTTCCCTCCAGAGTGCTTTTGATCTCAGTTATTGCATTATTCATTTTTTATTGACTCTTCTTTATTTCTTCTAGGTCCTTGTTAAACATTTCTTGCATCTTCTCAATCCCTGTCTCTAGTCTATTTATCTGTAACTCCATTTTGTTTTTAAGATTTTGGATCATCTTTACTATCATTATTCTGAATTCCTTTTCAGGTAGGCTCCCTATCTACTCCTCTTTTGTTTGGTTTGGTTTATCATGTTTCCTTTACCTGCTGATTATTTCTCTGCCTTTTCATTTTGTTTTGATTGTTGTGTTTGGGGTCGCCTTTCTGTAGGCTGGAAGTTTATTGTTTCTCTTTATTGTGGAGGTTGCTCCCCGTGGGTGGGAGCAGTCCCTGATGTGTGGCTTGTAAAGGTTCCCTGGTTAGGGAAGGTTGCATCTGTGTTCTTGTGGGTGGAGCTGGATCTCTTCTCTCTGGAGTGCAATGAAGTGTCCAGTAGTGCACTTTAGGGTGTCTATGGGTTTGGCATAACTTTGGGCAGCCTGTATTTTAATGCTCATGGCTGTGTTCCTGTGTTGCTGGAGAATTAGCATGGTATGTCTTGTTCTGGAACTTGTTGGCTCATGGATGGAGCTTGATTTCAGAGTAGGTATGGGTGCTTTTGAATGAGGTCTTGTTGATTAATGTTCCTTGGAATCAGGAGTTTTCTGGTGTTCTCAAGTTTTGAATTTAAGCATCCTGCCTCTGGCTTTCAGTTGTATTCTTACAGTGTCCTCAAGACTTCTCCATCCATACAGCACAGATGATAAAACACCTAGGTTAAGAAAAGATTTTCCACAGTGAGGGACACCCAGAGAAGTTCACAGAGTTACATGGGGAAAAGAAGAAGGAGGAGGGAGATAGAGGTGACCAGGAGGAGAAGAGGAGGAGTCAAAAGGGGAGAGACCAATCTAGCCAGTAATCAGTTCCCTAAGTGTCTCCACAGCCCTGAATACCCAGAGAGATTCACAGAGTTAAGTAGAGAAGAGAAGGGGTATTGAGGAGATAGAGGTGACCTGGGGGAGAAAAGGAAGAGTCAAAAGGGGAGAGAGCAATCAAGCCAGTAATAACACCCCCTAAGTAAATATGGGCACTGAAGATTAGATTCTTAAAGGTACAAAATTGATAACAAATACCCAAAATCTAGAGTAGAGGGTAGACTCTCAAAAATACAATATTAGAAATACAAAACAGAAGCAATCATAAAAATTATAAAAAACATATATATGAAATTTCAGTTTAAAATAGGGTCTTTTTTGTAAGATAATAGTAGGTTATAAAAATGAAAATTAAAGAAGTACTAAAGAACTTAAAATTTAAAAATTAAAAAATGATAATAAAAATATATCTAAGAATTTCTCTGGAGCTGTTGAGGGCAGTGTGGGGTCAGTTCAGTTTCAGATAGTTCCTTTTCCAGTTTGTACTTCTCAAGGTCTATAGACCCCTCCAATGCTCTGTCAATGTTAACTACAGGGTTTTAATCTGTTGCACTTGTCACTTCCAGAGCGGTTCCCTCTTCTTTTTTTATTTCGACTTCCTCTGTTTGCAAGTCTCTTCAGTGTCTAATTTCTGCCCTGACACAAGGGGACAAAGGTGGTCACTTATTTAGGCTCACTTGTTCAGTTGTGTTGTGGGGAGGGAGGAACACTGCAAACAAATATCACTGGCGTGTGTGAAGAGTGCTCACAGTATATGGACCACACTGGGTTTGCCCCAGCTCACAGCGTTTTGTGCTTTCCTGGTCTACACTGCTCAGGCTCCAGGTTGCTCTGCAGGGGTACTACCCCAAGTGGGCCCTGCATTTCGTGCACTTCCCAGGTCTGAGCTGTTCAGGTTCAGGTTTTCGGGTACTTTGCAAGGACACAGACTCAGTTGGGTGTACATTTTGTGCCCTTCCCACGTCCAAGCATCTCAGGCGAGTAGGGGCTTGGCTAGCATACTGTCCCAGGTGGGCATCTTAATCACCTGCCCAGTCTGGGCCGCTTGGGTTCCCAAACCAAATAAATAAATGTATTTTTAAAAAAATGTATGTTGGACCCTTTCATGCTTTTCTACATGCCTCTTAACTTATCTCTCATTTTATTTCCCAGCTCTTAATGTCTTTGTGTTGCATTCTGGGAAATTTCCTGAGAAATGTCTTTCAAGTCACCAGTCCCTCTTCAAATATATCTAATTCCTTCAATTGTCCATTGAGGTTTTTAATTTTAGTGATAACATTTGTCATTTCTAGAATTCATATTTCAATTATTCCTTATCTCTTTTCTGTAATATACTGTTCTCAAATTTGTATCTTTTTACTTTAAAAATTGCTTTAACACATTTATTTTACAGTGTTTATTTGTGATATGGTTCTAAGATCTGTTCTATTTCCTTGCTTTACCACTCCTATGATTCTCTCACTTAGAGAAGAAAAAAAAGAAAGAAAAGGCAACTCTACATAGAAGGGAAATAAATCAAAGTAATGTTTACACAGGTGGTGCTTGTGGTAAAGAACCTGCCTGCCAATGCAGGAGACCTAAGAGACACGGGTTTGATCCTTAGGTTGGGAAGATCCCCTGGAGGAAGGCATGGCAACCCACTCCAACATTCTTGCCTGGAGAATCCCATGGACCGAGCAGTCTGGAGGGCTACAGTCTGTAGAGTGATGAAGAGTGGGACATGACTGAAGTGACTTAGCATGCATGAATGAGTAAAGTGATGCATAATTTGGTAACTGGGTGGCAAGGGAGAGATTAACTTGCCATAAGAAATGGAGAACTTTTATAAAAATATCAGGAAAGAGGACATTTCTTTGTAATTTCACCAATATCAGGAAAGAGGACATTTCTTTAGAGTGTCAACATATTTGTTTATGTGACTAAGTACTACTTTCTCAGCCTCTGATCTTCGCATTTCTAACACAAGATTTAAAACAAAGTGGCATTTTATTGAACACCCACTATCTGACTGCTATAATACTAAGTACTTCACATATATTTTCATGTAATTATCATGACCATCTATTTTACATATAAGAATATGCAGTTTTCCCTGAGAACACCTAACTAGTGACAGAGCTGGAATGTGAACTCAAGTCTTTGTCTAAATCTTGTCACTTCTATCAAGTCACTTGACTTTGTTAAGATAATAGCAGCAGTAAAAAGGTCTGTTTTCTAAGATTTATTCTTCAGATCTATACTTTGCATCATTTGTAAGCTATCAGAGAACTCATTTTCAGTTTCAACAGCTATTTCTTGGCCACCCAATCAAGTACTCTTACCTGGAAAATCCCATGGACACAGACCTGGCCGGTTACAGTCCATGGGGTCACAAAGAGTCAGACATGACTGAAGCAACTTATCACGCACACACACAAAGGATTGCACTCTGTATTCTGTCCTTGGTACTAACATATCTTTTAAACTCCCCTGACCATGAATATCAAAGAAGTGGAACTGGACTTTGCTTAACAAATAGTAAGAGGTACAGGTGTGTAGCAGTTAAGCACAAAGGCATTGGATGCGGACAGCAGGGATTTGAATTCTACTTCTATCACTTGTCAGCTGAGTAACTTGGACAAGTTGCTCTATATTCTCATTTATGGAGAATGAAGTAAGTTTGCTCTTATATCTCAGACATATAATTTCTGCTGCTGCTGCTGCTAAGTCACTTCAGTCATGTCCGACTCTGTGCGACCCCATAGACGGCAGCCCACCAGGCTCCCCCGTCCCTGGGATTCTCCAGGCAAGAACACTGGAGTGGGTTGCCATTTCCTTCTCCAATGCATGAAAGTGAACAGTGAAAGTGAAGTCGCTCAGTCGTGTCCGACTCTTAGCGACCCCATGGACTGCAGCCCACCAGGCTCTTCCATCCATGGGATATAATTTCTACCTCCCCCTAAAAGCGCATGGGGCTTCCCTGGTGGTTCAGTGGTAAAGAATCTGCCTGCAATGTGGGAGACATGGGTTCGATCCCTGGATGGGGAAGATACCCTGGAGAAGGGCATGGTAACCCACTCTAGTATTCTTACCTGGAGAATCACTATGGACAGAGGTGCCTGGTGGGCTGCAGTTCATGTGGTCACAAAGGGTCAGACACAACTGAGCGACTAAGCACACAAAAGCATATCTTCCCTCTTTGTATCTTACCCCTTAGATTTAGGCACTTTCTACTACCACTACTTGTCTCATTGCCCCTAGAGCCCCTCCATGAAGAGTTTTGAATCTAACCCTGTCTTTTTAGTTCCTTGGCCACCACATTTTCTCTCAATCCTGGATTACTTTAAGGCTCCCCCCTTTTTGGCTTTGCTCTCAAGCTTTTTCTCTTGTAATTCACCTGGTCTTTTCTTTATATAATGTAACTTGAATATTTCCTGCAAGTTTATGATTCTTTGTTATTACATTTTTTCTTTTTGTTTGTTTTTTTTTTCCTGATGGTAAATCACTAAAATCCATCCCCTATACAACAGAGAAAATTAAAGACAGTCAAACTTTCCCTAGGACATAACTAGTATTAACAATTTGGTGCACATTTTATTTAATATTATACATAACCATGATTAAAACTGGGTGCATATTTTATTTGATATTATACATAAGCACTATGAACATTTTGGTGCTTAGTTCCTCTATTAACAATTTGTATATATTCTATGTAATATATGACACAACCACTATTAACATTTTGGTACACATCTTAGCTAATGTTGTGTATAAGTGTATAAAGGTTTTCAGCATTATCATTTAACCATATATGTTGTTGAAATATTTCCATGGTAGTGTTATAGATGTATATCAATATTCTTTAAAAATTGCTTTTTTATTAAATACTGATTGAAAACAAAAGAATATTTATGAAGCATGCATAAGATGAAAAGAATTTTCATGCAGTGAACACTCATGTTGATAACACTCTGTTTAAGAAACAGAACATTGTCATTACCTTTGAATTCCTGTTCCCTTCTTCCTCAGTTGTAACTCTTACCATGTATTTCCTCTTATCATATTCTTACTTTTCAGTTTAGCTTGCACATATGTTTGTATACCTAAGCAATAAATTGTTTTTGTGTGTTTTTGAAGTTGATGTAAAAAGATCATTCTGTACATTGAAACTTGATTTCCTCCCCTCTATTCTATGTCTCTTTTGGGGTTGTTAAGGAGAATTGGCATCTTCAGATATTGAATCTTCCAGCCCATGAACGTAATATATATCTCTATTTATTTAGGTCTTTTTAAAATGTCTTTCAATATAGTTTATCATATTCTCCCTAAATGTCTTGCTTATCTTTTGTTAGATTTATTCCTAGATAGATATTGCTTTTTGATTTATTCTAAATGGTCTCTTTAGAAGTTAGCTTTCTAGCTCTTTGTTGTTGGTAGATAAAAGTGCAATTGACTTTTAAAAAAATGAAACTGCTTATTTAACATCTGGAAACAGAGAAGCAACACATTTATTGTTTATGAATACTTATAGCTGTAATGAAATTTTATAAATTTGGTTGGAAAGATGGACACAACCTTCAGGATGTGTTTTTCGGAGAGGCAGAGGGAATGAGATTGAGAAGAGGCAGAAAGAGGACATTAATGGTATCTATAACATTTTATTTCTTTATGAAGCAAATAGAACTAAATATTAAGGTTTGTTGAGGCTGCATAGCCGGTGCATGAGTGATTGTTTTATTATTCTTTGTGCCTTTTTGAAATAGGTCATAATTTTAAAAAATGAGATACACAATATTAATTATGTTTTCAAAATAAATAACTTTCATGATGGATGACCTCGGAATCTATTAATTCTATTGATTATTCTAAATTGGACCTTTTTTTAGAGTGGGGGTTGTGAGCTGAACCCAAGCTCCAGATGTGATTGTTTTTTGTGCTTTATAATTAAATAAATCAAACGACAATGAAATGTCAAACATTTTACATAAGGATCTGGATTTCTGAATTCTCTCAGAAAGTTAGAAAATCTGACAACACTATGTTTTCATGCAGTAAATAGCTAATTAGGTATGAATAAGTAGTAGCTGCCTGGTGACTGTTTATTATGAAAAATTTCAAATATTTTTGAAAGAATATTTAGAAAGAAGAGCATAAGAGCTCCCTGATATCCATCATCGAAATTCAACAATTATTGACTCATGGCCGACTTAGTTACATCTATTTTTGCTGATCCATGGGTTATTTTGAAGCAAATCCCAGACACTGTATTATTTCATCCTTAAATACTTTAGTTGTTACTGTTGTTTAGTCGTCCAGTCATGTCTGACTCTTTTATGATCCCACAGATTGCGATTTTCCAGGCAAGAATACTGGAGTGGGTTGCCATTTCCATTCTCCAGGGGAATCTTCCTAACCTAGGAATTGAACCTGAGTCTCCTGCACTGCAGGTAGATTTTTGGTATTAATCTCTAAAAACTAAGAACTTTCAGAAAATGTAACCATGATTTTATTGTCATACCTAAAAAATTTAGCAGTAATTCTTTAATATAATCAAATACCCAATCAATATTCAAAATTTCTCCATTTTCTCAGCTTTATTTTACTGTTTGCCCAAATAAGAATTCAATTAAGGTCCTTACACTGCATGTGCTTGATATATTTCTGAAACCTCTGGGATCTTGTAGTGAAGCTTATATCAACACTGTCCAATAAAATTATCTGTAATAATAAAAAATGTTCTATATGTGTGTATCCAATGTGGCAGCTACTAGCCATAATATGGCCATTGAGCACTTGAAGTGTGACCTGTGCAACTGAGGAAATGAAATTTTAATTTAAGTTTAATTAATTAAAGATGTTTGCTTATAGTTTATTAAAAGAAAATTCACATACCGCAAACTTCACCTTTTGAATTTTAATATAATCACAAGTTGTACATTGATCACCATTAATTCTAGCACATTTATGTCATCTCTAAAAGAAACTCATTCACAATCACTACCCATTTCCCCTGCCCCCAACCCTCAGCAACCATTAATCTACAGTCTTTCTCTACGGATTTGCCTATTTGGATATTTCATATGAGGAACTTATACAATATATAGCCTTTTGTATCTGGCATTTTTTACTTTGCATAATGTTTTCAAGGTTGATCAACTGATGCATGAATGCATATCAGTTAATTTATGTAATTTGATGGCCATATAATGCTCCATTGTATGCATATACCATAGTTTGCTTATCCTTTCACCAGCTGATGGACATTTGAGTTAGTTCTGCTTTTTAACTCTTATGAGTAATGTTACGATGAACATTCATTACAAGTTTCTGTGTGGACATATGTTTTCAATTCTCCTGAGCATAATACCCATCAGAAAGATTTTAAAATTAAAAAAAAAAAAGAAATATATACAGGTTCAAAATTTTCCACATCTGCATCAACAGTTGTTATTGTCCATCTTTTTGAGTGTAACCAATCTAGTGTGTGGTTTTGATGTCCATTTCCCAAACAACTAAAGATAGTGAACATTTTGTCATGTGTTTATGGCCATTTGTATATCTTCTTTGGAGAAATGTTTATTCAAATCCTGTGTCCATTTTTAAACTGGGTCACTTTTTTTGTTGAATTGTACAAGTTCTTTATATATTCTCTATATAAGTGCCTTCATAGATATATTATTTTCAAATATTTTCTCCCTTTCTGTGAGTTGTCTTTTCATTTTCTTGATGTCCCCCAAAGCATGAAAGTTTTAAAATTTGATGAAAGCAACTTATCTATTTTTCTTTTGTTGTTTGTGCTTTAGGTGTCATACCAAGAAAACCATTGCCTAAACCAAGTCCAAGCTTTACTCCTATATTTTCATTCAAGAGTTTTATAGTTTTAATTCTTATATATAGCATTTGGTCCATTTCAACTTAATTTTTGTTTATGGTGTGATGACCATGTGTTGGTGTATAACAGGGGTACGAACTCATTCTTAGGATATGGAGACCCAGGTTTTGCAGCAGTATACATTGAAAAGATTATTCTTTCCCACATTGAATTGTCTTGGCACCCTTGTCAAAAATCAATTGCCCATAAATGTAAGAGTTTATTTCTGGACACCCAATTTTATTCCACTGATCTGTATATGACCTTTATACCAGTGACACACTCCCTTGATTATTATAATTCTGTAGTAAGTTTTGAAATTGGAAAGTGTGTATCTTCCAATTTTGTTCTTCTTTTTCAAGATGGTTTTGACTGTCCTTTGTGTTTCCATGTGAATTTTCAGATCAGATTTTCTGCAAAAAGCATATTAAATTATGTTAGTGATCTCATTAAATTTTTATATCAATTTGAAGAGCATTGTGGTCTTCCAAATCTTAAGTCTTCCAATCCATGTAGTTCATATCTTTCCATTTACTCAGGTCTCTTTTAATTTCTTTCACTGATATTTTGTAGTTTACATGTCCAAGTCTTGTACTTCTTCAGTTAAATTGATTTCTCAGTATTTTATTCTTTTTGATGCTACTTTAAATGTTAATTTAGCTTTCAAATAGTTCATTGTTAATGTATAGAAATACAATTGATTTCTGTGTATTGATCATGTATTCCTGAGAGCAATGTTGAATGGAGTGGCAAGAATAAACATTCTTGTCTTGTTTCTGATCTTAGGGAGTGAGCATCTTATATTGCACTGTCAGATATGATGTAGCTTTGTGTGTGTGTGTGTGTGTATGTGTGTGTGAGAGAGAGAGAGAGAGAGAGAGAGAGAGAGAGAGAGGCTTTAATTAGATTGAGGAAATTCCTTCCTATCCCTAGTTTGTCAAGGGTTTTTATCAAAAAAGGCTGTTGTATTTTGTCAAATGCTTTTTCTGTATCTATTGAGATGCTTATGAGGTTTTTGTTCTTTATTCTATTAAAATGATATGTTACATCAAATTTCAGATGCTAAACCAACTTTGCATTCTTGGAATAATTCCCACTTGGTTATGATGCATAATCCTTTTTATATATTTACTGGATTTGGTTTGTTAGCATTTTGCTGAGGATTTCTGTATCTCTATTCTTCAGGGATATTCATAAATTTTCTTGTGATATCTTTATCTGGTTTTGGTGTCAGGGTAATACTGGCCTAATAGAATGAATTAGGAAGTGTTCCCTTCTCTTCTATGTTTTGGAAGAGTTTGTGAAGGATCGGTGCTAATTCTTCCTTTAAATGCTCAGTATGAGGACATGAAATGTGGATATAACCCAAGAGAGCACAAAATAGTGAAAAGTATCAAGTTTTAGGATCTCAGAGCAATGGGACAGTGCTATTTATGAGGATATCAGGACAAGGGAGACTTGAGAGGCAAGGCTTCAGTGGAGGAGAAAAGGAAGTTCCTGCAGAAATACTGTCAAAGGTACTCCCTCCTGCTGCCAAGGGCTCTTGTGTCTTGTAGAAAGGCTCTAAACTGCATGATGACCTCATTCCTCAAAAGAAATTCTCCAACCAGTTATATCTTTCCTTTTTCACAGGCTAGTTCGGGCTTGCTCAAAAGTGTTAGCTCTGCCGGCCTCTCCTGTGCTTTCTTTATCCATGGGTGTGTGTAACAGATTCTTTGAACATCAATAACAGTGCTTCCCCAGCACTGGTCCTGACATGCCCCAAACTGTCTTCAGTTACTTCAGGGGGTGTCTAGGAATTCTCAGAACTAGTTTACTTTCAGTTTTTATTTGCTTAAAAAAGATGCATGCCATTTCAGATGTTTCTTTGTGGTAGATGTGTCAGAGGAGGAGGAATTGGAAGCTAGGTGTCATGGAAAGAAAACAAAGCTAGAAGAAAAGTTACAAGTTACAGAAGACTGAGAATCTTTGATCTGGGGTATTTAGAAGTATTCACTCTGTCCTAATCACTGATTTATCCCAATGTTTGGAAGAAGTCCTGACACATCAGAGTGGATGCTCAGTAAATATTTGCTAAATGGAAAACTGGTCTTCCTAGGTGGTGCTAGTGGTCAAGAGCCCAACTGCTAATGCAGGAGATCTAAGAGATGCAGGTTCGATCCTGGGTGAGGAAGGTCCCCTGGAGAAGGGAACGGCTACCCACTCCAGTATTCTTGCTGGAGAATCCCATGGATGGAGGAGCCTGGAGGGCTACAGCCCATAGGGTTGCAAAGAGTCAGGCACAGCTGATGCAACTTTGCATGCATACACACAAATGGAAAACCTTTGAATTAATGAATCTAAGACTCTATGTGTTTATAGGAGACAGTATGTGGGAAGTACCTATAGAAGTACAAAAGTGGAGGAATCAAAATGCTCAGAGGAGATAGCACATGTGAACAACCAGGGCAATAGATGGATGGATGTGTCAGACTCAGGCCCCAGATTTTTTGGACAGATTTGATTTAAGATATTTTGTTCTGTTACTTCCTTAAGAGAGTCATTCTTATTAGACTTGCTTTTATGTTTGGAAAATATCCTCCCTTAGAAGGCAGAGGCCGTCTGCATGTGGACTGTGTGAGATGTGGTGTATTGAAGAGGACACTGGACTTGGAATCAGAAAGTGAGAGTTCCAGCTCTACTACTTGCCCCACAGAAACATTTATAAACACACAAGGCAGCAATCGTCCATGAATAAGAGTCAGCCAACACAGGAAAAAGGGAAAACAAACATCAAAGGGTAGAATTGTTGGTTAAGAACCCTAAACTAAGTATTTTAAAAATAATTAAAGATAAAATAAGTGAGCGAAATTATAAGAGAAGGATCCCACTTTCAAGATCATATAGTTTTAGAGAGAAGAAGGGAAACTTCTAGAAATAAAAGTATATTTATTGAAATGAAACTTTCAGTGTATTGGTTATAATCACTTTTCAAACATTTAATATTATTTGGTAAAACTGGAGATACTCAATTGTCTTAAAGAAGTTATAAGTACAAAATTAAGCACTAGAAAAAAAATCACAAGTTTCTTCCTGAACACTAACAGAATTTATAAGTTACAATAGCAAAGAAAACACATAATGAAGGAAAAAAAAAACAGTTACATGGATATACCTAGAGAGTGTCATACAGAGTGATGTAAATCAGAAAGAGAAAAATGAATATCATATTTTAATGTATATATGTGGAACCTAGAAAATTGGTATGTGCTGTGCTGTGCTAAGTTGCTTCAGTTGTTTCTGACTCTTTGTGAACCTGTGGACCATAGCCTGCCTGGCTCCTCTGGCCATGGGATTCTCCAGGCAAGAATACTGGAGGGGGTTGCCATGCCCTCCTCCAGGGGATCTTCTGGGCACAGGGATTGAATCAGCAGCTCCTGTGGCTCTTGCATTGCAGGCAGATTCTTTACCTCTGAGCCATGGGGGAAGCCCAGAAAAATGATATTAGTTCAGTTCAGTTCAGTCACTCAGTCGTGTCCGACTCTTTGCGACCCCATGAATCGCAGCATGCCAGGCCTCCCTGTCCATCACCAACTCCCGGAGTTCACTCAGATTCACATCCATCGAGCCCGTGATGCCATCCAGCCAGCTCATCTTCTGTCATCCCCTTCTCCTCCTGCCCCCAATCCCTCCCAGCATCAAAGTCTTTTCCAATGAGTCAACTCTTCGCATGAGGTGGCCAAAGAAAGTACTGGAGTTTCAGCTTTAGCATCATTCCTTCCAGAGAAATCTCAGGGCTGATCTCCTTCAGAATGGACTGGTTGGATCTCCTTGCAGTTCAAGGGACTCTCAAGAGTCTTCTCCAACACCACAGTTCAAAAGCATCAATTCTTCAGCGCTCAGCCTTCTTCACAGTCCAACTCTCACATCCATACATGACTACTGGAAAAACCATAGCCTTGACTAGACGGACCTTAGTCGGCAAAGTAATGTCTCTGCTTTTGAATATGCTATCTAGGTATAGATAATCCTATTTACAAAGCAGAAATAGAGATACAGATGTGGAGAACAAATATATAGATACCAAGGGGGAAAGGGGAAGGATCGGAGGAATGTGGAGATTGGGATTGACATGCATACACTATGTACAAAATAGATAACTAATTAGAACCTGCTGTTCAGCACAGGCGGAGAAGGCAATGGCACCCCACTCCAGTACTCTTGCCTGGAAAATCCCATGGATGGAGGAGCCTGGTAGGCTGCAGTCCATGGGGTCGCGAAGAGTCAGGCACGACTGAGCAACTTCACTTTCGCTTTTCACTTTCATGCATTGGAGAAGGAAATGGCACCTCACTCCAGTGTTCTTGCCTGGAGAATCCCAGGGACAGGGGGCTCCTGTCTATGGGGTCGCACAGAGTCAGACACGACTGAAGTGACTTAGCAGTACAGCACAGGGATCTCTACTTAATGCACTGCGATGACCTGAGTGGGAAGGAAGTCCAAAAGGGACAGGTTATATGTATATGTATGGCTGATTCATTTTGCTGCACAGTAGAAACTAACAACATAAAGAAACTACACACCAATGAAAACTAGTTGACAGAAAAACAGTACATATACATGGTATACATGTTGATTACAATATAAACTAGTACATCAGAGTTGAGATAAAAAATACGTCCTATCAATGTGTGAGGGCTTCCCTGGTGGCTCAGCTGATAAAGAATCCACCTGCAATGCAGAAGACCTGGGTTCGAGACCTGGGTTCAATCCCTGGGTTGGGAAGATCCCTTGGAGAAGGGAAAGGCTACCCACTCCAGTATCCTGGCCTGGAGAATTCCATGGACTGTATAGTCCATGGGGTTGCAAAGAGTTGGATGCGACTGAGTGACTTTCACTTTCACTTCATCAATGTGTGAATAGGCTTAGACAGTACATTTGCTTTAGAAAAGGTGTGAATGGGCTTAACTCACCTACTAAAAGAAAAATATTTTCTTAAAATAATTTTAGTTATTTATTTTTGGTTGTGCTGAGTCTTTGTTGCTACATGCGCTTTCCCTAGTTGCAGAGAGGGCTACTCTTGGTTGCAGTGTGCAAAGTTCTTATCGCGATAGCTTCTCTCATCATGGAGCATGGCCTCTAGGGTGCACACACTTCAGTAGTTGCAGCACGTGAGCTCAGTAATTGCAGCACCCAGGCTCTAGAGCACAGGCTCAATAGTTGTGGCACACGTGCTTAGTTGCTCCGTGGCATGTGGGATCTTCCAGGACTAGGGATCAAACTGATGTCTTCTGCATTGGCATGGAGCCATCAGGGAAACCTGAAAAATATTTGCAATATGGCTTAAAAGCAAGACTCAAATGTATGGTGTATGGAGATACATCCAAGTTGAGTCATACAGGCTAAAAATAAAGACATGGGCAACGGAAATAACAAATCAGTGGGGCTTTTGATCCTTGATATCAAATAAAGTATAATTCAGGTCAAAAATAATTAATTGTGACAAAACAGATAACTTATAATGCAAAAATCCAATTTTATAATATTAAGTATAACATTTATGAATCTTTAAAAATCTTTTAAAAGCAGAAACTATAGATGCAAGATGATACAGATAGAAATAGATTGCTAGTAGGAAACTTCAACAGGTCATTCCTAGTGCAGAATAGATCAAGTGGCAGAAACATAAGGATACAGAAAAAGTAAACAACATAATCAATAAAATGGATCTCATTGATCTATAAGGAACTTTAGGACCTAATAATAGTGAGTATGCATGCCTTCCTTCTCAACTGCACATAGAACAGTTACAAAAATCCATCAAATATTAGGTCACAAAGAAAGCTACAGTAGGTCCTATATAATGGAAATATTACAAACAACATTTTATTATCACAGTGAAATAAAACTAGAATAAAAAAGTATGAAAACACTACATACCAGAAACTACTGGATACATTTAGAAATCAGAGGAAAGATTCATACTCTTAAACACTTACATCAATAAAATAACAGTGAATGAATTGTATCAACTTAAAAAGTGAGAGAAAGAACAAGAAATGAACCAAAAGAAAGCACAAGGAAGAAAAAAATGAAGATAAGAGTAAAAAATTAGTGAAGATTAGGATTAGAAACCAATAGGTCAGAGTAATAAATCAAAATTCTGGTTCTTTGAAAAAAGTAACAAAATATATAAACCACTGGCTACATTAATCAAATGGAAATGGGAGAAACACAACTACAAAATAAGAAAGACAAAGAAGAAATAGACAAGGATGGAACAAAAAACTTGAGTGTGGGCTACAAATGGGAACAGAACGAAGTTCAGTTCAATGGTTCAATCATGTCCAACTCTTTGCGACCCCATGTACTGCAGCATGCCAAGCTTCCCTGTCTTTCATCATCTCCCAGAGTTTGCTCAAACTCATGTCCATTGAGTCGGTGATGCCATCCAACCATCTCATCCTCTGTCATCTCCTTCTCCTGCCTTCGATCTTTCCAGCATCAGGTTCTTTTCTAATTAGTCAGTTCTTTGCATCAGGTGGCCAAAGTACTGGAGCTTCAGCTTGAGCATTAGTCCTTTCAATGAATATTCAGAACTGATTTCCTTTACAACTGACTAGTTTGATCTCCTTGCAGTCCAAGGAACTCTCAAGAGTCTTCTCCAACACCACAGTTCAAAAGCATCAGTTCTTCAGTGCTCAGCTTTCTTCATAGTCCAACTCTCACATCCATACATGACTACTGGAAAAACCATAGCTTTGACTAGACGGACCTTTGTTGGCAAAGGAATGTCTCTGCTTTTTAATATGCTATCTTAGGTTGGTCATAGCTT
The DNA here is from genome assembly GCF_042477335.2 of Ovis canadensis. Lineage (NCBI taxonomy): Eukaryota > Metazoa > Chordata > Mammalia > Artiodactyla > Bovidae > Ovis > Ovis canadensis. Next base: position 44,903,723 of record NC_091727.1, on the reverse strand, counting down.
TTCTTCCAAGAAGAAATTGTCTTTTAATTTCATGGCTGCCGTCACTATCTGCAGTGATTTTGGAGCCCAAGAAAATCAAGTCTGTCACTGTTTCCATTGTTTCCCCATCTATTTTCCATGAAGTGATAGGACCAGATGCCATGATCTTTGTTTTTTGAATGTTGAGTTTTAAGCCAGCTTTTTCACTCTCTTCTTTCACTTTCATCAAGAGGCTCTTTTGTCCCTCTTCGCTTTCTGCCATAAGGGTGGTGTCATCTGCACACCTGAGGTTATTGGTATTTGTCTTGGCAATCTTGATTCCAGCTTGTGCTTCATCCAGCCTGGCATTTCACATGGTGTACTCTGCATATAAGTTAAATAAGGAGGGTGACAACATACAACCTTGACGTACTCCTTTCCCAATTTGGAACCAGTCTGTTGTTCCATGTTGGGTTCTAACTGTTGCTTCTTGACCTACATACAGGTTTCTCAGGAGGCAGGTAAGGTGGTCTGGTATTCCCATTTCTATTAAGAATTTTCCATAGTTTGTTGTGATTCACCCAGCCAAAGGCTTTGGCGTAGTCAAAATGAATGAAGCTGACTGTTTTTCAAATGAGTAACAGAAGTAACATAATCACTCTAAACAGGGAGGGGAGCATCAAAGTGGGGAAACACACCCAAGTTATTTTGGTACACAGTATTTTGACTAAATACATTGACTAAAGGAAAAAAAAAACCTGAAAGAAAAAAAAAAGACTGAACGCCTATATTGAACTTTAGTTAGTAGGCTTGTTTTCACAATGATATGAGTTAGCTATTCTGTAACTGTTTTGGGGGGTCTTTTAGCATTGAGCAAATAAGTAACTATTTTGAAGGGGAATCAGACTTCTTACAGTTTGAGAAGGGCGTTATAGATGTGGAAAGGGGAACTCGAACATGTACTCCATTGTGTTGACTGAAACTGGACATATCAGTATAAACTCATGGGTTTTAATATCTATCTATCTATCTATCCATCTATCTATCTATCTATCTATCTATCCAAAGACAGAAATTAAAAGAGATAAAGCTATCTGTGCCTATCTATAGCCCACCAGGCTCCTCTGTCCATGGGGATTTTTCCAGGCAAGAATACTGGGTTGCCATGCCCTCCTCCAGGGGATCTTCCCAACCCAGGGATTGAACCTAGGTCTCCTGCATTGCTGGTTGATTCTCTACCATCTGAGCCACCAAGGAAGCATATCTACCTATATCTACAGATATCTCGAATATCTTGTAGTGGCAGAGTACAAAGAAGTGCTTGAAAAATGGACAAAAGGACAGAAGAGTCAGCTTGGAGGAAATTTCACTGACTAAACGTAGCACATTTTTTTACATCAAAATAAACAATAGTAACATTATAATACACTGACTAAAACAAGAGCCTATAGAACATTCTGATATAAATGAATGAATAAATGAATAATTAGGAAAAAATTTATTGCTTGTATTAGAATGCCAACTAAAATATGTAGAAGGAATGGTGGAGTTACATCCTTTGGCCATCAGAATAGTAATAAATGATGTGGGCAAAATCATCAATTGACATTAGTAATTTAATGAGTAACTTGGTATTTACATAGTTCCAAATGATCTCCTGACAGAATTCTTACTAATTAAAAAAGGCAGAAAAAAAAAAAGACACTACAGTGGAGAAACTTGGTATACAGTACCTTAACCAAGTGACTGAAGTTGACTTCACCATTGATGGTTAAAATACACATTATGCACCTGCTCCTTTGATGACTGAGAAGAACACAGACTTTCTCTTGTGGTGTTCCTGCCAAAATGCCATAAACAAAAAGCTAGTAATTTGTGATGTTAGATGAGATCTTGACCAGATATTTAAAACTATTTTTTAATTTTTGCTAAAAAGAACATTTTGGGGACAATTGGCAAAATTTACATTAAATATTTATAGTGAGAAATAATATTTTATTAATACCAACTTTATGATTTTGATTATTGTACTTTAGTTATATAAGAGCATGTCTTTGTTATTAGGAAATATAAACTGTAGTATTTAGGGGTAAAAGGGTATGATATCTGGTATTTACTCTAAAATGGAAAACTTGTGTATGCAGAGGAAATGATAAAATACATGGTAAAATATAAAACAATTGGGGAAATTTGGGTGAAGGGTAAACAAGAGTTCTTTGTACTATTCTTCCAACTTTTCTATTGGTTTTGAATTATTTCAAATTTAAAAAGTAAGAAAAAGAAATATTTAAAAATATTTGTAAGAAGATGTAGGAGAATAATTTTGTTCTATAGGTATTTTTGAATTCATGTACAAAGCACAAACCATAATAGGAAAGAATGATCTATTTGAGTAGAGTAAAATGACATATTCATGTACAATAAAGAAATCTATAAATGGAGAAACCAAACTGCAAATGATGAGAAAATATTTGCTATGCCTAAGATTCGTATCCAGAAGATAGTTTTAAAATTACAAATGATCAAATAGAAAAATCAGCAAAGGATATGAATGGACGGGTCACAGAATAAGATAAGAAGCCTGTGAAAAGATGACTAACTGCACTAGGAATTAGGGAGAAACAAATTAAAATAACAGTGGCATACCATTTCATATTTATTCAAATGATTGTTCAAAACTACACAATTTGGTAATAACTTGTTGAAAGGATGTAGGTGAAAGGGAACTTTCTTAATTGGTTTAAAGATTCTGGAGATCCAGTAGAGTTGAATGTGTGAACAATTCCACCTTTAGATATGTAGCCTAGATAATCTCCAAAGAAAGGAGAGGGTTGCTCTCTCCAGCATTGATAACTAGTGAAAAATTGGAAAACAACCTCATAGTCATCAACAGATGGATCACTGATTAGTGGTATAATCATACAATTCGTTTAAAATGAATGAAACAGAGCTACATGTGTTAACATGTAGAAATCTCAAAAAAAAAATCCTAAGTGAAAAAAGCAGGTAGCAGAAATTCATAGGGTGAAATTTAAAACGACAGAAAATCCGTAATGTATATTTTTAAGGAATAAGAAAAGAGAGAGTTCCTGCCCTGGGAGAATTGGTGGGCATTTGAAGAGGGTCAAGTAAAGGTGATTACATTGCAGTACCACAAAAGCCACCATTAGAACGGGCAGCTAATATCGGGCGAGTGGAGAAGGTGGAGGAACGCTTCCCGGAAATGTCAAAGCCTTCCACACCTCTCTCCCGCCCTGAACCAAGCCCTGAAAGACAAGAAGGGGTTACCCAGGTGAGAGATGGCAAGGAAGGGTGTTTCCAGCAGCTAGTGAAATTTGCAAAATCCCAAAGGGCAGAAACTGTAGAGTTTGGTTTAGAAACTGTCAGTGATTCCTCGGAGCTGGAGTAGAGGAACGGGGCAAAGAAAGGGATGGAGGGCGTTCGTGGGCACCTACTGACATAGGCTCTGACCAGGCTAAGGAATTGGCCTGCCTCGTGACAGCTAGAAGACTATTGAAGCTGAAGAGTAACAGGTGCACCATGAATTATATAAGAGGATGGCGCTGGAGGCAAGATTAGGTGTTTTGTTTGTTTCTGTTTTAAAAGAAAACCAGACAAGAAATAATAGGGTCTCGACTGAGACAGAGGATGTGGTGGCTGAAAGTTACCCGGAGTGTCCAACCAGTAGAGTAGGACTCGGGGAGGGAGTAGCTGTAGGTGTGGGGAGCGGAGCCGCTGGCTTGGGTATCTTGGGAGCCTGGTGGAGTGACAGAGGCCACTTTTTGTGCCACCTGACTCCGCCCCTGGCCACCATGACTGCACCAGGAACGAGCATCTTACAAAATGCTGCGTTCAAACGGAAGTACAGAGGAAGAACTGAGGACGGTGGTTACCGCTGAATGGATTTTCTCGGTGGTCGTGGTGGGAGGGGGGTGGGAGACACTTGGGGTTTGTGTGGCTTGGGATTCATCTGGAACGTTTTAATTACAAAGTAAAAGCTGATGTAAATGTAACGTGTACTGGTGTTACATTTCTGTGAGCACACGGGTGTCATTTTATTTTCTGCACTCTTCTGTATGAACTCAATTTAATAACCAAATGGCGAGAAACAGAAACGTGCAAGAAACAGAGGAGCTTCAGTGCAGGAAGGGCTTTGAGCCCTATCAAAGGGTTAAAACAGCAAGCGGCGGGGGCGGGGAATGGTGCGGTAGACAGCCTTTGTGTGTGCACAAGGCGTGTGGAGAGAAAAGCCTCGGGGGAGACCGGTCCCCGGCTGAGTGGGTCGGGTGGGCGGGGGGAGGCGCCCGCGCGGAGCTTCCGCCTAGCCCCGCCCCGGCCCCGCCCCGAGCCCCCGGCCCGCGGAAGCCCCTCCTCCTTCCGTGACACCGCCTCCGTCTCTAGGTAACGTGGAGTGGGGGGGAGGCAGGGGCTCAAACAAAGCGGCCGAAAGGTGGCCGCTGCCTGCTGGCCTCTTTTCTCGGACCCTTGACCCTCGGACGCTCGAAACCATGGCCCTGCCTCTGCTGCCCGGCAACAGCTTCAACCATAATGTGAGTAGAGAGGGCACCCGAGGTCAGAAGTCCCAGCCAAGTTTGGGGTCCAGGTGTGACCACTACCCCGGCCTCCTAACGCTGCTTCGCCTTCTGTGGATTGGGCGCAGCTTGGGTCTAACTTTGTGGGCTCTTGGACTACCTCCCCTTCCCCCTCTGTCCAGCTGCATCTAGATGCTTTCCCTACATTAGATACAGACGTAGAGTCCTTATAGATGCTAAGACCCTCGAAGGTAGGATTGATGATAGTCACCGATGAGCGTTGAAGGTGTGCTAGGGGCTGTGCTTTAATCACCTTACACGGCATTAGATGCTCCCAACAGCCCTTTTATCAGCTATTTTTAATTCCTATTTTACAGTTGAGGAAACTGAGGCACAGAGCGATGAGTCAGTCACTCACTGGCCAGAGCTACACAGTCTCAGTGGTGAAGCTGGGTTTCCTCCAGGCAACCGGTCTCCACAGCCCAGAACCTAATCACTCTCCTTAATACCCTTTGTGAAAGAGTTTGTTATTAAAGTGAAGAAACCTGGCACTCTCAAGGCTGGTAGGGGGTGGATAAGGGTTCCACTGGCCTATAAAGTTTGATCCTAAACATTATAGAGAGCAGGATCCAAACTTGTAGTTCTTTCTTCGTTTAGGATTGGGAATGGTTCATTTCAAAACAAGATGAAAGTACCAAACAACACAACATTAAAAACCCTGAGCACGCAATAACTTTTGCCAGCAAATACCATCTTCTTTAATCCAGAACAGAAAAATGATTCAGGTTTTTGTTTGCACTGGTCCCTACTCGTTACTTGGGTTTTCCAGATGTATCTGTAAGAAGGGAAATTGATGGAACCACTCAAGGTATTTGTGTAAACCTCTGGTAAGTTTAGAAAACAGGCTGCAGATTGAAGCATTTGACTTTATGGATGCTGAACAGTGTCTGTATCCAAGTTGTTGGCCCTACGGTACCAGTTTTCTTGTAGCTTCAGGCCAGTGCATTCTGACCCCTGCAGGTTGGCTGGTCAGTTCAGCTTGTTTCTTGACCACTGGTTTGTGCTTTCTTGGCTGATGGATAGAGGCTGGCCTTCCATCCTAATGTTGCCCTTTGGTAAGATTATTGTTGTTTAGTTGTGTCCAATTCTTTGTGACTCCATGGACTGTAGCCCGCCAGACTCCTCTGTCCTTAGGATTTCCCAGGGAAGAATACTGGAGTGGGTTGCCATTTCCTACTTCAGGGGATCTTTCTGACCCAGGGGTCCCACCCACGTCTCTTGTGTCTCCTGCATTGGCAGGTGGATTCTTTACCACTGAGCCACCTGGGAAGCCTGTGGTAAGATTAAGCTAGTCACAAATTAAGTAAAACTCCTGAAAGACAGGGCATGAAAAAGGATTCCAGAAATAAAGAAGCATGCTGTGTAAAAGTAATTCTAATCAAAATTGAATGTAGAGCCCACAGCTTTGGACATAGCAACACTTCAGATCCTCAGCTCTCACATACAGTGATTAAGAGTGGGAAGAACAGTGGTTGGATGAGATATTTTAAAATCTGCAAGGCTGTACTGAGTGTACTTTTGCTTTTTTAAAGTTTTTTTTTTTATTGTGAAGTATAACACATGTACAGAAAAATGCACTATGAATGCTTATAGAATGGATATCAAGAAGGAAAATATTACCAGGACTCCCAAAACATCAACCTTGACTAGGGTTGCCAGATTTAGCAAGTAAAAATACATGTCCCAAATAGTGCATGGGATCTACTTATATTAAAAGATTCTCTGTTGTTTACCTGAAATTCATATTTAACTGAGCAGCTTGTATTTTACATGGCAACCCTGCCTATGACCCTTTCTGGTCATTACACCTTTTCTATTCTCCGAAGACAACTATTCTCCTGGCTGCTATCACTGTAGTTCATTTTGGCTTGCTTTTGAAATTTGTGTCAGTGGAAATGTCTGGTTTTTATTCTTTTGTGGCTGGCTTTTTTTTTTTTTTTAAGCTCAGCATTATGTTTGTGAGATTTGTTCATGTGTCTGTCTATAGAGATAGTTTGTATGTTTTCACTGCTCTAGAATATTCTACTGTATGGGTGTTGAAAGTGAAAGTGTTAGTCCCTCAGTCGTGTCCAACTCTTTGCAACCCCAAGGACTGTAACCGGCCAGGCTCTTCTGTCTATGGGATTTCCCAGGCAAGAATACTGGAGTGGGTAGCTATTCCCTTCTCCAGGGGATCTTCCTAACCCAGGAATTGAACCCAGGTCTCCTGCATTGCTGCAAGATTCTTAACCATCTGAGTCACCAGGGAAGCCCTGTATATATACAGGAAGATACTGTATGGGTATGGCATCATTTATATACACAGTTTACTCTTGACAGAGATTAGGTTTGTTTGGGGTTGTTAAAAATAGTTTGCTGTGACTGTTGTTCATGTCTCTGAGTACAATTGCCAGATCAAATGGTATTCTTTTTTTAAAAATCAAGTTCTTTTTTTAAATATAATTTTAAAATTTCTCACACGGCATTCTTGGGTTCACCTTTGATAGATGCTGTCATGGTGCTTCAGTTCAGTTCAGTCACTCAGTCGTGTCCAGCACTTTGTGACCCCCTGGACTGCAGCACGCCAGGCTTCCCTGTCCATTGCCAACTCCTGGAGCCTACTGAAACTCATGTCCATTGAGTCGGTGATGCCATCCAACCATCTCATCCTCTGTCATTCCCTTCTCCTGCCTTCAGTCTTTCCCAGCATCAGGGTCTTTTCAAATGAGTCAGTTCTTCGCATCAGGTGGCCAAAGTATTGGAGTTTCAGCTTCAGCATCAGCCCTTCCAGTGAATATTCAGGACTGATTTCTTTTAGGATGGACTGGTCATAGTGCTTATATAAATTTAAATTCCCACCAGCATTTTATTTTCCTGTTGGATCACAACAAAGTTTGGAAAATTCTTTAAGTGATGGGAATACCAGATCACCTTACCTGCCTCCTGAGAAACCTGTCAAGAAGCAACAATTAGAACCAGACATGGAACAACAAACTGGTTCCAGATTGGGAAAGGAGTATGTCAAGGCTGTGTATTGTCACCCTGCTTATTTAATATATATGCAGAACACATCATGTGAAATGCTGGACTGGATGAAGCACAAGCTGGAATCAAGATTGCTGGGAGAAATATCAATAACCTCAGCTACGCAGATGACACCACCCTTATGGCAGAATGCAAAGAAGAATGAAAAAGCCTCTTGATGAAAGTGAAAGAAGAGAATGAAAAAGCTGGCTTAAAACTCAACATGCAGAAAACGAAGATCATGGCATCTGGTCCCATCACTTCATGGCAAATAGGGAAACAGTGGAAACAGTGACATTTATTTTCTTGGACTCCAAAATCACTGCAGATGGTGACTGCAGCCATGAAATTAAGAGACGCTTGCTCCTCGGAAGAAAAGCTATGACCAACCTAGACAGCATATTAAAAAGCAGAGGCATTCCTTTGCCAACAAAGGTCCGTCTAGTCAAAGCTATGGTTTTTCCAGTAGTCATGTTTGGATGTGAGAGTTGAACCATAAAGAAAGCTGAGCACCAAAGAATTGATGCTTTTGAACTGCGGTGCTGGAGAAGACTCTTAAAAGTCCCTTGGACTATAAAGAGATCAAACCAGTCAATCCTAAAGGAAATCAGTCCTGAATATTCATTGGAAGGACTGATGCTGAAGCCAAAGCTCCAATACTTTGGCCACCTGATACAAAGAGCTGACTCATTTGAAAAGACCCTGATGCTGAGAAGGATTGAAGGCAGGAGGAGAAGGGGACGACAGAGGATGAGATGGTTGGATGGCATCACCGACTCGATGGACATGAGTTTGAGCAAGCTCTGGGAGTTGGTGATGGGCAGGGAAGCCTGGTGTGCTGCAGTCCATGGGGTCACAAAGAGTTGGACACAGTTGAGCTACTGGACTGAACCATATTCTAACACTCAATTCTGTTAGTCTTTTGAATTTAATTATTATTTATTTGTTTTTAAGGTAATTTTATTTGTTTATTGGCTGTGCTGGGTCTTCATGTTTTTGTTGCACATGGGCTTTTCTGTAGTTGCAGTGAGTGGGGGCTATTCTTCAGTTGTAGTGCGCAGGCTTCTCATTGTGGTGGCTTCTCTTGCTGCGGAGCACGGGCTCTAGCATGTGTGGGCTTCGGTAGTTGCAGCTCCCAGGCTCTGGAGCATGGGCTTAGTTGCCAGGCAGTATGTGGGATCTTCCTGGACCAGGGGTGGAATCGCTGGATGGGTAAGGCAGATTCTTACCCATCAGGGAAGCCCTAAATTTTAGTTATTTTGATCAGTGGGTGTAGTGCAGCTCTGTAATTTTAATCTGTGGTTCTCCAATTCCTAGTGAAATTGAGCACATTTCCCACATTTTTTGGTCATTTGGATAGTTTCTTTTGTGTGGTGCCTATTTGTCTTTTGTCTAATTTCTATTGGGCTGCCTGTCTTTTTCTTAGTAATCTGTAGGAGTTCTGTATAGATTTTGAATATGACTCCTTTGTATGTGTTGTAAATATCTTTCAGTCTGTGGTTGGCCTTTTTACTCTCTTAATGGTGTTTTTGATGAAGAATTTGTCCTCAATTAAATTAGTACTTTTTGTTTCCTATTTAAGAAATAGCTCCTTACACGAAGTTCATGATGATATTTGCCTGTGTTATCTTCTGGAAATTTGATTGTTTTTACCTTTCACGTTTAGATCTATAATCTAACTGAATATATTTGTAGGTGTGTGTGTGAAAAGAGGTAGGGGTCAGGTTGTATTTTTTCCCCATGTAGCTATACAGTTAACCCAGAACCATTTGTTAAAGAACAAAATTATGAGTAAATTTTAAAGAGCTTATTGACTTTATTCAGTGATTCATGAATCAGGCAGATGGAAAGGAGCTCTAAAGAGCTATACAAGGCAAGAGATTTTGGAAAGTTTTACTAGGCAAAAAATTGGATTGGTTATTGTAAGGTTACTTTCCTTATAGGGAATGGCAGGGGTTTATCAGGCAGATTACCTAACTAATGCAGATCAGGAGATTCATGGTTGACTGGTTTAAGATTCTATTTCTGGGAGAGCTGAAATTGTAACGTTGAATTTCAGTTTGGTGACATAGGGCTTAGCGTAAGCAACTCCATTTGGGTCCTGTTGTTTTTAACACATTTTTGGAAATGGCCAACTTTTTTCCAGTTCTCTGTAGAGCTATATTTGTCATAAATCAAGTATCCAAAATATGTATGGGTCTGCTTTTAGACTTGTGAATGTATTTTTAAAAAGTATTTATTTACTTTATGCTTTAGACAAATAGGAGTATGTGTGTGTGTGTCTGTGTGTGTGTGTGTGTGTGAACTAGGGAGTGATAGTATACTTACTGGATATCTTAGGCTGTCCTTCTACAAATCAGTATTTATATATTGAGTATCCTAGTATGTGCCCAAAGCAGGTGGCTACATTAAGAAATTGTTACACTAGCCTTGGAACTAAATGTGCTATGTTGCCAAAAAATTAATATTTTTTAAAACTTGCACTTAGTTAAAAGGTTGGATGCTGTCTGGCACAGATTGGTCACAGAGTCCTAAAGCCAAATCTGGCCTTTTTTAATCCCTGCTTCCTTCCTGCTTGTTACAGAGCTCTGCTTGCTGAATTAAATTATTGAGAGAAAAACCTTGGCCTCCTGGAGATAGCATAATTATTGGCTGTTTGGGTTTAAAATTATAACACAAGCTAACTAACTTTTACTGCTTTTTCTTAGAAATTGAAAAAGGAACATACTCCCCATCTTAATTAGTTGCTGGTAGTCAGTCATGAACAATAGATTGATTTCTGTCCACAGCCAAGTGATGTGTAACCTCTCCTCTCATCTCTGAAGGACAAGAAGTATTGTGCTTTCTAAGATATAGGCATTTATATCACTGATGATGTTCACATTATTATAATGTGAATTAATTGCAAACCTAGGGGAAAGATCACAATTTCCGACACAAAATATCCTTTTTTTCCCCCAAGAATTTACATGCTGGATTTGTATTAAGCTAAGAGAGTCTCAGGCATATTGTCAAAAATGATAGGCTATTCAAGTTAAAAGGGACAGTTCCAGCCAGAGCTGAAAATCCCTTCTTCTGCATTTTAGACAGATGGTTGTGTAGCTGATCCTGAATGCCTCTAATGAATAATGAGGAGCACACTTTCTGTTTTTCATGAAGATACCTCGCCACCATCTTAGGAGAGTTTGTTGTAAATAGTCCATCCTCTATAAATGTTGTAAACAGTTCATCCTCTAATTTATAATGAAGCAACTGTTTCCTTAATAAGAAAAAGAAATTATTTGACTTTACAACAATAAAATAAAACAAATTTAGAATTTGTGTCTCATAGAAATACCTTGAATATTCTTATCTAGACTAATGCATGCCTCCATATTAACATAGGAAAAATCATTCTCTGGGAAATTGACCAGCAATTTAAATGATAAACAGCTGAGAGAGAAAAACTGTGAGTAATACATAGTATACATATTGATTTCATCATGTGGTGTTAGCTAAGTCAATTTAAATTTATCTCAGTGACAAAATCATAAAACAATTACTTTATTCACAAGGTAGAGGGTTTTCCAGCCTAAAATTCTGCCTACAGATTCCTGACTATGTTCTTAGTGGTCAATTCCATGGTCTTAAAATAACCTGCATCAGGTCCAAACCTCTTAACTTGACACCCCGGGGCATTAGAGTCTGTCACTCATTTTGTGAGATCAGTGTAATGAATCATGACCAGGATTTAGAGAAAAATGAAAAAGAAAAAAAAAATAGCGTAGAATAGAATTTTAAAAAATCAGTTTATTATGCTTGGGAAGAGTAAGTATTATTTCATGAACCTTTGTGTCATATATGTATAAGTGAACTAGCTTGCACTAGAATCTATTTGTTATTGTGGCTACAGTCAGTGTTTGAAAACCACTCTCATTAGAGCCATCTTCACCAGTTTCTTGCCTCTGTTTAAATTCTCATCTTCAACATCCTTCAAGGCCAAATCTAGTCTCTCACCATTCAGGAAGTCTCAAGTGATCCTAGTCAGTCTTTCTTAGTGGTTTTCTTTTGTTTGTTTGTTTTTCATGAAGGTGAAACTCATGTAATATAAAATGACCATTAACCATCATTTCAAAATGTAGAATTCAGTGGCATTTAGTACATCCAGTGTTTTGTGACTGTCATCTCTATCTAACTAGTTCCAAGACATTTTCATCCCCTCACAATTTTTTACCCCAGGAGAACCTTTGAAATGATTTTCAGGTCTTGGGGGAACTCCTGCATAAAAATGATTTCTATAGCCCATGGTATGTTAGCAAGATCCATGAGTTGTAGATATAGTGATCCAATAATAATTCTCTTTTGAGTAAAGAATAATGGTTTTCTGTGGATTTGTTGATTTTGGCCAAGTAATTCACCTACTCTGTGTGATTTGTGTGATTTTCTTTTCTCACAAAGGATCTCAACTCTAATGGGAGTGCCCTAGGGGAAACATCAGGGCTTTTTTTTTTTTTTCTTACTGTAAAATTTCCTACTTGATTTTCTCCCCTTTTTTCCTTACCCAAGTAGACCTAAAAATCCTCTCACGTTTTCTACTATAGAGGGTTGCTAGTAAGGTGTGAAATGTGCTATGAGCAAGAAGTTTTCTCTCTCATTTAAAACTGAAAAAAAGGACTTTCAGCCAGGTTTTCTTGAGAAACAAACAGGTAGTTAAGCTTAGCTTACCTTTCTTTTCTTTTCATACTTTTAAAAAATTCATAAGGCAGCATGATACATTTCTGGTAAATAACTATTTTAATCCAAGGTGGGATTTACTTTTTCAAAAAAGTAGGCTTAGTTGGTTTCAGTTCAGTTCAGTTCAGTCGCTCAGTCGTGTCCAACTCTTTGCGACCCCATGAATCGCAGCCCACCAGGCCTCCCTGTCCATCACCAACTCCCGGAGTTCCCTCAGACCATAGTTGGTTTAATTTAAATAAAGGTTGTAAGTTCACTTTACTTAATGCTGTTTATAACATGAAAATATAGATAGTGTTAAATAAGCAAAACTCCTAAAATCATACTGACAAAGCAATATGAATAAAAATATAGCCTGAGACTTAATTTTATGTGAGACCTAAAAATTGTGTGTTTTTTTTTTAATGGCTGATATGATCAGACTCAAATATTAACAGTTATACAATCATTATAATCTTGATCTTATAGACCTTTATATACATAAGAAAATAGTTTTTTTAAAAACCAAAAGAATGAAAATTAGATCTTCAGGGTGAAACCTAGGCTTGTATTTTGTCATATAGACATGAAATTCTGAGTCAAATTTGAGATAAGTACATACACGTTTTGTTTTCAACTGAGATGAGGTTTCTCACCTTTCTCTTGATACTTATTAAACAAGGAAAGCTTTGCTTGTATTTGTGAGAAGTTAAAAACTGCAGCACAATGCTCACTACTTTCGTATGGATGGCAGGATACTTGATTTTCACATAAATTTGGAACTGGTCATATGTGTGTGTTTAATTTTAAGAGAAATTGCTGAACTGTCTTCCAAAGTGGCTGTACCATTTTGGATTCCCACCAGCAATGAATGAGAGTTCCCATTATTCCAAATTCTTGAGAGCATTTGGCATTGGCAGTGTTTTGGATTCTAGCCAGTCTCATAGGTGTGTAGCTCTTTTTTATTTTTAATATCATAAATTCATTTTATTTATTTTACAAAACATTTTTTAAATATAAATTTATTTTAATTGGAGGCTGATTACTTTACAATATTGTATTGGTTTTGCCATATGTTGACATGAATCTGCCATGGGTGTACATGTGTTCCCCATCCTGAACCCCCTAACACCTCCCTCCCCATCCCATCCCTCTGGGTCATCCCAGTGCACCAGCCCCGAGCATCCTGTATCATGCATTGAACCTGGATTGGTGATTCATTTCACATATGATAATATACATGTTTCCCTGGATTGGTGATTCATTTCACATATGATAATATACATGTTTCAATGCCATTCTCCCAAATCATCCCACCCTCGCCCTCTCCCAGAGTCCTAAAGACTGTTCTATACATCTGTGTCTCTTTTGCTGTCTTGCATACAGGGTTATCATTACTATCTTTCTAAATTCCATATTTATTATATTGTATTGGTATTTTTCTTTCTGGCTTACTTCACTCTGTATAATAGGTTCCAGTTTCATCCACCTCATTAGAACTGATTCAAATGTATTCTTTTTAATGGCTGAGTAATACTCCATTGTGTATATATACCACCGCTTTCTTATCCATTTGTCTGCTGATGGACATCTAGGTTGCTTCCATGTCCTGGCTATTGTAAACAGTGCTGTAGTGAACATTGGGGTACACGTGTCTCTTTCAATTCTGGTTTCCTTGGTGTGTATGCCCAGCAGTGGGATTGCTGGGTCATATGGCAGTTCTATTTCCAGTTTTTTTAAGGAATCTCCACACTGTTCTCCACAGTGGCTGTACTAGTTTGCATTCCCACCAACAGTGTAAGAGGGTTCCCTTTTCTCCACACCCTCTCCAGCATTTATTGCTTGTAGACTTTTGGATAGCCGCCATTCTGACTGGCGTGAAATGGTACCTCACTGTGGTTTTGATTTGCATTTCTCTGATAATGAGTGATGTTGAACATCTTTTCATGCGTTTGTTAGCCATCTTTATGTCTTCTTTGGAGAAATGTCTGTTTAGTTCTTTGGCCCATTTTTTGATTGGGTCATTTATTTTTCTGGAATTGAGCTGCATGAGCTGCTTGTATATTTTTGAGATTAATTTTTTATCAATTGCTTCATTTGCTATTATTTTCTCCCATTCTGAAGGTGCCTTTTCACCTTGCTTATAGTTTCCTTTGTTGTGCAGAAGCTTTTAATTTCAATTGGGTCCCATTTGTTTATTTTTGCTTTTGTTTCCAGTATTCTGGGAGGTGGATCATAGAGGATCCTGCTGTAATTTATGTTGGAGAGTGTTTTGCCTATGTTCTCCTCTAGGAGTTTTATAGTTTCTGATCTTACATTTAGATCTTTACTCCATTTTGAGTTTATTTTTGTGTATGGTGTTAGAAAGTGTTCTAGTTTCATTCTTTTACAAGTGGTTGACCAGTTTTCCCAGCACCACTTGTTAAAGAGATTGTCTTTGCTCCATTGTATATTCTTGCCTCCTTTGTGAAAGATAAGGTGTCCATAGGTGCATGGATTTATCTCTGGGCTTTCTATTTTGTTCCATTGATCTATATTTCTGTCTTTGTGCCAGTACCATACTGTCTTGATGACTGTGGCTTTGTAGTAGAGCCTGAAGTCAGGCAGGCTGATTCCTCCAGTTCCATTCTTCTTTCTCAAGATCGCTTTGGCTATTCAAGATTTTTTGTATTTCCATACAAATTGTGAAATTATTTGTTCTAGCTGTGTGAAAAATACCATTGGAAGCTTGATAGGGATTGCATTGAATCCATAGATTACTTTGGGTAGTATACTCATTTTCACTATATGGATTCTTCCAATCCATGAACATGGTATATTTCTCCATCTGTTAGTGTCCTCTTTGATTTCTTTCACCAGTGTTTTATAGTTTTCTATATATAGGTCTTTTGTTTCTTTAGGTAGATATATCCCTATGTATTTTATTCTTTTTGTTGCAATGGTGAATGGAATTGTTTCCTTAATTTCTCTTTCTATTTTCTCAGTATTAGTGTATAGGAATGCAAGGGATTTCTGTGTGTTGATTTTATATCCTGCAACTTTACTATATTCATTGATTAGCTCTAGTAATTTTCTGGTGTAGTCTTTAGGGTTTTCTGTGTAGAGGATCGTGTCATCTGCAGACAGTGAGAGTTTTACTTCTTTTCCAATCTGGATTCCTTTTATTTCTGTTTCTGCTCTGATTGCTGTGGCCAAAACTTCCAAAACTATGTTGAATAGTAGTGGTGAGAGTGGGCACCCTTGTCTTGTTCCTGACTTTAGGGGAAATGCTTTCAATTTTTCACCATTGAGGATAATGTTTGCTGTGGGTTTGTCAAAGATAGCTTTTATTATGTTGAGGTATGTTCCTTCTATTCCTGCTTTCTGGAGGGTTTTTTTTTAATCATAAATGGATGTTGAATTTTGTCAAAGGCCTTCTCTGCACCTATTGAGATAATCATATGGTTTTTATTTTTCAATTTGTTAATGTGGTGTATTACATTGATTGATTAGCAGATATTGAAGAATCCTTGCATCCCTGGGACCAAAGCCCACTTGGTCATGATGTATGATCTTTTTAATGTGTTGTTGAATTCTGTTTGCTAGAATTTTGTTAAGGATTTTTGCATCTATGTTCATCAGTGATACTGGCTTGTAGTTTTCTTTTTTTGTGGCATCTTTGTCAGGTTTTGGTATTAGGGTGATGGTGGCCTCATAGAATGCATTTGGCAGCTTACCTTCCTCTGCAATTTTCTGGAAGAGTTTGAGTAGGATAGATGTTAGCTCTTCTCTAAGTTTTTGGTAGAATTCAGCTGTGAAGCCGTCTGGTCCTGGGCTTTTGTTTGCTGGAAGATTTCTGATTACTGTTTCAAATCCGTGCTTGTGATGGGTCTCTTAAGATTTTCTATTTCTTCCTGGTTCAGTTTTGGAAAGTTGTACTTTTCTAAGAATTTGTCCATTTCTTCCAAGTTGTCCATTTTATTGGCATATAGTTGCTGATAGTAGTCTCTTATGATCCTTTGTATTTCTGTGTTGTCTGTTGTGATCTCTCCATTTTCATTTCTAATTTTATTGATTTGATTTTTCTCCCTTTGTTTCTTGATGAGTCTGGCTAATGGTTTGTCAATTTTATTTATCTTTCAAAGTACCAGCTTTTGGCTTTGTTGATCTTTGCTGTGGTCTCTTTTGTTTCTTTTGCATTTATTTGTGCCCTAATTTTTAAGATTTCTTTCCTTCTACTAACCCTGGGGTTCTTCATTTCTTCCTTTTCTAGTTGCTTTAGGTGTAGAGTTAGGTTATTTATTTGACTTTTTTCTTGTTTCTTGAGGTATGCCTGTATTGCTATGAACCTTCCCCTTAGCACAGCTTTTACAGTGTCCCATAGGTTTTGGGTTGTTGTGTTTTCATTTTCATTTCTTTCTACGCGTATTTTGATTTCTTTTTTTTAAAATTTCTTCTGTGATTTGTTGGTTACTCAGCAGCGTGTTGTTCAACCTCCATATGTCAGAATTTTTAATAGTTTTTCTCCTGTAATTGAGATCTAATCTTGCTGCATTGTGGTCAGAAAAGATGCTTGGAATGATTTCAATTTTTGAATTTACCAAGGCTAGATTTATGGCCCAGGATGTGATATATCCTGGAGACATTTCCATGTGCACTTGAGAAAAAGGTGAAATTCATTGTTTTGTGGTGAAATGTCCTATAGATATCAATTAGGTCTAACTGGTCTATTGTATCATTTAAAGTTTGTGTTTCCTTGTTAATTTTCTGTTTGGTTGATCTATCCATAGGTATGAGTGGGGTATTAACATCTCCCACTATTATTGTGTTATTGTTAATTCCCCCTTTCATACTTGTTAGCATTTGTCTTACATATTGTGGTGCTCCTATGTTGGGTGCATATATATTTATAATTGTTGTATCTTCTTCATGGATTGATCCTTTGATCATTATGTAGTGTCCTTCTTTGTCTCTTTTCACAGCCTTTGTTTTAAAGTCTATTTTATCTGATATGAGTATTGCTACTCCTGCTTTCTTTTGGTCTCTATTTGCATGGAATATCTTTTTCCACTCTTCACTTTCAGTCTGTATGTGTCCCTTGTTTTGAGGTGGGTCTCTTGTAGACAGCATATATAGGGGTCTTGTTTTTGTATCCATTCAGCCAGTCTTTGTCTTTTGGTTGGGGCATTCAACCCACTTACACTTAAGGTAATTATTGATAAGTATGATCCCATTGCCATTTACTGTTTTGGGTTAGAGTTTATACACCCTTTCTGTGTTTCCTGCCTAGAGAAGATCCTTTAGCATTTGTTGAAGAGCTGGTTTGGTGGTGCTGAATTCTCTCAGCTTTTGGTTGTGTGTAAAGCTTTCGATTTCTCCTTCATATTTGAATGAAATCCTTGCTGGGTACAGTAATCTGGGTTGTAGGTTTTTCTCTTTCATCACTTTAAGTATGTCTTGCCATTCCCTCCTGGCCTGAAGAGTTTCTATTGAAAGATCAGCTGTTATCCTTATGGGAATCCCCTTGTGTGTTATTTGTTGTTTTTCCCTTGCTGCTTTTAATATTTGTTCTTTGTGTTTGATCTTTGTTAATTTGATTAATATGTGTCTTGGGGTGTTTTGCCTTGGGTTTATCCTGTTTGGAACTCTCTGGGTTTCTTGGACTTTGGTGGCTATTTCCTTCCCCATTTTAGGGAAGTTTTCAACTATTCTCTCCTCAAGTATTTTCTCATGGTCTTTCTTTTTATCTTCTTCTTCTGGGATTCTTATGATTTGAATGTTGGGGCGTTTAACATTGTCCCAGAGGTCTCTGGGATTGTCCTCATTTCTTCTAATTCATTTTCTTTTTTCCTCTCTGATTCATTTATTTCTACCATTCTATTTTCTACCTCAGGTATGCTATCTTCTGCCTCTGTTATTCTACTGTTGGTTCCCTCCAGAGTGTTTTTGATCTCATTTATTGCATTATTTATTATATATTGACTTTTATTACTTCTAGGTCCTTGTTAAACCTTTCTTGCATCTTCTCAATCCTTGTCTCCAAGCTATTTATCTGTAACTACACTTTTTTTTTTCAAGATTTTGGATCATTTTCACTATCATTATTTGGAATTTTTTTATCAGGTAGATTCCCTATCTCTTCCTCTTTTGTTTGGTTTGGTGGGCATTTATCCTGTTCCTTTACCTGCTGGGTATTTTTCTGCCTTTTCATCTTGTTTATATTGCTGTGTTTTGGGTGACCTTTCCGTATTCTGGCAGTTATGGAGTTCTATTTATCGTGGAGTTTCCTCACTGTGGGTCGGGTTGGACAGGTGGCTTGTCAAGGTTTCCCGGTTAAGAAAGCTTATGTCAGTGTTCTGGTGAGTGGAGCTGGATTTCTTCTCTCTGGAGTGCAATGAAGTGTCCAGTATGAGTTAATGAGATGTCAGTGGGTTTGGTGTGACTTTGGGCAGCCTGTATATTGAAGCTCAGGGATATGTTCCTGTGTTGCTGGAGAATTTGCATGGTATGTCTTGCTCTGGAACTTGTTGGCCCTTGGGTGGAGCTTGGTTTCAGTGTAGGTATGGAGGCGTTTGATGAGCTCCTATCGATTAATATTCCCTGGAGTCAGGAGTTCTCAGGTGTTCTCAGCATTTGGACTTAAGCCTCCTGCTTCTGGTTTTCAGTCTTATTCTTACAGTAGCCTCAAGACTTCTCCATCTGTCATTTCCAAGGCAGTTCCCTCTGTTTTAGCTTCTTTTGTTTGCTAGTCTCTTCAGTGTCTAATTTCCGCCCTGACACAAGGGGGCGGTGGTGGACACATTTTTAGGCTCACTTGTTCAGTCGTGCAGTGGGGAGGGAGGAATGCTGCAAACAAATAACACTGGGGTGTGCTCCCAGTCTCTCAGCCACACTGGGTTTGCCCCTGCTCAAGGGTGTGTGCTTTCCCTGTCTACACTGCTTAGGCTTTAGGTTGCTCTGCCGGGAACTGTCTGAGGCCAGCCCTGGGTTGTATGCACTTCCCAGGACTAAGCTGCTCAGGTTCAAGTACTCGGGTACTCCACAAAGGCACACACTCAGTTGGGCCTGCATTTTGTGTCCTTCCCAGGTCCGAGCAGCTTGGGTGACCAGGTGTTTGGCGAGCATGGTCGCTGTGACTTATCGCCTCCCCCGTCCCAGCCACTCAGTTTTCTGGGTGTACAACCAGCACACCTTCTCAGGTGAATGTTGACCATCCAGAATCCCAAGAAGTCTTGGTTAGCAACAAAACCTGCTTGCAGTTTGGTATAGGATGCCTCTCTGGGGCCGTGATTGCCCCCTTCTGGCTTTGGCTGCCCTCGCCTGCCTGTCTCCAGCGGGGTATGGGCCAGTCCGCAGCCAGCTAGCTCTGCTCAGTCCTTTGTTCTGTGAGCGGGTCTGGAGATGTCTAGGGTTAGGGCTTTTTGCTGGATAGCTATCCCACAGTCCGGTTTGCTATTTCAAGTTAGTTTCCTCAGATTGCCCATGGGGCATTCAGGCCCGGTCCTTACTCTAAGCAATGCAGCCTGTGCCTCCCTGCCCAGCCCCCGCTTGCTAGTGGTTGATTCAAGTGTCTGCACTGCTTCTCCACTGGGAGTTACCATCGTTGGGCATGTAATCTGTGGGTTTTAATTATTTATTTTTCCTCCTAGTTATATTGCCCTCTGAGGTCCAAGGGTCGCCACAGACTTGGCAGTGAGAGTGTTTCCTGGTGTTTGGAAACATCTCTTTTTAAAGACCCCCTTCCCAGGATGGATCTCTGTCCCTACCTCTTTTGTCTTTATTTTTATCTTTTATATTTTTTCCTACCTCCTTTTGAAGACAGTGGGCTGCTTTTCTGGGTGCCCGATGTCCTCTGCCAGCATTCAGAAGTTGTTTTGTGGAATTTACTCAGTGTTCAAATGTTCTTTTGATGAATCTGTGGGGGAGAAAGTTTCCTCCCTGTCCTATTCCTCTGCCATCTTAGGACCGCCCTCCTCAGGTGTGTAGTTCTTGATTTAAACTTTTATTTCCTCAGTGGCTTAAGAATGATATTGAATGTCTTTTCATGTCCTTATTTGCCATCCGTATATCTTCTTTGGTGTAATGTCTGTTCATGTCTTTTGCCCATCTTTAATTGGGTCTTTTCCTTACTGTTGAGTTTTGAGAGTTCTTTATATATTCCAGATACAAGTCGATCGTTGGATCAGTTCAGTTCAGTCACTCAGTCATGTCTGACTCTTTGCGACCCCGTGAATTGCAGCACCCCAGGCCTCCCTGTTCATCACCAACTCCCGGAGTTCACTCAAACTCATGTCCATCAAGTCAGTGATGCCATCCAGCCATCTCATCCTCGATCGTCCCCTTCTCCTCCTGCCCCATATCCCTCCCAGCATCAGAGTCTTTTCCGGTGAGTCAGCTCTTCACATGAGGTGGCCAAAGTACTGGAGTTTCAGCTTTAGCATCATTCCTTCCAAAGAACCCCCAGGACTGATCTCCTTTAGAATGGACTGGTTGGATCTCCTTGCAGTCCAAGGGACTCTCAAGAGTCTTCTCCAACACCACAGTTCAAAAGCATCAATTCTTTGGTGCTCAGCTTTCTTCACAGTCCAACTCTCACATCCATACATGACCACTGGAAAAACCATAGCCTTGACTAGATGGACCTTTGTTGGCAAAGTAATCTCTCTGCTTTTCAATATGCTATCTAGGTTGGTCATAAGTTTCCTTCTGGAGTAAGTGTCTTTTAATTTCATGGCTGCAGTCACCATCTGCAGTGAGTTTGGAGCCCAAAAAATAAAGTCTGACACTGTTTCCACTGTTTCCTCATCTATTTCCCATGAATTGATGGGACCAGATGCCATGATTTTCGTTTCCTGAATGTTGAGCTT
Organism: Ovis canadensis; assembly: GCF_042477335.2. Classification (NCBI taxonomy): domain Eukaryota; kingdom Metazoa; phylum Chordata; class Mammalia; order Artiodactyla; family Bovidae; genus Ovis; species Ovis canadensis. Next base: position 44,882,632 of record NC_091727.1, on the reverse strand, counting down.
TAAGCGAACTTTTTCACTCTCCTCTTTCACTTTCATCAAGAGGCTTTTTAGTTCCTCTTCACTTCCTGCCATAAGGGTGGTGTCATCTGCATATCTGAGGTTATTGATATTTCTCCCGGCAATCTTGATTCCAGCTTGTGTTTCTTCCAGTCCAGCATTTCTCATGATGTACTCTGCATATAAGTTAAATAAGCAGGGTGACAATATACAGCCTTGACGTACTCCTTTTCCTATTTGGAACCAGTCTGTTGTTCATGTCTCGTTCTAGCTGTTGCTTCCTGACCTGCATATAGGTTTCTCAAGAGGCAGGTCAGGTAGTCTGGTATTCCCATCTCTTTCAGAATTTTCCAGTTTATTGTGATCCACACAGTCAAAGGCTTTGGCATCATCGATAAAGCAGAAATAGATGTTTTTCTGGAACTCTCTTGCTTTTTCCATGATCCATCAGATGTTGGCAATTTGATCTCTGGTTCCTCTGCCTTTTCTAAAACCAGCTTGAACAACAGGAAGTTCATGGTTCACGTATTGCTGAAGCCTGTCTTGGAGAATTTTGAGTATTCCTTTACTAGTGTGTGAGATGAGTGCAATTGTGTGACAGTTTGAGCATTCTTTGGCATTGCCTTTCTTTGGGATTGGAATGAAAACTGACCTTTTCCAGTCCTGTGGCCACTGCTGAGTTTTCCAAATTCGCTGGCATATTGAGTGCAGCACTTTCACAGCATCATCTTTCAGGATTTGAAATAGCTCCACTGAAATTCCATCACCTCCACTAGCTTTGTTCGTAGTGATGCTTTCTAAGGTCCACTTGACTTCACATTCCAGGATGTCTGGCTCTAGGTGAATGATCACACCATCGTGATTATCTTGGTCGTGAAGATCTTTTTTGTACAGTTCTTCTGTGTATGTTGTTACATCTTCTTAATATCTTCTGCTTCTGTTAGGTCCATACCATTTCTGTCCTTTATCGAGCCCATCTTTGCATGAAATGTTCCCTTGGTATCTCTAATTTTCTTGAAGAGATCTCTAGTCTTTCCCATTCTGTTTTTTTCCTCTATTTCTTTGCATTGATCACTCAGCAAGGAGAGATAAGAAAGCCTTCCTCAGCAATCAATCCAAAGAAATAGAGGTAAACAACAGCATGGCAAAGACTAGAGATCTCTTCAAGAAGATTAGAGATACCAAGGGAACATTTCATGAAAAGATTGTTGGATATGGGGTTTATAAATATTTTCTTCCAGTCTGTGGCTTGAATTTTCATTCTCTTAAAACAAGTCTAGAAAATATGTATACATTTTTTAAGATAAAATACCACATGAATTCACACTGATATTTGAAATGCTAATTAAGGATTACAGAAATTTTAACTTCTTTGATTCTTTACTTACATTGAAAATCTTGATTCATAAAGACATCAGCATAATTACTTGCTTTTGTGCATGCACGTGCGTATGCCTGGTTGTTTCTGACTCTTTGCGACCCCATGGACTGTAGCCCACCAGGCTCCTCTGTCCATGGTGTTTTCCAGCCAAGAATACTGGAGTGGGTTGCCACTTCCTACTTCAGGGGATCTTCCTGACCCAGGGATTGAACCCATATCTCCTGCATTGCAGGCAGAGTCTTTACCACTGAACTATCTGGGAAGCCCAATTATTTGCTTTATCCTACCATAAATAATAGGCTTCCCTGGTGGCTCAGACAGTAAGGAATCTGCCCACGATTCAGGAGACCCAGCATCATTAGTCATTCAGTTCAGTTCAGTTGCTCAGTCATGTCTGACTCTTTGTGACCTCATGAATCACAGCACGCCAGGCCTCCCTGTCCATCACCAACTCCTGGAGTTCACCCAAACTCATGTACATCGAGTTGGTGATGCCATCCAGCTATCTCATCCTCTGTTGTCCCCTTCTTCTCCTGCCCCCAATCCCTCCCAGCATCAGGGTCTTTTCCAATGAGTCAGCTCTTCACATAAGGTGGCCAAAGTATTGGAGTTTCAACCTCAGCATCAGTGCTTCCAATGAACATCTAGGAATAGTCATTAGAGAAGTGTAAATTAAAACCACAATGAGATATTGCTTCATACCCACAAGCATAGTTATAAGAAAAAAAAGATAGTACCAAGTGTTGATGAAGATATGTAGTAATTAAAACCTTCTTATACAGAAAAGTCTGCAGTTGCACAGAAGTTTAAACATGGAGTTACTATATGACACAACACCCCTAGTTATATACCCAAAAGAAAAAGAATTTATTCACAAAAAAATGTGTACATGAATGTTCATAATGGCGTTATTCATAGTAGACAAAAAGTAGAAGCAATCCCAATGTCTGTCAACTGGTAAATGGGTAAACAAAATGTGGTACATTAATACAATAGAATATTATTTAGCCATAAAAAGGAATGAAATACTGATACATGCCACAACATAGATGAACCTCAAAAGTATTATACCACATATTATATGTAAAAGACTACATATTATATGATCTCATTTATGTGAAATGTACAGAATAGGCAAATCTATAGTAACAAAAAGATGAGTAGTTGCCTAGACGTATGTGTGGATGAAGGGAGGAAGCGGAGAGTGACTGCTAATGGGTATGGGTTTTTTTTTTTTTTATGATGAAATTACTCAGATTATGATAAAGATTACACAATTTTGTAATTATAGTGAACTCCATTGAATTGTATATTTTAAGTGGGTAAACTTTACAATAGACACTTATTTTGCTTCCATAGCTTAGCTATTGTAAATAATTCTGCTATGAACATCAAAAAAGTGAAAAGTGAAAATGTTAGTTGCTCAGTTGTGTCTGACTCTTTGTGACCCCATGGACTGTAGCAGCCAGGCTCCTCTGTCCATGGAATTTTCCACGTAAGAATACTGGAATGGGTAGCTATTCCCTTTTCCAGGGTATTTTCCCGACCCAGGGATTGAACCTGGGTCTCCTGCACTGCAGGCAGATTCTTTACCATCTGAGCCACTGAACATTAGGGTGCAGGAAATCTCTTTGAATAAGTGTTTACATCTTCTTTGGATATATACCCAGATAAGGAATTAATGTCCAAAATATATAAAGAGCTTATATAACTCAATGTATATTAAAAAAAACAAACTCAAATAGTCTGATTCAAAAATGGGCAGAAGCACCTCAGTAGACATTTTTTCCAAAGAAGACACACAGATGGTCAATAGGCACATGAAGAATATACTCAAAATTGCTAATCATCAGGGAAATGCACATCAAAACCACAATGAGATATCACTTCACATCTGCCGGAATGGCTATCATCAAAAAGACCACAAACAACAAATGTTGGCAAGGATGTAGAGAAAAGGAAACCCTTGTACACTGCTGGTGGGAATGTAAATTGGTTCAGCCACTATGGAAAACAGTATATGGAGGTTCCTCAAAAATGCTAAAAATAGAACTACTATATGACATATAAATTATACCTCAATGAAACTGTTAAAAAAAAAAAAACAGCCAAAGAAAGGAGTTGGTGGGGGTATATTGCTGAACAGTCAAACGATATATGTTTACTGTGCCGGATCACAGGATTGTTTTGATTTAGTTTTCAGTTACTCGTTCCTGTTAACTTTTGAAATGTCCTTGAAATCACATGATTTCAGACTGAGCCACTTTGTTTGAGAGCATTTTTTTTTTTTTTTGCCATGCTGCATGGGTTGTGGGATCCCTATTCCCTGACCAGGGATTGAACCTGGGGCATGGCAGTGAAAGCGCCTAATCCTAACCACTGGATCACTAGGGAGCTCCAGATTGGGCTACTTCTTGTGACTGCTGTTTATACTTTGGAAATGATGTAAAACTCTTATTGCTATTCCTAAATATTAACTTGCATTTCAGAAAGCAAAGTCTCTTTGCCTATTCAGGTATTTTGGTTATTTTTGTATTCTGTACTGAACTTTATAGTGACTTAATCTAAATTATCTCATATGGTAAGAAGTCTAGAGGTGTGGCAGTTTTAGGTTTAGACAGTGGATGATGAATGTCATAAATGGCTCAGATTCTTTTTCTCTCTCCATTTTGCTGTCTTCAGAATGTTGGGTTTTCTTTCTTAGGCTTGTAACTTCATGGTTGCAATATGGTTGCCTCAGTTCCAGACATCACAACTTCCTATAACCATGTTCAAGAGAAACAGGAAGGAGGGATGGGGTAAGGCTCTTATATCAGAAAACAGTGTGTTTCCAGGCTGCCAGTAGGTTTCTGCCTTGCATCTTATTGTCTAAACTTCAGTCACTTGGCTAGCCTTTGCTACAAGGAATATTGGGAGCTTGGTTTTTCACCGTCTATTTTTGGAGCTGGGAAAGAGAAAAGGGAACAAACAATGGCTGTTGGGAGCCAGGAAATTTTGTTTGCCACACCAGCCACAGACTCAGTACCTGTGAGTCTAAATGCTCTTCTCAGCCTTAGCATCCCTTTCTTTAAACTTTTTAGTTTTTAAATTATACAGGTAACACGAGTGTATTGGGGCTTCCCAGCTGGCTTCCCAGTGGTAAAGAATCCCCCTGACAATGCAGGAGACCCAGCCAGGTTTGATCCCTGGGTTGGGAAGATCTCCTGGAGCAGGAAATGGCAACTCACTCCAGTATTCTTGCCTGGGAAATCCCATGGACAGAGGGGCCTGGCGGGCTACCGTCCCAGGGGGTTGAGAAAGTGTCGTACATGACTTAGTAACTAAACAACAGCATGAATATTATTAATATCATTGTAAACATTCAAACAATACCATCTTTTCTTAACAATGTTCTTTTTCATAATGAAAAACAAACCTAACACTCCAGTTAGACCGGTGAGCTTACTATCTATCTTTTGAATATATTTTGGACTTTTCCACTCAACTATTGGTTTACTTGCCCCCTTCCCCAATGGCATTCTCATACCTTTCCTCCTTTCCATCCAGATGCTAGCCTTCCCTTGAAACTTGGCTCTTATCCCCCCTAATTAAAACCTTCCCTGATCATCTCAGCAGAAGCCGTCTCTCTGGCTCCATAACTGTGAACACTCATATTGTCCAGACTACTCATTTGCCGCCTTACTGGCTGTGTTGTGCTTTGCATTCTTAATGTGTGATTGTAACATCCCTCAGCCAACTGAGAAACCCATTATTGAGGTCCTTTGGGTTGGTCTTCCTTACCCAGGGCAGGCCCTCAATAGGTGCCTGTCAATTGCTCCTGTCTACCTGTAGCAGCCATGCCTAAAAGGTAGCGAGATAGATGCAGTTTTGGGAGAATCATCTCTGGAATGCTTCTCGCCAGTGTCTTCCACTGATGCCATGTGACAAATGCTTCTTATTTTAGTAAGAGTGAATATAAAGGAAGAAGAAAGACATTTACTTTTGTGACATAAATCAGCAAGAAGCCTCTCAGGATGCATGGCTTATACAAAGCAGCCAGGATATCACATAGATGTCACCGTGCAGGTTGTGACCCAAAGCCTCTCTGCCATGCAGTGGGATGCTCCTTTTTCCTTGTTAGCATTCAGTTTGGTTTTTTCTGGAGGCAGCAGATTTTTTCTCTGAACATTGATCAGGCAGTGCCCTGTAGGAGACCAGTCTCCCAAGAACAGGATTCCAGGTATGCAGGAGTGCAAATGTAAAGGGATTTCTTGGTTCATTTCCTGAGGAGGTTTTCCTGTTCCTACCATTGTAGGAAGGGCAGAGTCAACTTTGTAGGGGGGATTCCCTGAAGCAAAAAAGAAAGGAGAGGCAGACATTTTCACTCTCTCATTAACCAAAGCCCCTGAATGCCCAATTTTGACCTGGGAACTCCATTATGACAAAGTGACAAGTTTGGCCAGTTGAAGACCAAACAGATTCTTTGCTTTTCTGACTACATGTTTGGCATTCCTAAGAAGGGAATGGTCACGAACTGCTGGAGTTTGGGGGGGCTATCAGGTCAGTTCACATGGCTGAATGGTTAATTTAGACCACCTTCTCTTCTTCACTTGCCTTTGGTATTTGAAACAGAGATGTTTGTATTGTCATTTATAGGACCGTGTTTCATCTCATTTCTGTGAGACGTCAGTCATTCATTGTTCATCTGTATTCATGTTCATACTTAATACCTTATAAAAGGCACCTGAGTAGAAACTCGCCTTGTTACTGAGGAAAGTAAACCCTCTCTTGCCTTTTATTGTTAATGGAAATTTTTATGGAGATGATTGTAGATTTACATGCAGCTATCAGAAACAATACAGAGAGATCCTGTGTATACTTTACCCACTTTCCCATTGGTAATATATTGCAAAACTACTATAGTAGCACACCCAGGATATTAACGTTAATATAATCTGTCGATCTTACTCAGATTTTCCCAGTTTTATTAATACTTGTACTCATTTGCATGTGTGCATTTTATCGCCACAGTTCATCACATGTGTCAGTTACTGTGGCCATCTTGACAGTGAAGGTGCAGATCAATTTCATTATCACAAGGATCCCTCCTGTTATCACAAAGATCTCTCCTATTGCTCTTTTATAATCATACTTCCTTCCTTCCCATCAGCCTCCCCCACCCCTTACCCCCACTCCTGGTCCTGCTCTTCCCCATGGCTTCCCTAACCCCTGTTCTCCATTTCTAAAATTTTATTACTTTTAAATATTACATAAATGAAATCATAAAGTATGTACCCCTTGGGATTATTTTTTTTTTCTCACTCGGCATAATTCTCTGGAGTTTTATCCAGGTAGTTGCATGTATCAATTGTTCATTTCCATTGCTGAGTAGTACTCTGTGTGTGTACCACAGTTTCTTTAACAGTTTACCTGCTGAAGAAGTTCTTGCCTATTTCCAGCTTTTGGTTGTTATGAATAAAGCTGTTACAAATATTCATGTACAGGTTTTTGTGTGGACATGTGTTTTCATTTTCTGGGATAGATGCCTGAGAGTGCAATTGCTGGATCTTATGATAACTGCCTGTTTAGTTTTATTTAAAAAAACCTGGCAAGCTGTTTTTGAGAGCAAATGTACCATTTTACAGTCCAGCAACAGTGCATGAGTGATCTTGTTTCTCTGCATCTTAGTTAGCATTTAGTGTTGTCACTGTTTTTCATTTCAGTTATCTCGATAGGTGTGTAGAGATATCTCATTCTAGGTTGAGTTGTCATTTCTCAACCTAGATGGCTAATGAGTTGAATATCTTTTCATGTGCTTATTTGCCATCTGTATATCTACCTTGGTGAAATGTCTTTTTATGTCTTTTGCCTGTTTCTAATTGGATTGTTTTGTTTAACTGTTGAGTTTTAAGAATTCTTTATACACTCTAGATACTAGCCCTTTCTCTAAGATGCGGTTTGCACATTTTTTTTCTTCCAATCTGTAGCTTGTCTTTTTGGCCTATTAACTGTCTTTTGCAGAGCAAAAGAAATTTTCAAGTTTTAATCAACTCTAATTTATCAAAATTTTTCCCTTTATGGGCCACGCTTCAATAGTAAGCCTAAGAGCTCTCTGCCCAGCCCTAGATTCTGAAGTTTTTTTTCCTATACTTTCTCCTAAAATCTTTGTAGTTTAACACTTTCTGTGCAAGTCTGTGAACTGTTCTGAATTAATTTTTGTGCAAAGTGTGAAATTTAGGTCGAGATTCATTTGTTGAAAAGGCTAGACTTCCACCATCTAATTGCTTTTACAACTTTGTAAAAAAAAATCATTTGAGCATATTTGTGTGGGTTTCATTCTGTTCTCTGTTCTGTTCCTTTGATCTATGTCTATCCTTCTGCCAATGTCACACTGTTTTTATTCCTGTAGTAATATGTGTGTGTGTTAGTTGCTCATTTGTGTCCAGCTCTGCTTCCTCATGGACTTTAGCCTGCCAGTCTCCTCTGTCCATAGGATTCTCCAGGCAGGAATACTGGAGTGGGTTGCCATTTCCTCCTCCAGGGGATCTTCCTGACCCAGGGATCCAACCCACATCTACTGCGTCTCCTGCATTGGCAGGCAGATTCTGTACTACTGGGCAATCTGGGAAACCCATATGCTTTACATAAGATCAATTAATAATCTTATTCTGTTTAAAAAGGGCATTAAAGCAAGCTTTTAAAGACTAAATGCATTAATTTGTAATACTTTATATTGCAAGTAATGGAATACCTGACCAACAGAGGCTTAAACAAGAAGGGGTTTATTTTTTTCACCAAGCAGGGAGTCTGGAGGTAGGTGGCTACTGGCACACATTTAAAGGCTCTACTTTGAGCCAGGATCTCTGCAGTCCTACCCACCTTCCTGCCATGATCCCAAGATGGCTGCTATAGCTCCAGACATTATGTTATATCTCAAGGCAAGAAAAAGTGAGCTAGAGGCAGCATCACTTGTATTTGTTCCTTGGCTTAAGAGGACAAAAGCCTTTTCCAGAATCCCAGAACAGAACTCTGAAAAGGAGGCTGAGGAAGCAAGTGGAGTGTTTAGCTTTATCTAGCTTTTAAATGGAGTCCAGCAAGGGAGAAGGAATTTGGGAATGGATGTACTAATCTGCTAGGGACTTCCCAGGTAGCACTAGTGGTAAAGAACCCGCCTGCCAATGCAGGAGACTTAAAAGATGTGGGTTTGATCCCTGGGTTGGGAAGATCCCCTGGAGCATGGTATGACAACCCACTCCAGTATTCTTGCCTGGAGAATCCAATGGACAGAGGAGCCTGGTGGGCTATAGTCCATAGGGTGGCAAAGAGTTGGACATGACTGAAGCACACTGATTATGGTTTCAGTGTGTCTGCCCTTGATGCCCTCTCGCAACACCTACCGTCTTACTTGGGTTTCTCTTACCTTGGACGTGGGGTATCTCTTCACTGCTGCTCCTTACCTTGGATGAGGGGTATCTCCTCACCACCACTCCTCCTGACTTTGAACGTAGAGTAGCTCCTTTTGGCTCTCCTGTGCACGTGCAGCCACCGCTGCTCGGATGTGGGGTTGTGCCTTTCGGCTGCCACCCCTGACCTTGGGCATGGGGTAGCTCCTCCCAGCTGCTGCGCCTGGCCTTGGACGGGGGTAGCTCCTCTCAGCCACGCTTCTGCGAGGTCTGTTGCAGCCGGTGTGCTTCTGCCACATGGTCCATTGCTTATATCTACTACTATCTACTACTACTACTATTATCTACGGTGCTTATATCTACTACTGTGGGCAGGAATCCCTTAGAAGAAATGGAGTAGCCATCATGGTCAACAAAAGAGTCCAAAATGCAGTACTTGGATGCAATCTCAAAAACAACAGAATGATCTCTTCATTTCCAAGGCAAACCATTCAATATCACAGTAATCTAAGTCTATGCCCCAACCAGTAATGCTGAAGAAGCTGAAGTTGAATGGTTCTATGAAGACCTACAAGACCTTTTAGAACTAAAACCCAAAAAAGATGTCCTTTTCATTATAGGGGACTGGAATGCAAAAGTGGGAAGTCAAGAAACACCTGGAATTACAGGCAAATTTGGCCTTGGAATACGGAATGAAGCAGGGCAAAGGCCAATAGAGTTTTGCCAAGAGAACACACTAGTCATAGCAAACACCCTCTTCCAACAACACAAGAGAAGACTCTACACATGGACATCACCAGATGGTCAACACTGAAATCAGATTGATTATATCCTTTGCAGCCAAAGATGGAGAAGCTCTATACAGTCAACAAAAACAAGACCTGGAGCTGAATGTGCCTCAGATCATGAACTCCTTATTGCCAAATTCAGACTGAAATTGAAGAAAGTAGGGAAAACCACTAGACCATTCAGGTATGACCTAAATCAGATTCCTTATGATTATACAGTGGAAGTGAGAAATAGATTTAAAGGACTAGATCTCATAGATAGAGTGCCTGATGAACTATGAACTGAGGTTCATGACATTGTACAGGAGACAGGCATCAAGACCATCCCCATGGAAAAGAAATGCAAAAAAGCAAAATGGCTGTCTGGGGAGGCCTTACAAATAGCTGTGAAAAAGAAGAGAAGCGAAAAGCAAAGGAGAGAAGGAAAGATATAAGCATCTGAATGCAGAGTTCCAAAGAATAGCAAGAAGAGATAAGAAAGCCTTCCTCAGCGATCAGTGCAAAGAAATAGAGGAAAAGAACAGAATGGGAAAGACTAGAGATCTCTTCAAGAAAATTAGAGATACCAAGGGAACATTTCATGCAAAGGTGGGCTCGATAAAGGACAGAAATGGTATGGACCTAACAGAAGCAGAAGATATTAAGAAGATGTAACAACATACACAGAAGAACTGTACAAAAAAGATCTTCACGACCAAGATAATCACGATGGTGTGATCACTCACCTAGAGCCAGACATCCTGGAATGTGAAGTCAAGTGTACCTTAGAAAGCGTCACTACGAACAAAGCTAGTGGAGGTGATGGAATTCCAGTAGAGCTATTTCAAATCCTGAAAGATGATGCTGTGAAAGTGCTGCACTCAATATGCCAGCAAATTTGGAAAACTCAGCAGTGGCCACAGGACTGGAAAAGGTCAGTTTTCATTCCAATCCCAAAGAAAGGCAATGCCAAAGAATGCTCAAACTGCCACACAATTGCATTCATCTCACACACTAGTAAAGTAATGCTCAAAATTCTCCAAGCCAGGCTTCAGCAATATGTGAACCATGAACTTCCTGATGTTCAAGCTGGTTTTAGAAAAGGCAGAGGAACCAGAGATCAAATTGCCAACATCCGCTGGATCATTGAAAAAGCAAGAGAGTTCCAGAAAAATATCTATTTCTGCTTTATCGACGATGCCAAAGTCTTTGACTGTGTGGATCACAATAAACTGTGGAAAATTCTGAAAGAGATGGGAATACCAGACTACCTGACCTGCCTCTTGAGAAACCTATATGCAGGTGAGGAAGCAACAGTTTGAACTGGACATGGAACAACAGACTGGTTCCAAATAGGAAAAGGAGTACGTCAAGGCTGTATATTGTCACCCTGCTTATTTAACTTCTATGCAGATACATCATGAGAAATGCTGGGCTGGAAGAAGCACAAGCTGGAATCAAGATTGCCGGGAGAAATATCAATAACCTCAGATATGCAGATGACATCACCCTTATGGCAGATGGTGAGAGGAACTAAAAGCTTCTTGATGAAAGTAAAAGAGGAGAGTGAAAAACTTGGCTTAAAGCTCAACATTCAGAAAATGAAAATCATGGCATCTGGTCCCATCACTTCATGGGAAATAGATGGTGAAACAGTGGAAACAGTGTCAGACTTTATTTTGGGGGGCTCCAAAATCACTGCAGATCGTGATTGCAGCCATGAAATTAAAAGACGCTTACTCCTTAGAAGGAAAGTTATGACCAACCTAGATAGCATATTGAAAAGCAGAGAGAATGCTTTCCCAACAAAGGTCCGTCTAGTCAAGGCTATGGTTTTTCCAGTGGTCATGTATGGATGTGAGAGTTGGACTGTGAAGAAAGCTGAGTGCCAAAGAATTGATGCTTTTAAACTGTGGCTTTGGAGAAGACTCTTGAGAGTCCCTTGGATTGCCAGGAGATCCAACCAGTCCATTCTAAAGGAGATCAGTCCTGGGTGTTCTTTGGAAGGAATGATGCTAAAGCTGAAACTCCAGTACTTTGGCCACCTCATGTGAAGAGTTGACTCACTGGAAAAGACTCTGATGCTGGGAGGGATTGGGGGCAGGAGAAGAAAGGAGCGACAGAATGAGATGGCTGGATGGCATCACCAACTTGGAAGACGTGAGTTTGAGTGAACTCCGGGAGTTGGTGATGGACAGGGAGGCCTGGCGTGCTGCAGTTCTTGGGGTCACAGAGTCGGACACGACTGAGTGACTGAACGTAACTGAACTGAACTGAAGCAACTTAGCATGCATGCCTGTAGTAATCAGCTACAATGAGCCAGTGATGTTAACTGACTTTGGTGGAAGTCTTTAGAATTCTTTCTATTGATTGGTGCTCTGAGTTTAATTATTTAGAGGGAAAAAAGAAGTGTTTTCTAAGAAGGGCTACATAACATTATTGAATATATAGAACCAACCTTATTGTTACATTGAGTTGATGGCTGAGAATCATGAGTACAACATTTTTCCAGGTTAGGTTTGGAAAGAGAAAAAAATTAGTTTAAAAATATTTGAAGTTTTCTTTGACATGACTTTTAAAAATTTTTGCATTTTGGGTTTCTTTTTGAGTGATTTAGCTTTATTAATAAGTAATGATAGCTTTCATGCTCCTCTGGTCCTGAGCTCTACCCAAGGCAATTTTGTTATTATTTTCTCTGGGAGGTTCATAGGATTTGCTCAATTACTTCTTTTTCTCTATAAAAATACAGAAAAGAAGAAAAGAAAAAATGAATTTCTAAAATAAATATGCTCTGAAGAGAGAGGTAAAAAACAATCTATTCATGGAACAGAAACAAACTAGTCCCAAATCTAGTCAGACAGGACTACCTATGAATGATGTGTGTGTGTGTGTATGTGTGTGTGTGTGTGTTACCCCATGGACTGTGTACCCTGCCAGGCTCCTCTGTCTTTGGGACTTTTCAGGCAAGAATACTGGAGTGGGTTGCCATTTCCTCCTCCAGGGGATCTTCCTGACCCAGAGATTAAACCCACTTCTCTTGCGTCTCCTGCATTGATGAGTGGATTCTTTATCACTGAGCCACCTGGGAAGTCCACCTAAGAATGACAGTTTTACATATATATTACCATATGTAAAATAGATAAGCAGTGTGTTTGATGGATGATGCAAGGCACCCGAAGCCAGTGTTCTGTGACAACCTGAAGGGATAGGGTGAGGAGAGAGGTGGGAGGAGGGTTCAGGATGGAGGGGACACATGTATCCTATGGCCAATTCATGTTGATGTATGGCAAAAACCATCCTGATATTGTAAAGTAATTATCCTCCAATTAAAATAAATAAATAAATGTAAAAATGAATGATAGTTTTAGGTAATTTGGTATCAGATTTTCCACCAACCTCAAAAAGTAGTTAGAAAAGTAAGTTTTGTTGACATATATTAAAATATTAAATATTAACTGGCTCTCTTCAGGCCTTGAATTTTTAGTAACTTCTGGTGGCTCTAAAAGGGTATCTGTAGTACTCTCTAATACCTATTCTGCTTTTAAGAGATTGAGTCTAGGTCCAATTGTCTGACCTGATCCCTCCCTCCCACATCATGGTGGTTGTTTTTGTTATTACCTTTGTCAAAAGCAAAAGTGGTAATTCAACCCTGATGACTTAAGCAGGGGGAGATCTATTCCTTTTCTCTAAGAGGGCACACACAATGCAAGGCCTAAGATTTGTGGGCTCAGGCATTGAGTTTTCATCCTGGATTGACTATTTCTATTAGTTGACTGGCGTTGGGCAAATTACTTAAACTCTGTTCTTGAGTATCCCCATCTTTACTCAGAGATTTTTTTCTGATAATTAAAAGAATCTATCACTTCTAAAGTACTTAGAGGACTGCCACACATGTCAGCTTTTGGCTATGAGAATGGTATTTACATGTGCAAAGATGCGCTTCTAACTAATGGTGGCCCTAATGACCTGTCAGGTTCTTACCAAACACCTTATTCTTCTTGCCTTGGTCATAGCAAGGTTGTCAAGCATCTGGGCTTTGGATGCAGTCTAGGTAGAAACAAAGAGACTCTGATGTGCTGGAGCTCTGAAAGAGATTATACATGCATAAACAACTCCAAATACTGGTGATTATAACCTGCTTCTTAGTTTGGGTTAGCTTTATGGTTTTTATGGTGGGCCTGGCAACTTACGATTATTTACTAATCAATTCAATCATGTGATAGACTGCTCTTCCAATCTCTAGCAACAGAGAAAGGGTGGTGGTACCAGTTATTAATGTGATGTGAAACATCAAGGAGAGTCTGGCTTTGGCTGCTCCCTTTCTGGTGGTGGCACTCTTAAGTGTGATGGGACCCAAGGAGTTGAGGTATCAAGGAACACTGGATCTGTGGATAATATGTTCCTGATGTTATCATTTGCTAAAACATTTGCCTAATCTCTTTACACTGAGATTGAGCACCATTTCACAGCTACCATGGCATAGGGCAGGTTGACATCTGATCCTAAGAGATTGTAATGGCAAATCTCAAGCTTGTGTATATGTATGTGTGTGTTGGGAGGGGCAAACATTTGAAACAGGTCCCTATGTACTTTTATATCACACCAAACAAATACTCCAAGCAATTAGTTTCTGAGCTATAGAATTTTGAATTGAAATTTCAAGTTAATATTCTGATAGTACAGAAATGGAATTTTTGCATGCTGTGCTGATGAAAATAATGATGCCAATGGAAATTGACATCATTGAACTTAAGGAAGCATAGGTATATTGTTGTTGATTGGGGTTTGGATGTGTGAATTCACAACTCACAAATCAAGAGTTTTGGAAAGCATTTAGTAATAGTTCCTTTCATGTTAAAAGTATTCAAGAATCTTGTCTGGCCGACTTGACTTTACTTAGCAAAAGAGTTGAAAATATTTGACAATATCTAGCTAATAGTCTGCATAGAGAAATTGCTCATCAATTTAGCAGGAACTTGATTGAACTACATTCTGAACTTTAGACATTGTGATTTCTCTTCAGTTTTCATCTCACTGGTAGTTTACAGAAAAGGCCCCCTTGTATGATATACTTAGTCGCTGTCACTAGCTGGACAGAAATGTACTGACAGGAGTTCATAGCACTTGTGTAGATGTATGGTGGGGGAAGCCCTTTGCTTCTTCCAGTCTCTTTTCTTTGCCTTGCTGCTGTGATGGTGACCAGGAAAGGGAAGGCCAGCCTTGCTGAGGGCTCTTCAGGCTCAATCCAGTGCTTTAGTTTCCTTCAGAAATTTCAGAAATGAGAAGCTCAGCCAATGCTGTTACATCCATATTTGGGAGCTGCAGCCATATATAGGCTAAGAAGCCAGGTGATAGAAGTACTTTGTTGTCCTTATTGCTTTTTCTGCTCTCCTTCTTACCCCTTCCCAAGTAGAGGTGAGGCTGGCATGAAACTTGCAAGTCACCTCCCATGTCTCTTTCTTTCTTAACACACCCGATCACACATGTTGGTTTCTTTACCCAATGTCTACCGTAGCAGTGCTTCTCCAAGTGTGGTGTGTATCTGTGACACTGAGAGTCTTTAGAAACTTCTGTAGCAAATTGACCTTGCCATGATATCTGAGGGTGTGATCAGTGAGCTTGTAAGTTTTTATGTATTTGTTTTTATTTCAAATTTTTATAATTAATTTTATTGTATTGTATAAAGTATCAGTCTGAAATGATTTGGGAAAAGAAACAATCAAACTTGCCCTTCCTCAATGATGGTTTGAAGGTTCTGTCCCATATGATGCCCTTTCCTTCCCATTCCCAATGTATTTACCCTCTTCAGGCCTTTTTCTCTCACCTTGTACCTGCTTAGCTGCACTAGCAGCTAACCTCACCTGCCTGCTTCTCACTTCTCATTCAAATCCATCCTTTCTTTTAATGTCAGGTGGAAAGAGGTGAATTAATTATATTCCTTCATTTATGACACAATGCCACCATTGATTTGTGCAAGGTCTCTCTCTTGTTTTATGTATTTTTATTCCTTATCATTCCCAATCCTTAATCTCTTTCCCTTTCAACTTTATATAGGCTTCCATACAGATGCACATTTAAATGCAGAAGCACATTTGATGCACATTTTAAAAAAATTAATTTTATTTTTGGCTGTGCTGGGTCCTTGTTGCTGTGTGCTGGCTTTCTCTAGTTGTGGCAGTTGGGGGCTACTCTTCATTGTGGTGCACAGGCTTCTCATTGCCGTGGCTTATCTTGTTGCAAAGCATAGGCTCTAGGCGCCCAGGCTTCAGTAATTTCAGCTCAAGTGGAGGCGCTAGGGTATGTGGCCTTCAGTAGTTGTGGCACGCAGGCTTAGTAGTTGCGGCTTGTGGGCTCTAAAGCACAGACTCAATGGTTGTGGCATACAGGCTTAGTTGCTTCATGGCAGGTGGGATCTTCCCGGATCAAGGATTGAACCTGTATCCCCTGCAATGGCAGGTGGATTCTTATCCACTGACCACCAGGGAAGTCCTGATGCACATTCTTAAATCTCTGTGTGTTCTTGCAAAATATGTAGTGTTATTTTTTTAAAAATGTGTAAATGATATAGTGTGCTGCAGATACCATTTTTCACCCAACAGTATGTTTTAAGAATTTATGTTGCTATATGTACATCCAGTGCTGTGTTGCTGCTGAGTCGCTTCAGTCGTGTCCAACTCTGTGTGACCCCATAGACGGCAGCCCACCAGGCTCCTCTGTCCACAGGATTCTCCAGGCAAGAACACTGGAGTGGGTTGCCATTTCCTTCTCTCTCCAAGCCTATGTGTCCTTCCCAAATCCATATGTTGAACCCTAACCCCCCAGTGTGATGGTATTTAGAGATGAGGTCATTAGGTTTAGATGAGATCATGAGGATGGGGCCCCCATAATGAAATTCATACCCTTATGAGAAGAGACACCAGAGAGCTTGCTGTCTCTCTCACTGCCCTGTGAGGACACAGGGAGACATTGGTAGTCTTCAAGGCAAGAATAGAACCCTCACTGGGCAACTGAATTGGCCAGCACTCTTGTTTTAGACTTCCCAGGCTCCAGAACTGTGAGAAATTAGTTTCTGTTGTTTCATCCACGACATCTATGGTCATTTATTATGATAGCCTACATACGTCTGGTTTATTGCTTCAAAGAAGTGAAATGAAATGAAGATCCACCATAGTGTACTTATCCATGAAGCTATATTTTCTTATCCATTTCATCAACATATTTATCGAGGTTGTCTCCAACTTTCCCAAAATACAGTATGTCCCATATGTACAACCCTTCAAGTTGTGGACTTTCAAAGATGTGAATGTGTGTTCTGTCAACACTAGGCATGAGTGAAATTGTAGCTTAGACTTACAAACTTACTTTGTTGGACTTACAAATTGGACTTATGAATGTGCTCTTTGAATGGAACTTGTTTGTATGTAGATGACCTACTGTACCATTACACATTGTCATATATCTCCATTTATTGGCTACTGTGAGAATTTCTCTGAGATACATATCCAGGAGTAAGATTCTTGAATTACAGGGAATACACATCCCTAGTTTTGCCAAGTAGCACCACATTGCTTTCCAGAATGATAGTTAACTGTCCCATCAGCAGAGCATTAGGGTTCCTATTTCCCTCTTCTCCTGTCCAATTCATCCCATTTCTCCAGGCTCAAGACAGTATCCAACTACCTGAAGGACCTCAACACTATTACTCCAGCCCATCAGTTTATGGCTCAGGGTAGATAGACTTACCAGAGATTAGGGTCAATGAGGTTAGATTCAGATGCAGACTCCAGTATTTACATATAACCATAGGTGTGCTAGTCAACTTGTCTCTGCCTCTGTAAAATGGCTGTAATAATGCCTATCACATAGTTTTGAGATGGCAAAATTAGGTAACTCATATAAAGATTCCCAGGTTGCAGAGTGATAAAGAATCTTCCTGCCAATTCAGGAGACTCAAGAGATGTGGGTTCAATCCCTGGGTCAGGAATATCCCCTGGAGGAGAAAATGGCAACCCACTCCAGTATTCTTGCCTGGAAAATCCCATGGACAGAAGAGCCTGGCAGGCTATAGTCCACGGGGTTGCAAAGAGTTGGAGACGACTGAGCGACTGAGCATGTATGCAAATGGTATAGCTCATGGTAAGTGGTCAAAAATGGAAGTCCACTGCTTCCTAGTTGTTTTAGTTATCTAAATCTTGACTCCTCAGCCAGATGGTGGGTTTCCTCTTCAAGGCACGGCTGAGTTTTATGCTTATTTTAAATACTATATCTGGCACAAGGCTTCCCAGCTGGCACTAGTGGTAAAGAACCTGCCTGCCAATGCAGGAGCCACAGGAGACTGGGTTTGATCTTTGGGTCGGGAAGATTCCCTGGAGGAGGGCACAGCAACCCACTCCAGTATTCTTGCCTGGAGAATCCCATGGACAGAGGAGCCTGGTGGGCTACAGTCCATGGGGTTGCAAAGAGTTGGACATGACTAAGTGACTTTGCATGCATGCATGCGTATCTGGCACAAAGTTAGGAATATAGTAAATGTTTAACAAACATTTATTGGTTTGACCTAAGATGAGTTTGTGATTACCCAAAATACTTGCTTTGAAAAAGGGACATTATTATAAAATTCAATGTTATTCCACCATTCATTTTAACCAACCCAGCTTTTGCTTTGCTATGGTGATTTGGGACTGACTTATGGTAAATTCCGCTCACTCACTTATGAGTGGAGTGTATGTCAGAGGGGAGTGGGGTGGTGGTGGAGGTTGTGACAATGGATTCTCTATGGGACAGAGCCAGGCTGCCAGTCACCATCCTAACCACTGCCTCTAGCTTTCCTCCAGCAGCCTTCTGCCTGGGTTGTTCTTCTTCCTGGGGCATCTGTGGGGCCCCGACTCTCCTGAGCAAGGCTACTCAAGCCCTTCCCTGTTCTTTGAGGCTGCCTTCACTATAAGAAAAAATGAGGTCTTATATTTTCCTTTTAATTTTTGGGTATTTAATTTTTATTAATATTAATTTGTCATTGTTGTTCAGAGGCTAAGTCATATCTGATTTTTTGTGACCCCATGGACTGCAGCACACCAGACCTCCTTGTCCTTCACAATCTCCCAGAGTTTGCTCAGACTTATTTCCATTGAGTCGATGATGCCATCCAACTATTTCATCCTCTGCCACCCCCTTCTCTTCCTGCCCTCTGTCTTTCCCAGTATTAGTGTGTCTTTTCCAATGAGTTGGCTCTTTGCATCAGGTGGCCAAAGTATTGGAGCTTCAGCATCAGTCCTTCCAATGAGTATTCAGGGTTGATTTCCTTTAGGATTGACTAGTTTGATCTCTTTGCTGTCCAAGAGACTCTCAAGAGTCTTCTCCAGCACCACAGTTTGAAAGCATCAGTTCTTCAGTGCTCAGCCTTCTTTATATAACATTATATTAGTTGCAGGTATAAAATGTAATGATTCCATCTTTGTATATATTGCAAAATGATCACAATAAGTCTGGTTAGCATCTACTATCACACAATAGTTACGAGGTTTTTTGTTTTCTGGTGATGAGAATTTTCCAGATTTACTCTATTTGACACTCTCAAATATATACCAATAGTACAGTATTAACTATAGTCACGATGCTGTGTATTACATCCCCATGACTTATTTATTTTATAATTGAACATTTGTACATTTTGATCACCTTCACCCATTTTGCCCACCCCCACCCTCCACCTCTGGCAACCACCAGTCGGTTCTCTGTATCTATGAGCTTGTTTATTTTTTATTCTTTTTAAGATTCCACATATAGGTGCAATCATATGATACTTGTTTTTCTCTGTCTGACATTTCACTTAGTGTTATGCCCTTAGGGTTCATCCATGTTGCTTCAAGTGGCAGGTTTTCATTCTTTTTTATGGCTGAATAATATAATAATATTAATTCATCTGTCAGTAGCCACTTTAGGTTATTTCTCTTTTGGCTATTGTAAATAATGCTACAGATGGACATGGGGTGTACATATCTTTTCAAGTTAGTATTTTTATTTTCTTTGAATAAATACCCAGAAGTAGAATTGCTGAGTCATGTGGCAGTTCTATTTTTAATTTTTAAAGGAACTTCCATACTATTTTCCATAGTGGCTACACCGATATATATTCTCACCACCAGTGCACAAGGGTTCCCTTCTCTCCACATCCTTGCCAACAGTTGTTATTTCTTACCTTTTTGACAAAATAGCCATCCTAACAGGTGTGAGGTGGTATCTCATTATGGATTTGATTTGCATTTCCTTGATGATTAGTGATGTTACACATCTTCTTATGTACCTGTTGGCCAGTTGAATATCTTCTTTGGAAAAATATGTGTTCACATCCTCTGTCCATTTTTTAATCAGATTTTTTGTTATTGAGTTGTATGAGTTCTTTTTATATTTTGGATATTAATTCTTTTTCATGTATATTATTTGCAAACATTTTATCCCATTTCATAGGTTGCCTTAAAACAAAGTATTTTTTTTTAATTTTTGTTTTTTAAAATTTTTATTTTTACTTTATTTTACTTTACAATACTGTATTGGTTTTGCCATACATTGACATGAATCCACCATGGGTGTACATGCGATCCCAAACATGAACCCCCCTCCCACCTCCCTCCCCACAACATCCCTGTGGGTCATCCTCGTGCACCAGCCCCAAGCATGCTGTATCCTGCATCAGACATAGACTGGTGATTCGATTCTTACATGATAGTATACATGTTTCAATGCCATTCTCCCAAATCATCCCACCCTCTGCCTCTCCCTCTGAGTCCAAAAGTCCGCTATACACATCTGTGTCTTTTTTGCTGTCTTGCATACAGGGTCATCATTGCCATCTTTCTAAATTCCATATATATGTGTTAGTATACTGTATTGGTGTTTTTCTTTCTGGCTTACTTCACTCTGTATAATCGGCTCCAGTTTCATCCATCTCAACAGAACTGATTCAAATGTATTCTTTTTAACGGCTGAGTAATACTCCATTGTGTATATGTACCACAGCTTTCTTATCCATTCATCTGCTGATGGACATCTAGGTTGTTTCCATGTCCTGGCTATTATAAACAGTGCTGCGATGAACATTGGAGTACATGTGTCTCTTTCAATTCTGGTTTCCTCGGTGTGTATGCCCAGGATTGCTGGGTCATATGGCAGTTCTATTTGCAATTTTTTAAGGAATCTCCACACTGTTCTCCATAGTGGCTGTACTAGTTTGCATTCCCACCAACAGTGTAGGAGGGTTCCCTTTTCTCCACACCCTCTCCAACATTTATTGCTTGCAGATTTTTGGATCACAGACATTCTGACTGGTGTGAAGTGGTACCTCATGGTGGTTTTGATTTGCATTTCTCTAATAATGAGTGATGTTGAGCATCTTTTCATGTGTTTGTTAGCCATCCGTATGTCTTCTTTGGAGAAATGTCTATTTAGTTCTTTGGCCCATTTTTTGATTGGGTCATTTATTTTTCTGGAATTGAGCTGCAGAAGTTGCTTGTATATTTTTGAGATTAGTTGTTTGTCAGTTGTTTCATTTGCTATTGTTTTCTCCCATTCAGAAGGCTGTCTTCTCACCTTGCTTATAGTTTCCTTTGTTGTGCAGAAGCTTTTAATTTTAATTAGATCCCATTTGTTAATTTTTGCTTTTATTTCCAGAATTCTGGGAGGTGGATCATAGAGGATCCTGCTGTGATTTATGTCAGAGAGTGTTTTGCCTATGTTCTCCTCTAGGAGTTTTATAGTTTCTGATCTTACATTTAGATCTTTAATCTATTATGAGTTTATTTTTGTGTGTGGTGTTAGAAAGTGATCTAGTTTCATTCTTTTACAAGTGGTTGAATTGGAAAAGAAGAAGTAAAACTCTTATTGTTTGCAGATGACATGATCCTCTACATAGAAAACCCTAGAGACTCCACCAGAAAATTACTAGAGCTAATCAATGAATATAGTAAAGTTGCAGGATATAAAACAAAGTATTTTTGAACTTCCTTTCAGACTTCCTGCCAATGCATCATGCTTTGCAAGAGGCTATTGCCCTGAATCTACATAATCCTGGCAAAATATTCAAGTTCAAGCAGCAAATTCAGGATACTTGTTACCTCTGGAGAGGGAGACAAGGAGCATGAACTCTGAGGGAGGGCTTATATTTATTTTTTAAATATTTTATTTTTATTGGAGCATAATTGATTTACAAGATTGTGTTACTTTCAGGTACACAGCAAAGTGATTCAGTTTTACATATATGGTGGGCTTCCTAGGTGGCTCAGTGGTAAAGAATCCGCCTGCCAATGTAGGAGATGCAAGAGATGTGGGTTTGATCCCTGGGTTGGGAAGATCCCCTGGAGGAGAAGATGACAATCTGCTCCAATATTCTTGCCTGGAAAATTCCATGGACAGAGGAGCCTGACGGGCTACAGTCCATTGGGTCACAAAGAGTTGAATATGACTGAGCAGACACACACACACACACACACACACACACACACACACATAGCAAAGTGATTCAGTTATACATGTATGATACATATGTTCATTCTTTTCTATATTCTTTTCTCATATAGGTTACTGCAGAATATCAAGTAGAGTTCCCTGTGTTATACAGTAGGTCCTTGTTGGTTATCTGTCATATATATAGTAGTGTGTTCATCCACAAATAATCATATGATATCACTCATATGTGGAATCTAATTTTTAAAAAAACATACAAATGAATTCATTTACAAAACAGAAGCAGACTTACAGATATTGAAATCAGGAACTTGGAATGAGAGAGAGCTTTAATTGTATCTGAAATGTTCTATTTTTTTCTACAGGGCTGTGGTGTACCTGGATGTTCATAATATGATATATGATACAACAAATATATTAATATATCACATATAAATACCATGTGATATTTATTATATCATATATCATGTATTATCATGGGTATTATATTAATTTGAATTTGCTGCTTATCATTTGTATGCTTATATTACCCATAAATAACCCTGTATTTTTGAATATTTTCAGACTTTATATATAAGATGAAGTGATCAAATTTTGTGTCCTACTACCTTTTTTTTGGTTGACAGTTTTTGAAATTTGTCCGTATTGATGCATATAATTTTAGACCTCTGTATTTATATTCCATTTTATAAAGAGAACACAATTGAGGTATCTTTTCTGCTACTGATAGACATTTAGATTGTTTCCTATTTTTCACTCTTACTAACACTGCTGTAACAAATAATCTGATACATAGCTCCCCATGTAAGGGACAGAAGACATTTAGAAGTAGACATGCTAGGTGTCTGGACAAGCATATACCTTTCAGTTTGCTAGGTATCACCATATCTTTCCTCAGACTGAGTTTTCTGCTTTACTTTTCTACTAGCAGTGCATGCACATTGGTGTTGGCCCACATCTTTGCCAATCCTTGGAAGCATTGTCTGGGCTTTGCCCTTTCTGCTCAGATCCTCAGAAAAGATGTGAGGGGGAAGTGGGGAAGAGGGAGGGCAAGGTTCTACAATTAGGAGGAGAAAGTCAGCTCTGACAAATTTCCTGTGACACTTACTTTAATGAAGAAAAGATTTTATTCTCCATTTTGATGAAGATAATATTTCAATTTCTGTGGGAAAACTGTTACATTTTTTACTCTGAAGCAGAGAAGTTTCTTTTTTTCCCCCTGTTTGCATTCTTGGCAAATAAATGGAATAGACCAATTAGCAAGTTAATGTCCTAAATGTTCACTTGCAGTAACAGTTATTTTGAAATGTTTTAAATAGCATGGAGCATTGGGTTTGTTCTTATTGCTTTTCAAGGTTTTGAATTTGTTAAAATGAATTGAATTTAAAATGAGGCACAAGTTTATGGTGAAGATTGATCATAATTATTTGCCACTCTAATTTGCATTTTGTAATGGGAAAAATAAATGATGGGAAATGTGTTTACCTTTTAAAACAAATATGAAAAGGCAGAAAGAATAACTTTGGCCATTTTGGGTTGTCTCTTGTGTTCACAGATGGGAAAAAAGAAATTCCACAAATCTCAACACTGGGGCTTTTGCAACAATGTTAGGATGCTGGTGAGTGAAGATAAACCAGGAATAGGTGGAGAACTGCTTCTCGGACAGAATACAAAGCCAAAATACAGTGTATTTCCTAAAGGAATGGGAATTGAATCACCATCTTGGGTAGCTTTCGATAAACAGGTAAGTCACATGACGTTGGGAGACATGCAGTCTTAAAATGTTACATGTACCTAAATATTAAGTAGATTTGAGGAAATGAGTCCTCAATGTAAATGTTCATCTGAAATGACATAAAAGTACTCTAAACAAAGAAAAGTTACCCTGATTCTGTTTCTGACCAGGCACATTGGTCACAGGATGCCTAATGTTCATCACCTTTCATGATGAATGCTTATCAACCATTCTCTTATCTCCTGTCCTGGACAGGATAGTGTCCTTCTATAGACAGTAAGGGTCTAGTCAGACTGCCACTTTTGCTTAGTGATTGTCATTAACTAAAGAATTTTGTGTGATTCTGAATGTGCCATTGAATGCAACAGGAAAATACTAATTATGGTTCCCCATCCTTGAGGACCAAGGGTGACAGGGCCAGAATTGTAGAAGTGAAGGAAAGAGGTGCCATTATTAGACAACAGTCTGAAGTTTTTGTGATGTGTGTTTGTGTGCATAACACATGCACATATACTGGGGTATTTACAATTGAAGTAGGCAGTCCAGTTGAATATCTGAAAAGGGACTAAGAGCAAAGGGAGAAAACCCAAAGTGGCCAGTTGTTTCCCACAAGGCAGCTGTGTGGATATGCTCTGTTTTATCACACAGCCCTGTGTCACCATGGCCCCGTGGTCTATTTTCTGAGAATTTATTATTCAATTATTTAGGTCCTATAAATAGAAACTAACTCAGGACTAAAGAATTCAAACATTAGTATGCTAAACTTACCAGGTAGTTTTTAGCAGCCTTAACATGGGGACTGGTTGGCAATGCTTTGATTCCAATTAAAATGTCTTCAGATTTGGCAGAAGTGACATATTCCATGTCATCCAAGTTAAGGTCAATCAGAGCACACACTTCTTTTGAAGTCCAGTTCTGACACTTATGGAGATTTAACAGACCATGGGAAAGCTTCTTTCTTAGGAAACCTTCTCTACTTTGAATGTGGACCAATATTTCACTCTCTCTCTTTTTAAAATTTATTTATTTGGCTATGTGGGATCTTCATTGCATCATGTGGGATCTTGCACGGAATTTCTAGAGGTGGTGTGTGAGCTCAGAAGTTGTAGCATGTGGGCTTAGTTGCTCTGTAGCATGTGGGATCTTAGTTCCCCGACCAGGGATTGAACCCTTGTCCCTGGCATTGGCAGGCAGATTCTTAACCTTTGGACCTGACCACCAGTGAAGTCCTCAATATTTCTCTGTTTTGGATTATTTTTAGTATATACCTTGCTTAATGCTGGACCTAGGGTTCAGAAACACTTTCTGCTGACTTACTTGAGTGGCTCATGCATGGTTTCCTGTTAATATCAATCTTATAGGTGTTTGCACATCATCATTCTAGAATATTTAATTTGCAAGCATCAAAGAAAAGATTCTATTTTTATTTATGTCAAAAAGAGTGTATTGAGAATAGTTTAATCCACCAACTAATAAATAATGTAGGCCATAAGACATTAAACTATTCTCTTGCATTTAAAGTTGAAAATTCATTTTATTTCATGTTTTTCTCAATATTTAATATGTGCTTTTGAGTCTATTTTACAGTCTTTTAATTACTTATAAAATCGTGTAGACTATTTCATGAAGTTGGAATAATTTTTGCCTCAAACTACTTGAGAAAATGAAGAGCTTGCTCATTTCAGGCCTAACTAAATGCAACATAATTCAGTTATTTTGTTGGTCAACTTCAATTAAATATTCATTGAGCTTTAAATGAGACACTAAGACTATGAAATATTTACGTGCTCTGATGAGATTGTGAACTACAGATTGGATCCTGGTTAATACCCAGAGCAAATTATAAAGTGCTTTTGGCATTTGTGGCTTAACAAAACAAGTCAACACCTGTTAATCGTTTTTCTTGAAAATGAGATACTTTCAACTTGAATCAGTTTTTCCAACAGCTTTTAATCATAGCAATATATCTAGGGCTACATTCTCAAAGAATATAAGGTAGAAATAAAGGCAGATTTTTGGAAAGTGCATCATAATTAATATCCGTAGTAAGTGCTCTTGATCCTCCCCACCCCCAACAGGCACCCCACCCCCCACAGCTAGTGCAGCAAGTGCTTTGGCTAACAACTCATTCCTATCACCCTCGATGGAGTGTTATCTCGGCCAGTGGACATTGCATCACCCAGAGAGTTCACCTGGGAGGTTACCATGGCCACTTACTTCAGCATAGGATGGGGTAGCAAATGGGTGACTGATTTGTCAATGGTGAAAGGCTGAGCTTCTTTAACATGGAACGATTCTGTGTCATGCTTGATTTAGGCTCATGGCCCCTTGTGCATTACAAAAGTAAAGTGTTAGTTGCTTAGCTTTGTCCAACTCTTTGCGACCCCATAGATTGTAGCCCACCAGTCCCCTCTGTATATGGAATTCTCCAGACAAGAATACTGGAGTTGGTTGCCATGCCTTCTTGCAGGGGATCTTCCTGACCCAAGGATCGAACCCAGCTCTCCTGCATTGCAGACAGATTCTTTACTGTCTGAGCCATGAGGGAAGCCCTCCTTGTCCATTAAGCCTCGGCAAAATTTCGTATGAGAATGCATCCTCCCTTGGATGATTTCCCTTCCCTTGGCTGTTCCTCTCACTCCCTTTCAAGTTTCTCCCAATAATATACCCTTAATAATAAATCAAACACACCTAAACCCCTGTTTCAGACTCTGCTTCTATGGAGCCCAACCTGAGATAATATTCCAGTTTCTGTCCATAATTCTAAAAGTGACCATGAAAACATTCTGCTCAGGCAGACCATCAGATTATAAGCAAAGAAGAGACTATTTGCAGTCACTCAAAACAGCCAGCATTTGTGATCCTCATGGCAGACATTTCTAGCTCTTTTATCTTTTTTTCACTCTCCCCTTTATTCTTATGGTGAAAAGGCCAGTTTTATTCAGGCTGGAGATGTCTCCACTTACACACTTTTGTGTTCCCAGGCTCCCTACAGCTAAGGCTGGCCACTGGGCTCACTTCTAGCTAATGACATGTGAGTTAAAGCTTATTAGGGTTGTTCAGTCACTCAGTCCTGTCCAACTCTTTTCGACACCATGGACTGCAGCACGTCAGGCTTCACTGTCCATCACCAACTCCTGGAGCTAGCTCAAACGCATGTCCATCGAGTCAGTGATGCCATCCAACCATCTCATCCTCTGTCATGCCCTCTTCCTCTGCCTTCAGTCTTTCCCAGCATCAGAGTCTCTTCCAGTGAGTCGGCTCTTTGCATCAGGTTGCCAAAGGGTGGGGCTCTTGGGAAAGTGATTTTTCTAATTTAAAGTGTCAGACTTAGCTGATATGTTTTTCCTGCTGTGTTTTCCTGTCTGGAAGGAGAACGTAATTCCTCGGGGCACAGCAGCCATCTTGTGAATGCAGCAGAGATAAAGGGAATCTAGGGCCCTGATGGCATCAAGTGACTACCATTTCAGGCCTGAGCCGTGTCTCTCTGGACATCCTATTAAATGAGAAAAATAAACCCCTATTTTAGAGGTTCTCAACCTAGGGAGACCTTTGGAAATGTCTGGAGGTGTTTTGAGTTGTCCCAATGACCAGGAAGAGAACTGGACTATGAGAAAACAAGTGAGGCACTTGTCTTGAGTACAGAATTTAAGGGGTGCCCCTAAACTCAGTAATCAGCCAGGAAATATTTTAATGAAATAATTTTAAAATTTTTTGCTTATAATTTTTTATTTTTTAAATTATGGAAATATGACAACACATTTACAAGAAACTTGGGAAAATACAGAACAAGTTTACATATACTTCCACTATATATTACAATTATTTTTTAAAGTAGATGAATTAAGATTTTTAGTTGGAGTTTCAATATCAAACTCTCAAAAGCCAATAGATTGAATATACAGAGAAGCAGAAGGATATAGTAGACCTGAAAAGCACTATGAACCAATTCAACATAATTAAGATTTATACAATTTTCACACAACAGTAGGATACAAATTCTATTCAAGTTCCCATGAAGTATCTTTAAAATTAATGCAAAATTTCAGGATGAACAAAATAGCATGTTAAATAAAGACAGGATCAGTAACTGTGTCATGCTGAGCCATATTGGAGCCTTAGGCAAAAGGGAAAATCAGTAGTGCTAATTCCATCTTTATTTAACATGGTGGTATTTTGTTCATCCTGGATTTTTGGCATTAGTTTTGATGTTTTTCAATTGCCTCGCCCTACGGCCAGACCTGACACAGAAGTGCTGCTGCTACTTGAATAGCTGGGACCCAGCCTTGTATTTTACATCCTGCAACTTGGGGAGGGTAACCCCCCAACTGAATATTCTACCTAAAATGCAAATACCATGCCCATTGAGAGACACAGCCCTAACATGTTTTTAAGCTTCCCTTGTAGCTCAGTTGGTAAAGAACCTGCCTTCAATGCAGGAAACCCAGGTTTGATTCCTGGGTTGGGAAGATCCCCTGGAGAAGGAAATGGCAACACTCTCCAGTATTCTTTTCTGGAGTGTCCCATGGACAGAGGAGCCTGGCAGGCTACAGTCCATGGGGTTGTAGGAGTAGGACATGACCTAGTGACTAAACTACCACCAACGTGCTTTTACAACCCTTGCCAGTGGGAGGATTTATGCAAGTACCCAAACACAATTTTGCCTGATACTGTACCCACTGCCCAAAGACTAGTTATTTCGTTGAAATTGTTTAAATATAAGCAAGCACATATTCACTCAACAAGTTAGTTCCAGTCAACATCCCAGGAAGAAGCAAACATGGATGACTGTTCTCATTCTTTAAATGAGGAACCATTTACAAAAAGTGGGGCAGAGATAGTGTTCTGAGGATGCATGTTGGAGGCACTGGAACTAACTAATCTTTATGATTGTGGCTTTGTCACCTTTCCTCTCTGAGCCTCAGTTTCCTTGACTGTGAGCAGGGACTTGGCTAGCTGCTTGCTTAATACCCCCTCACCTTTAGCGGTCTGTGCCTAAGACTTGAGTCTTAGTCTGTGGCATGTAGTCTGTGACTAAAGGAAATTGATCCTAAAACTAAGCCCAGACCCTGGATCTCCTGGCCTGGGACTCTTTCTAATTACATCAGGTACCTACTGCTTTATTGTTGATTGAAATTTGGCATTTAGTAGTTTATAATATGCTGCCGTTGCTATTGTTAGCTGCTTTTATAAAAAGTCAGACTCGTTAGAAATACTCAAATGACTGAATGTTTTTTAATGACTTTTATCTGGATGTTAAGCATCTTTTACATAGACTACAATTATAGTTTCATTTCTCTTCATTTGTCAATAGCTCCTAGTTAGCCTAATTTGTTTGCTGCTTTGCAAATGACTCCATTATAGTAAGTGGCAGGGAAAAGGTTGATCCTATGGGGTATGCATGCATTTAAAATATTATTTTATTTTTTCCATCTACTGTGAACATAATGACTATAATCAAAACTACTGACCATAGAATTGGAATTTTAATAACTTTGGATTTGTTGATAAGGGGTTTATGGTGAGCTGATTGTTTATGTAGCACTGTGTGGCTCTTCATGCTTTGAACAATATAAAAATAACAATTTAAAATATAACCTGATCTCTTGGGTCACCTTGATGTGTGTTTTTCATTGAACAAGTTGGTTTGTTACTCATTGCAGTGAGGAAAAACATCCACTCTGAGTAACTGTGGGATGTCTAAGTAAGCAAGTGTTAGAAAAGACTTACTATAAGATTTGGGCTCATGTTAGGTAATTTTGAAGAGGATTTAAAGAAATGAGGCCTTGCTCTAGATTGGGTGCTGTCAGGAAGTGTGGTTACTGCTATGATTATGTTATCTTTTAAGTTGAAATATAGTTGTTGTACAGTATATAGGTTACAGGTGTACAATATAGTGATTCATAATTTTAAAGGTTATACTCCATTTATAGTTATCATAAAATATTGGATATATTCCTTGTGTTGTACAATATATCCTTATAGCTTATTTTATTGTCCATCCCCCTTTCCTCCCTTCACTGGTAACCACTGGTTTGTTCTCTGTATCTGAGTCTGCTTCTTTCTGTATATTTACTAGTTTATTGTATTTTTTAGATTTTCACATATAAGTGATATTATACACTGTTTGTCTGATTTATATCACTCATCATAGTACCCTGCAAGGCTATTCATGTTGCTGCAAATGACAAAATTTCTTTTTATAGCTCAATAGTAGTCATATATGTGTGTATATACACACATTTTCCTGCAGGGAGATCAAGGAGTGATCAAGTAGGTTAGTATACACACACACACACACACACACACATTTTCCTGCAGGGAGATCAAGGAGTGATCAAGTAGGTTAGTATACACACACACACACACACACACACACACACACACACACAAATACATCCCGCTTCTTTATTCAGTCATTTGTTGATGGACACTTGGGTTGTTTTCATAGGTTGGCAATTGTAAATAATGCCACTGTGAACATTGAGGTGCATGCATCTTTTCAAATTAGTGTTTTTCGTTTGTCTTTCAGATGTATATCCAGGAGTAGAATTGCTGGGTCCTATGGTGAAAAAGTGAAATTGAAAGTGAAGTCGCTCAGTGGTGTCCTACTCTTTGCAACCCCCTGGACTGTAGCCCCCAGGCTCCTCCGTCCATGGGATTTTCCAGGCAAGAATGCTGGAGTGGGTTGCCATTTCCTTCTCCAGAGGATCTTCCTGACCCAGGGATTGAACCCAGGTCTCCTGCATTGTAGGCAGAGGCTTTATGGTCTGAGCCACCAGGGGTCCTATGGTAGTTCTGTTTATAGCTTTTGAAAACCCTCCATACTGTTTTCCACAGTGGCTGTACTAGTTTACATTCCCACCAACAGCATACAAGGGTTCACTTTTCTCCACATCTTCACCAACACTTGTTATTTGTTGTCTTTGTGATCATAGTCATTCTGATAGGAATGAGTTGATATCTTATTGTGGTTTTGCATTTTCCTGATGATTAAGGGATGTTGAGTGTCTTTTCATGTACCTGTTGGCCCTCTGTATTTCCTCTTTGGAAAAGTGTCTATTCAGTTCTTTTGCTCATTTTTTAAAAAAGATTTTGTATCTTAAGTAATCTCATTTATGGAGAGAGGAGACTAGAAGGCTACATCTATGATTGGGAGAGAAGCAGCCCTCACTCCTAGGAAAGGGGGATATTTGGCGTTTTGTGGCTTGGACAACATTCATGTTCTATCTGTGTTCAGATGTAGCTATGGACTGATCGCTCTCTTTTTTTCATCTTGATCCATTGTGGTCACAGAGTGGCCTTGTCTGAAAATTGGTATCCTCTGGAAGTTTTCATGTTTAGCAGACCAGCTTGTAGCAGCAACAAAGCCAGCTGATAGTGTCAGATTGGCTCCTGGATATCAGGGGCTGTTTTTCTCTTTCTTATCCAATGCCAGCCAAAATGTTCAATTTTCCTGCAGGGTGATCAAGGAGCCATCAAGTAGGTTAGAATTTCATATGATTGGTGAAGAACAATAAACTACTATAGACACTCAAAGTTTTGCCTAAAGCCAAATCAGGAATCTTACAAAATATAATGAGTATATATAAATTAAATACAATTAAAATATTATATGTGTCAGATATTATACCTTTAAACCATGCCCAAAATGTCAAATGAAAAATGTTCCATAGGTTTATGTAATTGTCAGGTTATCTGAAACCTATGGGGATCATTTCATAAAAGATAGCAATATATATAACATAATGTAATCACAATAATTGCCATTTAAATCCATGTTTTAAGTCACAATTACATACTCTTCAGCTATTTAGTTTTAAAGAAGAAATCAAAAGGCTTGCCTGAAATCAAGCACTTCATATCCCAAATTCCCGACTATATGTTCTGTATTTATCATTAAAACACAAAATTACCTTCATTAAATTTGTTAAACTGATAAAATTTCCAGTTTCATCATACATTATGGCTTTCTCTAATCTTTTGAAATTCAAAAGGCACTTTATAAAAATATCTGCAAATTTGGAATAGATGGTTTTAGAATAAAAATAATGAGGTTCGTAAATGAGTCTTTTATTGAAGAGTTTTTCCTCCCCTCTTTGCTAAAAACTAGATTTTAGTTACTAGAAAAATTTTAAGACCTTCCCCTCAGGGTTAAACTTTTTAGCAGTAGTAGGCCTGTGGCTTATTCTTATTAGCTCAAAGTTAAAATTGTCTTTTTGAGCTTAAACCTGAGTAGATACTACTATACACCCATTAGAATGGCTATAACTTAAAAAGACTGACATACCAAGTGTTGACAAGGCTGTTAAGAAGCTGAAACTTTTATATATTTCTGAAAGGAATGTAAAATGGTATTGCCATTTTGGAAGACCGGCCACAGTTTCTTAAATAGTTAAATATGTGCTTACCACATGACTCAGTTAATTCTACTCCTACATATATTTCTAAGAGAAATTGAAACATATGTAGCCCAAAACAGGGAACAACCC
This sequence comes from Ovis canadensis, assembly GCF_042477335.2. Lineage (NCBI taxonomy): Eukaryota > Metazoa > Chordata > Mammalia > Artiodactyla > Bovidae > Ovis > Ovis canadensis. The sequence goes on along the minus strand of NC_091727.1, from coordinate 44,850,422 downwards.
AAATGTCCATCAGCTGATGAATGGATAAACAAAATGTGGTACAGCCACACAGTGGAAACCATTTGTCAAGAGGAAGAAACTACTGATGTGTAGTATTAATGCAATGTGAATAAGCCTCAAAAACTTACTAAGAAAGCAGACACAGAAGACTTCATATTGTATGATTCCATCTATCTGAAATCCTAAAAAAGGCAACTACATCAGAGAAAGCAGATCAATAGTTTGCCTGGGGCTGGCAATAGGAAAGGGAATTTTGAGGGGGGTGATGGAAATGTTTTAAACTAGGTTGTGGTGATGATTACCCAACTCTATAGATTTATGAAAAGTCATTGAAGTGTATATTTACAAGAGGTAAATTTTATGAAGTATAAATTATAGTTTAATATATTAATCTTCTGGACTGCCATAGCAACATAGCATAGATTGCCTTAAGCCACAGAAATTAATTTTCTCACAGTTCTGGAGGTTAGAAGTTCAAGATTACTGTGCTATCAGGGTTGATTTCTCTTAAGGCCTCAGTCCTTGGCTTGCAGACCCTCCCTCTTGCTACCTCTTTGCATGGTTGTTCTCTGTACACACTGATTTTTTTTTTAACCCAGAAATTTTGTCATGTGTTAACATTGTAGCTCACAAATTCGGAACTAATAGTTACTATTTGATTTGTTGACTTATATTTTAAAGCTCATTTATATTTTGTCTGAATTTTTCATCTATAGAGTAATATTTATTTATGTACTTTCCCCCTCTGAAATCAGACCAGCTGAAGGTTTTTGGAAACATTTAAACAATTATTTACCTTCCTGAATTTTGTTCTTGCAGGATTCTGCTCTATAGTAAGCTCACCCTTTTGTAACTCTGATGGTGGGTAATGGTACAAATACAAACTATATAATCCACGTTCTTTTTAAAAAATATTTTTGAAATTATTTTTAACTTATAAGAAATCACAAAAATGGCACAGACTCTTTCCCTAGCTTTCCCCAATCTTATCTTAGACAAATGCAGTACATTATCAAAAGCAGGATATTAACATTGGTATAGTACTAAACTTCCAGACCTTAATTGAATGTCACCAGTTTTTACATGCACTCATATTTTCCCATTAGTTTATAGTTCTGCGAAATTTTATCACAGAGATTCATGTAACCACCACCACAATCAGGACACAGAAAACTCTACTCCTTTAGGGTTTTATTGTTTGAGTCTTTATTTTAATCAACTTTATTGAGATACAGTTTATTTAGAATAAAATGTACCCACTTTCAGCATACAGTCCCATGAGTTCTACCGGTACACATAGGTAGCCACCATTCCGGACAGCATTTACATCTCTCCCATCACAGAAAGTTCCCTTATGCCGCCTTCCATTCAGCCCTCCTCCATTGCTCTGACTTCCATCACAATAGAGTAGTTTTGCCTGTTCTTCACCTTCATATTAGTGGAATCTTACAGTGTGTCTTCTCTGGAGTCTGTTTGGGATTTAAGATTTGAGGCACAGCTTTGATACTCTCTATGTATATAAACAAAGTGCAGCCAATTCACATGTGATAATTCACCATAGCAGATTTCTGGGTATTTGTGTAATCATTTTTGTCATTCTCTGGATTGATATCCCTTTATTTTTAAACATACTGGTTTTTTTTTTTTTCAAATAAGTTACTCTCCTAACTCCCTTCAGAGGTTTTAAAAACGTTTAGCATTGCCAATTTCTAAATTTAAACATGTTAGAATTGTTCCTATCCTTCTGCTTATTTTAGTTATGCTCCTCTATTTAAATACCTATTCTGACTATGAAATTCATTGTGCTGTTTAGTGTGGTAATAGTTCTTTTAATAAGGAGGATCCTTTAGGGACACATGTCATTATCATAAACCTTTTATCAGAGGTATAAATAATTGAGAGCACATGGCTGTTCATCCTAGGGCATTAGAAATGGGGAGGTGGCCGGGAGGGCATGAATTCTACATTATTGAAGGTGGGGCAGAAATGCTTATCTTCATTTTTTTTTCAATTTTGTCCCATTTCCTTTTCTTATATCCCATCTCTCGACCTCCTTAATCCTTCCCCTTCCATTCTTTTGACCTCTATTTTTCTCTTTTACTGGACTTTGTCTATCTCTTCAATCCTCCTTCTCTTTACTTTCATGCGTTTTTATTCATCTTCCATCATGTGTGCCCTATTTAACTTCCTTCCCTTTCTCTACTTTGTCTTTCTCTGTCCCAGGTCTTGTAATTGTTGAATTCTCTTTTTAGGAAAGTAGAATTATGATCATCATCATTATCATGATTATTGCCAGAGTCTTTTCCTTTACCTCTAGGATTGGACCCAGGGTACATTGGACTCAAATGGAGTGTTGTTGGAAATGAACTCTGTATATTAGTTGGGGTACCCTAAGGAACATGATCCTCCTGCAGTGCCCCATAATGGGAGGAGGTGTAGAGACTGCAGTGGTTTCAGTCAGACAGTTGGATTCAAAACTTGGATTTACCATTTATTATCTATTTCATCTGGGCTTTCTTTTCTTTCTTTCTTTCTTTCTTTTTTTTTTTGCCATACTGTGTGGCATGTGGAACTTCTCTGACCAGGAATCAAACCCTTCCTCCAAATGGAAGCACTGGACCACCAGGGAAGTCCTGGACCATACTTTGAACCACTCTTGGTCTTAATTCCTTCATCTGTCAAGTAAGAATAACAAACCTGTCTTAGAGTTACTGGGAGCATCAGATGGACAATGTACATCAAGTGCCTGGCTCATCCTACCTAGTCCTGAAGAATTAACACTCCTCTTTTGTTTAAGACTTGGCTTATTTTCTTACATGGGTTAGCGAGGGCAGTGTTCCCAGGGGAAGTGAAGCTAGGAATATCCCAGTTACCTCCTGTGCTGCAGGATTCTTGCATTTTTCTTTGGCACAAATTCTGCCATATTTCAGAGGAACCAGTCTGGAGGTGCTGACATTGAGACCAGCAAGTTCTAAAAATGTAGCCATTAAACTATTGATGCATTGCTCTTTCCATTTGTTCCCCAGTGTTCCATTATGCTGTGGGTATTAAGGTGGTTTAAATTTTTTTCTATTGTTTAAATAAGAGGGTTTGTCTTGTCTTCTATTTGAGCAAATTCACTTAATGGTCTTTTAGGAGAAAGGTTTGATAACTATGTTTATTATCGTTTTATTTTTCACTATTCTGAACTAATAGCAGTCAGCAATAGAATACTACAGTTGTATTTACACTCTGATTATTTTAAACTCAAAGATCTTACATCATTATCATCTAAGTTCTAGAAACTTCATGTAGTCCTTTTATGTTTAATCAAAGTTTTTACTTCCTTTGTAGTCCACCCTGTTGTTTCCCTCCTTTTTAGCCTAAAATATGAAATCTGTCTTTGAGTGTATTTTATTCTGTCTCTGATTCTACTTGTTGATTTTTTCATCTAGTATTTCAGGGTACTTTTGAAAAATTTTTAAACTTTTAATTGAAATGTAGTTGATTTACAATATTATATTAATTTCAGGTATATAACAGTGATTTAATACTTTTATAAATTATATGCCATTTCAGGTTATTATAAAATAAATAATGGCTATATTTTCCTATGCTGTATATCCTTGTTGCTTATTTATATGTAAGTGTTTGTATCTCTTAATTATTCCCTATCCCTATCTTGTCCCCCCTCTCCCCATTGGTGACCAATGCTGCTATCTTTGAGTCTGTCTGTAATATTCATTTATTTCTTAGATTTCACATAGAAGTGATAACATGTAATATTTGTCTTCCTCCGACTTATTTCACTAAGCCTAATTATCCTCTAGTTCTATCCACATTGTTGCAAATGGCCAAATTACATTCTTTTGTATGGCTGAGTAGTATTCCATTGTGTGCATGTATATATCACATCTTCTTTATCCATTCATTCATCTGTTGATAAACACTTGGATTGCTTCTATATTTTGGATATTTAAATGATGATACTGTGAACATTGGAGTGTATATATCTTTTCAAATTAGTGTTTTCACTTTTTCAGATATATATTCAGGAGTGGAGTTTCTGGATCATGTGATAGTTCTAGTTTTAGTTTTTTGGTGAACCTCCATACTGTTTTCCATAGTGGCTGCACCAATTTACATTCCTACCAGCAGTGTACAGGGTTTCTCATTTCTCTACATCCTTGCCACATTTATTATGTGTAGACTTTTTGATGATAGCCATTCTGACAGGTATGAAATGATGTCTCACTGGTTTTGGTTTGTGTTTTTCTGATAATTATTGACCTACATTTGTTTTTACATGTGTGTTTGAATTTCAAAAATGAAACTATTTTCAGTTCTGGTCTAGTTGGCTTTTATAGTCAGCTTTATTAATTGAAGCTTTGATTCTTACTGATATGTAATGGAGATAATATTATTAACATGTGTTCTCAGCTTCCTCCTTATCCCCATGCCCTGCCTGCTGAACAAAAATTTGTCTTTGCTCATTCTACTTTTCCCTCTCCTCCTGGTGGCTCAGCTGTTAAAGAATCTGCCTGTAATGTGGGAGACCTGGGTTCAATTCCTAGGTTGGGAAGATCTCCTGGAGAAGGAAATGGCAATCTACTCCAGTATTCTTGCTTGGAAAATCCCATGGATGGAGGAGCCTGGTAGGATACAGTCCATGGGGTCACAAAGAGTTGGACATGACCGAGCGACTTCACTTCACTTCACCCTTTAAGGATTCTTCAAATTTTTCAGTCAGATTCTCAGGCTTTGGGGGATGTAAAGGGAGAAGGGCTGGAGAGAACTGGGGTGAGGAGGGAGAGACGGAGATGTCTTAGAGGCTGATGGTGAGGAAATGTGAGACTGATAAGCCTCAAAAAAGAGGAAAGGCATTTTTTTTTTTTTGAGAAGAGGCGATATGGAGCATAAATTAGATCACCTTCAGAGGGCCACACATACTATATACTACCATGCTCTTATAACTTTGTACCTGCTGTTCCCTCCATAGAAAATGCCCTTACCCACTTGCCCATGAATGCAGTTCTTTGATTGCTCATCCTTGAAGACACATTTCACATGTCACCTCCACTGTGATGCTTTCTTCTTTATGTTCTCAGGTGGTTCAGCACTTGCCCCTCCTACTGGAGCATTTTCAAACCCCTGTTATAATAATCCTGTTACTCTTCTCTGTGTCCTTCACTGAGCTGAAATATGATGGGAATCTTGTGACAGTTCGGGAGATAATGGTTAATTTGTGGCCTCTGAAGCTAGGCAGTGCGAGTTCTAACCCCAGTTGTCCTATTATTCTTTTACCTTGAGAAAGACATTAAAACAAGGATAACAATGATACCTGTTTTATAACTGTGTTGTAAGGAGAAGGCAATGGCACCCCACTCCAGTACTCTTGCCTGGAAAATCCTATGGATGGAGGAGCCTGGTTGGCTGCAGTCCATGGGGTCGCTAACAGTCAGATATGACTGAGCGACTTCACTTTCACGCATTGGAGAAGGAAATGGCACCCCACTCGAGTACTCTTGCCTGGAGAATCCCAGGGACAAGGGAGCCTGATGGGTGGCCATCTATGGGGTCGCACAGAGTCGGACACGACTGCAGTGACTTAGCAGCAGCAAGGAGTAAAAGAGATAGAGTATAAAAGCACTTAACACATTGCCTGACCCAGTGTATTAATAACTAATCATTGTTGGCTATTTCCATTTATCTTTCAATTCTCAGAGCCTAGCACAGTGCCTGACACATCAGTGCCCAGTACTCTATGCTGAATGGCTTTGTAAGAATATTATTAATATTTTGTTCTTCCTAATGGCTTTTCACTTTATCTCTGTTGCCTTATAATTGTTTGGAGGTACCCTTCCCTGTTTTGCAATTATTTGCATACAGTCTAATCTCTCTTACTTGACTGTGTAATCTTTGTAGCTGGAGAGATTGTTTTACTGAATGTTGTACCCTCCACATAGAGCTTTGAACTTAGCAGCTCCTCTGTAACTGGGTTGGTTTGTGTTACTTTGCTTTTGATAGAGGAACCTTTCCATATCAAATATCCATTTTGTGAACTCACCTGTTGATGAAATTGTGGGAAGTAAATAACATACTTTGAAACCAATAGGATAATCCAATGTACAGAGGAGTCCAGCTTACTGAGTAATTATTAGAAGTATACAATAGATTCTTTCAATTAGAGAACATAAAAGACAGCTTATCTAAGCATCTTTCTTCTGACTCATTTGGGTAGAATCCAGCAACATCTCATGGCATGAAAGAGTGTTTTTGCCTTGGTTCTCATTATTATTACCTCTGAAAATATATATTATATAATATTTAGTAAACAATATTTTTCAAAATATTTTTCCTTTGTCTTTTATATTGTGGTTGCTATTTGTATCTTTACTACTAAATATAAGTATATTCATTTTTCTCTATTCATTTTATGAAACCCCATGATTGGCAATGTGATTTCTGTTGGATAGGGTGACCTGATTCTTCTCAACCTAATTATTTTTTCAGGAAGACTGATTTTTAAGCAGTGGGTCTGAACCACTTCTCTTAGTAATATCAAGTGTTTTCTAAAAATTAATTTATTTTGAAATAAGTGAAGTAAAGTCACTCAGTCGTGTCCGACTCTTTGCGACCCCATGGACTGTAGCCTACCATGCTCCTCCTTCTGTGGGATTCTCCAGGCAAGAATACTGGAGTGGGTTGCCATTTCCTTCTCCAGGAGATCTTCCCAACCCAGGGATCGAACCCAGGTCTCCTGCATTGCAGGCAGACGCTTTACCATCTGAGCCACCAGGGAAGCTTCTCCTGCAATTTATTTTAATTGGAGGCTAATTGTTTACAATATTGTAGTGGTTTTTGCCATATATTGACATGAATCAGCCATGGGTGTACATGTGTTCCCCATCCTGAACCCTTCTCCCACCTCCCTCCCATCCCATCACTCAGGGTCATCCCAGTGCACCAGCCCTGAACACCCTGTCTCATGCATCAAACCTGGACTGGCTATCTATTTCATATATGATAATATACATGGTTCAGTGCTATTCTCTCAAATCATCCCACCCTTACCTTCTCTCACAGAGTCCAACAATCTTTTCTTTAACATCTGTGTCTCTTTTGCTGTCTTGTATATAGAGTCATTGTTGCCATCTTTTAAAATTCCATATATATACATTAATATACTGTATTGGTGTTTTTCTTTCTGACTTACTTCACTCTGTATAATAGGCCCCAGTTTCATCCACCTCTTTAGAACAGATTCAAATGCATTCTTTTAAAAAGCTGAGTAATATTCCATTGTATATATGTACCACAGCTTTCTTATCCATTCGTCTACTGATGGACATCTAGGTTGCTTCCATGTCCTGGCTATTGTAAACAGTGCTATGATGAACATTGGGATACATGTGCTTCTTTCAATTCTGGTTTCCTCAGTGTGTATGCCCAGCAGTAGGATTGCTGGGTCGCATGGCAGTTCTATTTCCAGATTTTTAAGACATCTCCACACTGTTCTCCATAGTGGCTGTACTAGTTTGCATTCCCACCAACACTGTCAGAGGGTTCCCTTTTCTCCACACCCTCTTCAGCATTTGTTGTTTGTAGACTTCTGGAAACAGCCATTCTGACCAGCATGAGATGGTACCTCATTGTGGTTTTGATTGGCATTTCTCTGATAATGACTGATGTTGAGCATCTTTTCATGTGTTTGTTACTCATCTGTATGTCTTCTTTGGAGAAATGTCTGTTCAGTTCTTTGGCCCATTTTCTTGATTGGGTCGTTTATTTTTCTGGAATTGAGCTGCATGAGCTGCTTGTATATTTTTGAGATTAATTCTTTGTCACTTGCTTCATTTGCTATTACTTTCTCCCATACTGAAGGCTGCCTTTTCACCTTGCTTATAGTTTCCTTCATTGTGCAAAAACTTTTAAGTTTAATTTGGTACCATTTGTTTATTTTTGCTTTTATTTCAATTACTCTAGGAGGTGGGTCATAGAGGATCCTGCTGTTATTTATGACAGAGAGTGTTTTGCCTATGTTTTCCTCTAGGAGTTTTATAGTTTCTGGTTTTACATTTAGATCTTTAATCCATATTTTTGTGTATGGTGTTAGAAAATGTTTTAGTTTCATTCTTTTACAAGCGGTTGACCAGTTTTCCCAGCACCACTTGTTAAAGAGATTGCCTTTTCTCCATTGTATATTCTTGCCTCCTTTGTCAAAGATAAGGTGTCCAAAGTTGCGTGGATTTATCTCTGGGCTTTCTATTTTGTTCCATTGATCTATATTTCTGCCTTTGTGCCAGTACCATACTGTCTTAATGACTGTGGCTTTGTAGTAGAGCCTGAAGTCAGGCAGGTTGCTTCCTCCAGTTCCATTCTTCTTTCTCAAGATTGCTTTGGCTATTTGAGTTTATTTGTATTTCCATACAAATTGTGAAATTATTTCTTCTAGTTCTCTGAAAAATACTTTTGGTAACTTGATAGGGATTGCATTGAATCTATAGATTGCTTTGGGTAGTATACTCATTTTCACTATATTGATTCTTCCGATCCATGAACATAGTATATTTCTCCATCTACTTGTGTCCTCTTTGATTTCTTTCAGCAGTGTTTTTATAGTTTTCTATATATAGGTCTTTTGTTTCTTTTTTAATTAAATTTTTATTTTTACTTTATTTTACTTTACAATACTGTATTGGTTTTGCCATACATTGACATGAATCCACCATGGGTGTACATGCATTCCCAAACATGAACCCCCCCTCCCACCTCCCTCCCCATAACATCTCAGGTCGATTTATTCCTAAATATTTTATTCTTTTCGTTACAGTGGGGAATGGGATTGTTTCCTTAATTTCTCTATTTTCTCAGTATTAGTGTATAGGAATGCAAGGGATTTTTGTGTGTTGATTTTATATCCTGCAACTTTACTATATTCATTGATTAGCTCTAGTAATTTTCTGGTGTAGTCTTTAGGGTTTTCTATGTAGAGGATCATGTCATCTGCAAACAGGGAGAGTTTTACTTCTTCTTTTCCAATCTGGATTCCTTTTATTTGTTTCTGCTCTGATTGCTGT